>NC_142166.1:35625488-35956321 GCF_029865625.1 Vigna umbellata
TGCTTAAGAAGTTTGGTATGGATACTTGTAAAGAGGCCAACACACCTATGGCAACGTCCTGCTATTTAGATAAGGATGAATCTGGTGAAGGAGTAAATGAAACCATGTTTAGAGGAATGATAGGATCCTTACTTTATCTAACTGCTAGTAGACCAGACATTATGCAAAGTGTGTGTGTGTGTGCTAGGTACCAAGCTAATCCTAAAGAATCTCATCTAATTGCTGTCAAACGGATTTTGAAATACCTTAAAGGCACCCCATCTTTTGGACTTTGGTATCCTTCTGATGCTTTACCTAGTTTGATAGGTTATTCTGATGCAGATTATGGTGGCTGTAAAATTGATAGGAAAAGTACTAGTGGAACATGTCATTTTCTGGGCTGTTCTTTAGTGTCTTGGCATTCAAAGAAACAAGCTTGTGTAGCCTTGTCTACCACTGAAGCTGAATACATTGCTGCTGGAAATTGTTGTGCCCAAATTTTATGGATGAAACAACAACTGGAGGATTTTGATATCTTCCTTGATCACATTCCTCTGAAATGTGATAATACTAGTGCTATCAACCTCACTAAGAACCCCATAATGCACTCAAGAACTAAGCACATTGAAATTAGACATCATTTCTTGAGAGACCACATTCAAAAGGGAGATTGCCAAATTGAATACATTGACACTTTACATCAATTGGCTGATATCTTCACTAAAGCACTACCTAAAGATAGATTCTATGAGCTTAGAAGAGAGTTAGGAGTGTTAGATATGTCCTAAATTCAAACTTTATAAAATTTTCTCAATTCTGGTACGATCAGCGCTTTTAATCGATTATCAAAGGATAATAATCGATTATTTCTTAGCTTTGGAAAAACCCCTATTCGCAGATAATCGATTATAACTTATAATAATCGATTATTTTTAGCTTTGGCCAAAACCCCTATTCGCAGATAATCGATTATCACTTACAAATAATCGATTATTCATATTCAAAACCAAAACTGGACTTGTATGCGAAGATAATCGATTATCTTCATACATAATCGATTATTACACAATTTCTGGAAAGTGACTTATGAGCAGATAATCGATTATCACTTAGAATAATCGATTATTACGCGATCTGTTTCAAAAATATAGCCGTTACAGTGAATCCTAACGGCTGGAAACGGTCATAAACGGCTAGTTTCTCCATTTTTTCTTATAAATAGCCCCCTATAATCGATTATTACTCACTTCTTTGCACCCAGAAACCTGCTGCACCCAAATCTGAACCAAATCTCTCCTCTTTCTTCTTTCCTTCCAAAGTTTCTTTTGTGCCCACTTCTCTCATGGCTGATTCAAGAAGAACCCGAAGGAGGACTGCTGGTGCTTCTTCCTCTCGCTCCCGAAATGTTCGTCCTGCTTCCATCGAAGGTTGGATTTCAGATGAGGAGCAACATGGTGACTATGTTCATTTCTGGCAAGAACGCCGAATCATGGCGGTAAAGTTCATCCGTCTCGACTTTTATCGTTATTATGGCTTTCAATTTCCAGATCTGTTTCGTGCTCAAGGACTTACTCATCTAGTGGAGCAAAAGGGGTGCATATACCCTGATCTTATCCGTGTCTTCTACTTCAATATGCGTTATCGTGACGGCATCATCACAACAAAAGTAAAAGGTGTCCCTATAATTCTGGATGATGACATATGGACAAATGTTGCACAACTCACACTATGGGATGATGCTGTCAAAGTCCATCTTGGAGTTCCGGACTTCAATCGTCTCCTCGCCTTTCAATCTTTTTTGCGTCATCCTGAACACCAAATCAATCGTCGACAATTGCTTGTGGGTGGATTCAAGGTTGAAGAAAGGATGATTCATTACTTAATTGTATGGATCCTATGTCCTCGTGCCACTAACCATGCTCAATGCTCGGAGCAAGATCTTCTACTACTATATGGGATTTTAAATCACATCCACATTGATTGGCCAGCCCTCATCTCCGACACCATGGTAAAGGCC
This sequence comes from Vigna umbellata, assembly GCF_029865625.1. Lineage (NCBI taxonomy): Eukaryota > Viridiplantae > Streptophyta > Magnoliopsida > Fabales > Fabaceae > Vigna > Vigna umbellata. The sequence goes on from NC_142166.1 coordinate 35,627,485, forward strand.
AAGAAATATTCTTCTTATCATTTTCCATATGCACTTCTCATCTCTCGAATTTTAGAATACAAAGGTGTAAGTGTGGACGGCGAACTCACTACCTCCATTCAAGCAATTGGCACTGAAATTGGTGAGACAACATTTCGCCAAATGGGTTTTGTTGCTCGTGGCCGTGTGATCATTCACAAGGATGATGATCACCACGAAAATGTCAATGACGATATGGAGGCCCATATGGTTGATCCTGTCCCAGCTGCTACCTCTGCTGATGATGGTCCTTCTCACATGCCTTCAAATTCATCCCTGACTATGGAGGAGCATTTTGCAAACCTGTCTAAACAACTGGAGGATATGCGTCTCTTTCAACAATCTCACTTTGACCAAATATATGAGTGGCAACAAAATCATGAAGAATTTGTGATCGACCAGTTCAATGACCTTGACACTCGCATTGGAAACATTGAAAATCATTTTAATCTCCAACCTCCAGAGAGACCACCAAGTCCTGAATTTTAGATTTAGGATTTTCTGATTAGTGTGCTTTCATGTTTGTTTGTTTTGAATTCCTAGAATGTTTTATCATCTTCATGTCTTGCTTTATGTGCCCTTGTACTCTTTAATGTTTTCCTGAATAAAATGATCTACTGTTTTAGTACTTACACTGTTTAATTGAGGGGAGCTCATATTAAGGGGGAGCATTATCACTCTTTTTGCTTATGATCAAAAAGGGGGAGAAATATGTGCAGTTACTACTAACTCCTACTGTTGTCTCTCAGTTTGTATCTTTTGCAGATAACCCAACATTGCTTTTAAAAAGTGATTTTTGATCATCATCAAAAAGGGGGAGATTGTTACCAATGAAGAGCATTGGTAAATTTGAAGATAAACAATTTTGATGATGCTGAAAGATGATACATTGTTATTGTTGTTTTAAAAGCAATTTGTAGATTATAAATGTATTAGGAAAAGTCTTAAACATGTAATACTTAGAAAAATTCGTATTTTTAGAACTGCTACGCATTTAATCGATTATTAGAAGCTATAATCGATTATCCTGAGCCCTTCTGAAAAACCTCGTTGCTCTGGAATAATCGATTATTACTCCGAATAATCGATTATCACAGTTCTGATGAGAACTGCCAAAAGTCTCTGGAATAATCGATTATTCCTCAGGATAATCGATTATCACTTTTTGAAAACCCTGTAACGGACTCGAATAATCGATTATCACTAACAATAATCGATTATCTGCGGCAGTTATAATTCATCTTTGCAAACTTTAGACCAGTGGGCTATATAGATGAGTTCCAGAACTCTTAGAAAGAACTCTGAGCTTTTGAGAATACAGTGTTATCTGAGGAAGTTCTAAAAAGCTAGTTCAAGTGCTTTGCCTGGTCTCGTGAATAGGAGAAGCTCGCGTTTCGTGTGTCGATAGTCGGAGCGGTTCTCTTCGAGTTGGCAAGGTGGTCATCTTCCGGTTCGTTCGTCGAAGGAAGGTTTTTTATTTGTTTTTATTCACTCTTATTGTAATTTGTAAAACTGTTTTTAGTGAAAACGTTAATCACTTTTTATAGTGATTAACAACTGGACGTAGATTCTTTTGAATCGAACCAGGATAAAAATTCTGTGTTGAATTTTCTTGCTCTCTATACTCTTTACATTTTACGCATATCAACTGTTTGATAAATTTTCTCTAAGAAAATTGTTTTTCTAAAACGGACTATCAAAACTTGATTTGTGACCGTAACACGCTTTCCGAGTATTTTATTCCGCTGCGCGACTCTATAACGGTACCGATTGTTCCGACAATTGGTATCAGAGCTTGCTTTGATATTCTTTCAAACTTTTGCGAAAATGGCCGGTCATCAAAATCAAGTATATGCTGAGGGTGCATCCATCAACAGACCACCTCTTTTTACTGGTGATAACTATGCATTCTGGAAAGTCAGAATGGAAATTTTTATGGGGTCTGTTGACAGAGGCATCTGGGAAGCTGTGCTAAATGGTCCCTATATTCCTAAAAGAACTGTTGATGGTGTAGAAGTAGAAAAACCATACTTTAATTGGACTCCTGAGGAAAATAGAAGAGCCCAATTTGATATTAAGGCTCGTAATATTATTTCATCTGCTGTAGTACTTGATGAATTTTATAGAATTTCAGTGTGTAAGACAGCACAGGAGATGTGGGAGGTCCTCAGAGTCACACATGAGGGTACAGACGACGTGAAACGTGCAAGGAAGAACACACTCATTCAGGAGTATGAGATGTTCAGAATGCAGCCTGGAGAAACAATATCTGATGTCCAGAAGCGTTTCACTCACATTGTGAACCACCTGACAGGTTTGGGTAAGACTTTTGACACTGATGAATTGAATGTGAAAATATTGAAATCATTAGACAGGTCTTGGCAACCAAAGGTGACTGCCATTTCGGAGTCTCAAAACCTCACTCAAATGTCAACGGCGATTCTCTTTGGAAAGCTTCGTGAGCATGAGCTTGAGCTAAGAAGATTAACTACAGAAGAGGATCAAGGCAAAAGAAAGACGCTTGCCCTCAAGTCTGAAATCTCAAAAGGAAAAAGTTCTAAGAGAATTGAGGATGATGATTCCGATAACGATGAGGAAAACATGAGTCTTATGATTAAGAAGTTTGCTAAATTTATGAAAGCAAAGGGAAAAGACAAATACCATGGAGAAAGGAAAGAAAATCGAGGATCTCCATCAAGCATTAAATGTTATGGATGTGGAGAAAGGGGTCATGTGAAGACTGACTGTCCTAAGAATAGGAAAAGTGAAGAAAAGAAAGAAAGAAAGTTTCCAAAGAAGAAGAAAGCTTACATAGCTTGGGAAGACAATGCTTCTAGTTCTTCAAGTTCAAGCGATTCAAATGAAGAAGCAAACTTGTGCTTAATGGCAGACTTAGAAGATGCAGGAAGCCAAGTAAGTGATTCTAGCTTAGAGTCAAGTGATGAGTTTGACTTACAAAAGGCATTTCTTGATTTGTTAAATGAATCTGAAAAACTTGATGTTGCTCATAAAAAGCTAAAGAAAGAGCATAATGAATTGAATTTGAGGTATGAAAAAGCACTAGATGATGAAGTTGTTTTGAGAAACAAAGTTAGTAATTTGGAAACTAAATTATCTGAATTTGATACTGTTATACAACCTGCTGAATGTCTATCGTGTAAAAGTCATATGTTTGATATTGACATTCTTGAGAATTTACTTGCAAAGGCAAATAAGTCTAAGTCACATGCCAAAACAAACTTTGAGAGAAGCAATGCTAGAAGTGGAAACACGCATCTACACAAAAAATATAAAGTGATAAGAACTCGTAGAGTTTGGGTAGAAAAAGGAACTCTTGTGAAAAATAAAGTGTATGAGGCTTGTTGTTTTTACTGCATGAAACTTGGTCACACCTCAAACAAATGCAACATCAAACATTTTGGTGTTCCAAATGGTAAATATGCATGGGTTAAAATTGTAAAATGATGTATATTTGCATAAACTAACCCAAAGGACCCATAATAAGATTGGGGACCTAAAGTCTTGCTAAAATTTGTTTTGTAGGAACTTACTAAGTCAAAGAAGTCACTGTGGTATCTTGACAGTGGTTGTTCAAGACACATGACCGGTGACAAGAAAAGGTTTATTTCTTTTGAGAAGAAGAAGCAAGGATTTGTGACCTATGGAGATAATAACAAAGGTAGAATCATTGGCACTGGAGACATTGGAGGAGGAAACACATTGACTATAAAGGACGTATTATGCGTTGAAGGTCTCAAACACAATCTCCTAAGCATAAGTCAATTATGTGACAAGGGTCTCAAGGTAACCTTTGAAAGTGATAGATGTACCGTATATTTTAAAAATTCTACTGAAATTGCTTTGCAAGGTGTTAGGCATAATAACATTTACTTGATTGATATTGAAAATGCATCTAGTCATAGTATAACATGTTTAGTTGCCAAAGAGGAAAATCCTTGGTTATGGCATAAAAGAGCTGCGCATATTCATATGCAACATTTAAATAAATTGAGTTCAAAAGATCTTGTGATTGGTTTGCCTAAATTAAAATTTGAGAAAGACAAAATATGTTCTGCATGTCAAAAGGGAAAGCAAACCAAATCCTCTTTTTCGTCTAAAAACATGATTTCAACATCAAAACCTTTAGAACTTTTGCATATGGACTTGTTTGGTCCATCTAGAATTAAAAGTTTTGGTGGAAACTACTATGCTCTTGTGATTGTTGATGACTACACTAGATTTACTTGGACATTTTTCTTAACCTTGAAAAGTGAAGCTTTTAAAGCATTCAAATCATTTGCAAAACGTGTTCAAAATGAAAAGGATTTGAAAATCAAAACCTTGAGAAGTGATCACGGTGGTGAGTTTGAAAACGAATCTTTTGAAAAGTTTTGTGAAAAACATGGAATTGCTCATAATTTTTCTGCTCCAAGAACTCCCCAACAAAATGGTGTTGTTGAAAGGAAAAATAGGTCATTAGAAGAACTAGCTAGGACTCTTTTAAATGAATCTAATGTGCCAAAATACTTTTGGGCTGATGCAGTTAGTACTGCTTGTTACGTGTTGAACAGAATGATAATTAGGCCTATTCTTAAGCTAACTCCCTATGAACTGTTTAACGGTAGAAAACCAAATGTATCTCATTTGAAAATCTTTGGATGCAAATGTTTTGTTTTGAATAATGGTAAAGATAATCTAGGCAAATTTGATGCTAAATCTGATGAGGCAATCTTCTTAGGATACTCTTTAACTAGCAAAGCATATAGGGTGTTTAATAGAAGAACCTTGAAAATTGAAGAATCAATGCATGTTGTCTTTGATGAAATTGTGGACCTTGAGGTGAACCCTCTTGAGTCAAATAAACCAATTGCAGGTGATGAGGATTATTTGAGGGAAGCTCTTGAAGAGATGTATCTAAATGAAAACTATCCTCCAGAAACTCAAAATGAACATCAAGTAGTTGATCCTAAAAGCTATCAACAACCAAGAGGACTTTCTCTGGACAACATCATCGGAGATATGTTAAAAGGGGTAACTACTAGACACAATCTTAATAATTTCTGCTTAACAGTAGCTTTTGTGTCTCAGGTAGAACCTAAGAACATAAAGGAAGCTCTTCAAGATGATAAATGGTGTGTTGCTATGCAAGAAGAACTCAATCAATTTGAAAGGAATGATGTTTGGGAACTCATTCCTAGACAAGATGATTATCAAATCATTGGAACAAAGTGGGTGTTTAGAAACAAGCTTGATGAAGATGGCAACATCACCAAGAACAAAGCCAGGTTAGTTGCAAAAGGCTACTGCCAAGAGGAAGGTATCGACTATGATGAAACTTACGCCCCAGTAGCCAGGTTAGAAGCAATTAGATTGTTACTTGCGTATGCATCCTTGATGAAGTTTAAATTGTATCAAATGGATGTGAAAAGTGCATTTTTAAATGGTTTCATTAAAGAAGAGGTATACGTTAGTCAACCTCCTGGTTTTGAGGATTTTAAATATCCTAATCATGTTTATAAGTTGAAAAAGGCCTTGTATGGTCTAAAACAGGCACCTAGATCTTGGTATGAAAGACTTAGTACTTTCTTGATTGAAAATGACTTCTCTAGAGGAAAGGTTGATTCAACCTTGTTTATTAAAAAAGTAGAAAAACATATCTTGATTGTTCAAGTATACGTAGATGATATCATTTTTGGGTCTACAAATGATTCATTGTGTGAGGGATTTGCACAAATCATGCAAGGTGAATTTGAAATGTCTATGATGGGTGAGCTTAACTTCTTCTTAGGACTGCAAATAAAGCAAATAGATGGGGGAACTTTTGTCTCCCAAACTAAATATTGTAGAGAAGTGCTTAAGAAGTTTGGTATGGATACTTGTAAAGAGGCCAACACACCTATGGCAACGTCCTGCTATTTAGATAAGGATGAATCTGGTGAAGGAGTAAATGAAACCATGTTTAGAGGAATGATAGGATCCTTACTTTATCTAACTGCTAGTAGACCAGACATTATGCAAAGTGTGTGTGTGTGTGCTAGGTACCAAGCTAATCCTAAAGAATCTCATCTAATTGCTGTCAAACGGATTTTGAAATACCTTAAAGGCACCCCATCTTTTGGACTTTGGTATCCTTCTGATGCTTTACCTAGTTTGATAGGTTATTCTGATGCAGATTATGGTGGCTGTAAAATTGATAGGAAAAGTACTAGTGGAACATGTCATTTTCTGGGCTGTTCTTTAGTGTCTTGGCATTCAAAGAAACAAGCTTGTGTAGCCTTGTCTACCACTGAAGCTGAATACATTGCTGCTGGAAATTGTTGTGCCCAAATTTTATGGATGAAACAACAACTGGAGGATTTTGATATCTTCCTTGATCACATTCCTCTGAAATGTGATAATACTAGTGCTATCAACCTCACTAAGAACCCCATAATGCACTCAAGAACTAAGCACATTGAAATTAGACATCATTTCTTGAGAGACCACATTCAAAAGGGAGATTGCCAAATTGAATACATTGACACTTTACATCAATTGGCTGATATCTTCACTAAAGCACTACCTAAAGATAGATTCTATGAGCTTAGAAGAGAGTTAGGAGTGTTAGATATGTCCTAAATTCAAACTTTATAAAATTTTCTCAATTCTGGTACGATCAGCGCTTTTAATCGATTATCAAAGGATAATAATCGATTATTTCTTAGCTTTGGAAAAACCCCTATTCGCAGATAATCGATTATAACTTATAATAATCGATTATTTTTAGCTTTGGCCAAAACCCCTATTCGCAGATAATCGATTATCACTTACAAATAATCGATTATTCATATTCAAAACCAAAACTGGACTTGTATGCGAAGATAATCGATTATCTTCATACATAATCGATTATTACACAATTTCTGGAAAGTGACTTATGAGCAGATAATCGATTATCACTTAGAATAATCGATTATTACGCGATCTGTTTCAAAAATATAGCCGTTACAGTGAATCCTAACGGCTGGAAACGGTCATAAACGGCTAGTTTCTCCATTTTTTCTTATAAATAGCCCCCTATAATCGATTATTACTCACTTCTTTGCACCCAGAAACCTGCTGCACCCAAATCTGAACCAAATCTCTCCTCTTTCTTCTTTCCTTCCAAAGTTTCTTTTGTGCCCACTTCTCTCATGGCTGATTCAAGAAGAACCCGAAGGAGGACTGCTGGTGCTTCTTCCTCTCGCTCCCGAAATGTTCGTCCTGCTTCCATCGAAGGTTGGATTTCAGATGAGGAGCAACATGGTGACTATGTTCATTTCTGGCAAGAACGCCGAATCATGGCGGTAAAGTTCATCCGTCTCGACTTTTATCGTTATTATGGCTTTCAATTTCCAGATCTGTTTCGTGCTCAAGGACTTACTCATCTAGTGGAGCAAAAGGGGTGCATATACCCTGATCTTATCCGTGTCTTCTACTTCAATATGCGTTATCGTGACGGCATCATCACAACAAAAGTAAAAGGTGTCCCTATAATTCTGGATGATGACATATGGACAAATGTTGCACAACTCACACTATGGGATGATGCTGTCAAAGTCCATCTTGGAGTTCCGGACTTCAATCGTCTCCTCGCCTTTCAATCTTTTTTGCGTCATCCTGAACACCAAATCAATCGTCGACAATTGCTTGTGGGTGGATTCAAGGTTGAAGAAAGGATGATTCATTACTTAATTGTATGGATCCTATGTCCTCGTGCCACTAACCATGCTCAATGCTCGGAGCAAGATCTTCTACTACTATATGGGATTTTAAATCACATCCACATTGATTGGCCAGCCCTCATCTCCGACACCATGGTAAAGGCCAAGAAATATTCTTCTTATCATTTTCCATATGCACTTCTCATCTCTCGAATTTTAGAATACAAAGGTGTAAGTGTGGACGGCGAACTCACTACCTCCATTCAAGCAATTGGCACTGAAATTGGTGAGACAACATTTCGCCAAATGGGTTTTGTTGCTCGTGGCCGTGTGATCATTCACAAGGATGATGATCACCACGAAAATGTCAATGACGATATGGAGGCCCATATGGTTGATCCTGTCCCAGCTGCTACCTCTGCTGATGATGGTCCTTCTCACATGCCTTCAAATTCATCCCTGACTATGGAGGAGCATTTTGCAAACCTGTCTAAACAACTGGAGGATATGCGTCTCTTTCAACAATCTCACTTTGACCAAATATATGAGTGGCAACAAAATCATGAAGAATTTGTGATCGACCAGTTCAATGACCTTGACACTCGCATTGGAAACATTGAAAATCATTTTAATCTCCAACCTCCAGAGAGACCACCAAGTCCTGAATTTTAGATTTAGGATTTTCTGATTAGTGTGCTTTCATGTTTGTTTGTTTTGAATTCCTAGAATGTTTTATCATCTTCATGTCTTGCTTTATGTGCCCTTGTACTCTTTAATGTTTTCCTGAATAAAATGATCTACTGTTTTAGTACTTACACTGTTTAATTGAGGGGAGCTCATATTAAGGGGGAGCATTATCACTCTTTTTGCTTATGATCAAAAAGGGGGAGAAATATGTGCAGTTACTACTAACTCCTACTGTTGTCTCTCAGTTTGTATCTTTTGCAGATAACCCAACATTGCTTTTAAAAAGTGATTTTTGATCATCATCAAAAAGGGGGAGATTGTTACCAATGAAGAGCATTGGTAAATTTGAAGATAAACAATTTTGATGATGCTGAAAGATGATACATTGTTATTGTTGTTTTAAAAGCAATTTGTAGATTATAAATGTATTAGGAAAAGTCTTAAACATGTAATACTTAGAAAAATTCGTATTTTTAGAACTGCTACGCATTTAATCGATTATTAGAAGCTATAATCGATTATCCTGAGCCCTTCTGAAAAACCTCGTTGCTCTGGAATAATCGATTATTACTCCGAATAATCGATTATCACAGTTCTGATGAGAACTGCCAAAAGTCTCTGGAATAATCGATTATTCCTCAGGATAATCGATTATCACTTTTTGAAAACCCTGTAACGGACTCGAATAATCGATTATCACTAACAATAATCGATTATCTGCGGCAGTTATAATTCATCTTTGCAAACTTTAGACCAGTGGGCTATATAGATGAGTTCCAGAACTCTTAGAAAGAACTCTGAGCTTTTGAGAATACAGTGTTATCTGAGGAAGTTCTAAAAAGCTAGTTCAAGTGCTTTGCCTGGTCTCGTGAATAGGAGAAGCTCGCGTTTCGTGTGTCGATAGTCGGAGCGGTTCTCTTCGAGTTGGCAAGGTGGTCATCTTCCGGTTCGTTCGTCGAAGGAAGGTTTTTTATTTGTTTTTATTCACTCTTATTGTAATTTGTAAAACTGTTTTTAGTGAAAACGTTAATCACTTTTTATAGTGATTAACAACTGGACGTAGATTCTTTTGAATCGAACCAGGATAAAAATTCTGTGTTGAATTTTCTTGCTCTCTATACTCTTTACATTTTACGCATATCAACTGTTTGATAAATTTTCTCTAAGAAAATTGTTTTTCTAAAACGGACTATCAAAACTTGATTTGTGACCGTAACACGCTTTCCGAGTATTTTATTCCGCTGCGCGACTCTATAACGGTACCGATTGTTCCGACAATTGGTATCAGAGCTTGCTTTGATATTCTTTCAAACTTTTGCGAAAATGGCCGGTCATCAAAATCAAGTATATGCTGAGGGTGCATCCATCAACAGACCACCTCTTTTTACTGGTGATAACTATGCATTCTGGAAAGTCAGAATGGAAATTTTTATGGGGTCTGTTGACAGAGGCATCTGGGAAGCTGTGCTAAATGGTCCCTATATTCCTAAAAGAACTGTTGATGGTGTAGAAGTAGAAAAACCATACTTTAATTGGACTCCTGAGGAAAATAGAAGAGCCCAATTTGATATTAAGGCTCGTAATATTATTTCATCTGCTGTAGTACTTGATGAATTTTATAGAATTTCAGTGTGTAAGACAGCACAGGAGATGTGGGAGGTCCTCAGAGTCACACATGAGGGTACAGACGACGTGAAACGTGCAAGGAAGAACACACTCATTCAGGAGTATGAGATGTTCAGAATGCAGCCTGGAGAAACAATATCTGATGTCCAGAAGCGTTTCACTCACATTGTGAACCACCTGACAGGTTTGGGTAAGACTTTTGACACTGATGAATTGAATGTGAAAATATTGAAATCATTAGACAGGTCTTGGCAACCAAAGGTGACTGCCATTTCGGAGTCTCAAAACCTCACTCAAATGTCAACGGCGATTCTCTTTGGAAAGCTTCGTGAGCATGAGCTTGAGCTAAGAAGATTAACTACAGAAGAGGATCAAGGCAAAAGAAAGACGCTTGCCCTCAAGTCTGAAATCTCAAAAGGAAAAAGTTCTAAGAGAATTGAGGATGATGATTCCGATAACGATGAGGAAAACATGAGTCTTATGATTAAGAAGTTTGCTAAATTTATGAAAGCAAAGGGAAAAGACAAATACCATGGAGAAAGGAAAGAAAATCGAGGATCTCCATCAAGCATTAAATGTTATGGATGTGGAGAAAGGGGTCATGTGAAGACTGACTGTCCTAAGAATAGGAAAAGTGAAGAAAAGAAAGAAAGAAAGTTTCCAAAGAAGAAGAAAGCTTACATAGCTTGGGAAGACAATGCTTCTAGTTCTTCAAGTTCAAGCGATTCAAATGAAGAAGCAAACTTGTGCTTAATGGCAGACTTAGAAGATGCAGGAAGCCAAGTAAGTGATTCTAGCTTAGAGTCAAGTGATGAGTTTGACTTACAAAAGGCATTTCTTGATTTGTTAAATGAATCTGAAAAACTTGATGTTGCTCATAAAAAGCTAAAGAAAGAGCATAATGAATTGAATTTGAGGTATGAAAAAGCACTAGATGATGAAGTTGTTTTGAGAAACAAAGTTAGTAATTTGGAAACTAAATTATCTGAATTTGATACTGTTATACAACCTGCTGAATGTCTATCGTGTAAAAGTCATATGTTTGATATTGACATTCTTGAGAATTTACTTGCAAAGGCAAATAAGTCTAAGTCACATGCCAAAACAAACTTTGAGAGAAGCAATGCTAGAAGTGGAAACACGCATCTACACAAAAAATATAAAGTGATAAGAACTCGTAGAGTTTGGGTAGAAAAAGGAACTCTTGTGAAAAATAAAGTGTATGAGGCTTGTTGTTTTTACTGCATGAAACTTGGTCACACCTCAAACAAATGCAACATCAAACATTTTGGTGTTCCAAATGGTAAATATGCATGGGTTAAAATTGTAAAATGATGTATATTTGCATAAACTAACCCAAAGGACCCATAATAAGATTGGGGACCTAAAGTCTTGCTAAAATTTGTTTTGTAGGAACTTACTAAGTCAAAGAAGTCACTGTGGTATCTTGACAGTGGTTGTTCAAGACACATGACCGGTGACAAGAAAAGGTTTATTTCTTTTGAGAAGAAGAAGCAAGGATTTGTGACCTATGGAGATAATAACAAAGGTAGAATCATTGGCACTGGAGACATTGGAGGAGGAAACACATTGACTATAAAGGACGTATTATGCGTTGAAGGTCTCAAACACAATCTCCTAAGCATAAGTCAATTATGTGACAAGGGTCTCAAGGTAACCTTTGAAAGTGATAGATGTACCGTATATTTTAAAAATTCTACTGAAATTGCTTTGCAAGGTGTTAGGCATAATAACATTTACTTGATTGATATTGAAAATGCATCTAGTCATAGTATAACATGTTTAGTTGCCAAAGAGGAAAATCCTTGGTTATGGCATAAAAGAGCTGCGCATATTCATATGCAACATTTAAATAAATTGAGTTCAAAAGATCTTGTGATTGGTTTGCCTAAATTAAAATTTGAGAAAGACAAAATATGTTCTGCATGTCAAAAGGGAAAGCAAACCAAATCCTCTTTTTCGTCTAAAAACATGATTTCAACATCAAAACCTTTAGAACTTTTGCATATGGACTTGTTTGGTCCATCTAGAATTAAAAGTTTTGGTGGAAACTACTATGCTCTTGTGATTGTTGATGACTACACTAGATTTACTTGGACATTTTTCTTAACCTTGAAAAGTGAAGCTTTTAAAGCATTCAAATCATTTGCAAAACGTGTTCAAAATGAAAAGGATTTGAAAATCAAAACCTTGAGAAGTGATCACGGTGGTGAGTTTGAAAACGAATCTTTTGAAAAGTTTTGTGAAAAACATGGAATTGCTCATAATTTTTCTGCTCCAAGAACTCCCCAACAAAATGGTGTTGTTGAAAGGAAAAATAGGTCATTAGAAGAACTAGCTAGGACTCTTTTAAATGAATCTAATGTGCCAAAATACTTTTGGGCTGATGCAGTTAGTACTGCTTGTTACGTGTTGAACAGAATGATAATTAGGCCTATTCTTAAGCTAACTCCCTATGAACTGTTTAACGGTAGAAAACCAAATGTATCTCATTTGAAAATCTTTGGATGCAAATGTTTTGTTTTGAATAATGGTAAAGATAATCTAGGCAAATTTGATGCTAAATCTGATGAGGCAATCTTCTTAGGATACTCTTTAACTAGCAAAGCATATAGGGTGTTTAATAGAAGAACCTTGAAAATTGAAGAATCAATGCATGTTGTCTTTGATGAAATTGTGGACCTTGAGGTGAACCCTCTTGAGTCAAATAAACCAATTGCAGGTGATGAGGATTATTTGAGGGAAGCTCTTGAAGAGATGTATCTAAATGAAAACTATCCTCCAGAAACTCAAAATGAACATCAAGTAGTTGATCCTAAAAGCTATCAACAACCAAGAGGACTTTCTCTGGACAACATCATCGGAGATATGTTAAAAGGGGTAACTACTAGACACAATCTTAATAATTTCTGCTTAACAGTAGCTTTTGTGTCTCAGGTAGAACCTAAGAACATAAAGGAAGCTCTTCAAGATGATAAATGGTGTGTTGCTATGCAAGAAGAACTCAATCAATTTGAAAGGAATGATGTTTGGGAACTCATTCCTAGACAAGATGATTATCAAATCATTGGAACAAAGTGGGTGTTTAGAAACAAGCTTGATGAAGATGGCAACATCACCAAGAACAAAGCCAGGTTAGTTGCAAAAGGCTACTGCCAAGAGGAAGGTATCGACTATGATGAAACTTACGCCCCAGTAGCCAGGTTAGAAGCAATTAGATTGTTACTTGCGTATGCATCCTTGATGAAGTTTAAATTGTATCAAATGGATGTGAAAAGTGCATTTTTAAATGGTTTCATTAAAGAAGAGGTATACGTTAGTCAACCTCCTGGTTTTGAGGATTTTAAATATCCTAATCATGTTTATAAGTTGAAAAAGGCCTTGTATGGTCTAAAACAGGCACCTAGATCTTGGTATGAAAGACTTAGTACTTTCTTGATTGAAAATGACTTCTCTAGAGGAAAGGTTGATTCAACCTTGTTTATTAAAAAAGTAGAAAAACATATCTTGATTGTTCAAGTATACGTAGATGATATCATTTTTGGGTCTACAAATGATTCATTGTGTGAGGGATTTGCACAAATCATGCAAGGTGAATTTGAAATGTCTATGATGGGTGAGCTTAACTTCTTCTTAGGACTGCAAATAAAGCAAATAGATGGGGGAACTTTTGTCTCCCAAACTAAATATTGTAGAGAAGTGCTTAAGAAGTTTGGTATGGATACTTGTAAAGAGGCCAACACACCTATGGCAACGTCCTGCTATTTAGATAAGGATGAATCTGGTGAAGGAGTAAATGAAACCATGTTTAGAGGAATGATAGGATCCTTACTTTATCTAACTGCTAGTAGACCAGACATTATGCAAAGTGTGTGTGTGTGTGCTAGGTACCAAGCTAATCCTAAAGAATCTCATCTAATTGCTGTCAAACGGATTTTGAAATACCTTAAAGGCACCCCATCTTTTGGACTTTGGTATCCTTCTGATGCTTTACCTAGTTTGATAGGTTATTCTGATGCAGATTATGGTGGCTGTAAAATTGATAGGAAAAGTACTAGTGGAACATGTCATTTTCTGGGCTGTTCTTTAGTGTCTTGGCATTCAAAGAAACAAGCTTGTGTAGCCTTGTCTACCACTGAAGCTGAATACATTGCTGCTGGAAATTGTTGTGCCCAAATTTTATGGATGAAACAACAACTGGAGGATTTTGATATCTTCCTTGATCACATTCCTCTGAAATGTGATAATACTAGTGCTATCAACCTCACTAAGAACCCCATAATGCACTCAAGAACTAAGCACATTGAAATTAGACATCATTTCTTGAGAGACCACATTCAAAAGGGAGATTGCCAAATTGAATACATTGACACTTTACATCAATTGGCTGATATCTTCACTAAAGCACTACCTAAAGATAGATTCTATGAGCTTAGAAGAGAGTTAGGAGTGTTAGATATGTCCTAAATTCAAACTTTATAAAATTTTCTCAATTCTGGTACGATCAGCGCTTTTAATCGATTATCAAAAGATAATAATCGATTATTTCTTAGCTTTGGAAAAACCCCTATTCGCAGATAATCGATTATAACTTATAATAATCGATTATTTTTAGCTTTGGCCAAAACCCCTATTCGCAGATAATCGATTATCACTTACAAATAATCGATTATTCATATTCAAAACCAAAACTGGACTTGTATGCGAAGATAATCGATTATCTTCATACATAATCGATTATTACACAATTTCTGGAAAGTGACTTATGAGCAGATAATCGATTATCACTTAGAATAATCGATTATTACGCGATCTGTTTCAAAAATATAGCCGTTACAGTGAATCCTAACGGCTGGAAACGGTCATAAACGGCTAGTTTCTCCATTTTTTCTTATAAATAGCCCCCTATAATCGATTATTACTCACTTCTTTGCACCCAGAAACCTGCTGCACCCAAATCTGAACCAAATCTCTCCTCTTTCTTCTTTCCTTCCAAAGTTTCTTTTGTGCCCACTTCTCTCATGGCTGATTCAAGAAGAACCCGAAGGAGGACTGCTGGTGCTTCTTCCTCTCGCTCCCGAAATGTTCGTCCTGCTTCCATCGAAGGTTGGATTTCAGATGAGGAGCAACATGGTGACTATGTTCATTTCTGGCAAGAACGCCGAATCATGGCGGTAAAGTTCATCCGTCTCGACTTTTATCGTTATTATGGCTTTCAATTTCCAGATCTGTTTCGTGCTCAAGGACTTACTCATCTAGTGGAGCAAAAGGGGTGCATATACCCTGATCTTATCCGTGTCTTCTACTTCAATATGCGTTATCGTGACGGCATCATCACAACAAAAGTAAAAGGTGTCCCTATAATTCTGGATGATGACATATGGACAAATGTTGCACAACTCACACTATGGGATGATGCTGTCAAAGTCCATCTTGGAGTTCCGGACTTCAATCGTCTCCTCGCCTTTCAATCTTTTTTGCGCCATCCTGAACACCAAATCAATCGTCGACAACTGCTTGTGGGTGGATTCAAGGTTGAAGAAAGGATGATTCATTACTTAATTGTATGGATCCTATGTCCTCGTGCCACTAACCATGCTCAATGCTCGGAGCAAGATCTTCTACTACTATATGGGCTTTTAAATCACATCCACATTGATTGGCCAGCCCTCATCTCCGACACCATGGTAAAGGCCAAGAAATATTCTTCTTATCATTTTCCATATGCACTTCTCATCTCTCGAATTTTAGAATACAAAGGTGTAAGTGTGGACGGCGAACTCACTACCTCCATTCAAGCCATTGGCACTGAAATTGGTGAGACCACATTTCGCCAAATGGGTTTTGTTGCTCGTGGCCGTGTGATAATTCACAAGGATGATGATCACCACGAAAATGTCAACGACGATATGGACGCCCATATGGTTGATCCAGTCCCAGCTGCTACCTCTGCTGATGCTGGTCCTTCTCACATGCCTTCAACTTCATCCCTGACTATGGAGGAGCATTTTGCAAACCTGTCAAAACAACTGGAGGATATGCGTCTCTTTCAACAAACTCACTTTGAACAAATATATGAGTGGCAACAAAATCATGAAGAATTTGTGATCGACCAGTTCAATGACCTTGATACTCGCATTGGAAACATTGAAAATCACTTTAATCTCCAACCTCCAGAGAGACCCCTAAGTCCTGAATTTTAGATTTAGGATTTTATTATTAGTGTGCTTTCATGTTTTTTTGTTTTAAATTCCTAGGATGTTTTATGATAATCATGTCTTGCTTTATGTGCCCTAGTAATCTTTAATGTTTTCCTGAATAAAATGATCTATTGTTTTAGTACATACCCTGTTTAATTGAGGGGGAGCTCATATTAAGGGGGAGCATTATCACTCTTTTTGCTTCTGATCAAAAAGGGGGAGAAATATGTGCAGTTACTACTAACTCCTACTGTTGTCTGTCAGTTTGTATCTTTTGTAGATAACCCAAAGTGCTTTTAAAAAGTGATTTTTGATCATCATCAAAAAGGGGGAGATTGTTACCAATGAAGAGCATTGGTAAATTTGAAGATAAATGATTTTGATGATGCTGAAAGATGATACATTGTTATAGTTGTTTTAAAAGCAATTTGTAGATTATAAATGTATTAGGAAAAGCCTTAAACGTGTAATACTTAGAAAAATTCGTATTTTTAGAACTGCTACGCATTTAATCGATTATTAGAAGCTATAATCGATTATCCTGAGCCCTTCTGAAAAACCTCGTTGCTCTGGAATAATCGATTATTACTCCAAATAATCGATTATCACTAGTTCTGATGAGAACTGCCAAAGTCTCTGGAATAATCGATTATTCCTCAGGATAATCGATTATCACTCTTTGAAAACCATGTAACGGACTCGAATAATCGATTATCACTAGCAATAATCGATTATCTGCGACAGTTATAATTCATCTTTGCGAACTCAGACCAGTTGGCTATATATGTGAGTTCCAAAACTCTTAAAAATAACTCTGAGCTTTTGAGAATACAGTGTGATCTGAGGAAGTTCTAAAAAGCTAGTTCAAGTGCTTTACCTGGTCTCGTGAATAGGAGAAGCTCGCGTTTCGTGTGTCGATAGTCGGAGCGGTTCTCTTCGAGTTGGCAAGGTGGTCATCTTCCGGTTCGTTCGTCGAAGGAAGGTTTTTTTATTTGTTTTTATTCACTCTTATTGTAATTTGTGAAACTGTTTTTAGTGAAAACGTTAATCACTTTTTATAGTGATTAACAACTGGACGTAGATTCTTTTGAATCGAACCAGGATAAAAATTCTGTGTTGATTTTTCTTGCTCTCTATACTCTTTACATTTTACGCATATCAACTGTTTGATAAATTTTCTTTAAGAAAATTGTTTTTCTAAAACGGACTATCAAAATTTGATTTGTGACCGTAACACGCTTTCCAAATATTTTATTCCGCTGCGCGACTCTATAACGGTACCGATTGTTCCGACAATTGGTATCAGAGCTTGCTTTGATATTCTTTCAAACTTTTGCGAAAATGGTCGGTCATCAAAATCAAGTATATGCTGAGGGTGCATCCATCAACAGACCACCTCTTTTTACTGGTGATAACTATGCATTCTGGAAAGTCATAATGGAAATTTTTATGGGGTCTGTTGACAGAGGCATCTGGGAAGCTATGCTAAATGGTCCCTATATTCCTAAAAGAACTGTTGATGGTGTAGAAGTAGAAAAACCATACTTTAATTGGACTCCTGAGGAAAATAGAAGAGCCCAATTTGATATTAAGGCTCATAATATTATTTCATCTTCTGTAGTACTTGATGAATTTTATAGAATTTCAGTGTGTAAGACAGCACAGGAGATGTGGGAGGTCCTCAGAGTCACACATGAGGGTACAGACGACGTGAAACGTGCAACGAAGAACACACTCATTCAGGAGTATGAGATGTTTAGAATGCAGCCTGGAGAAACAATATCTGATGTCCAGAAGCGTTTCACTCACATTGTGAACCACCTAAGAGGTTTGGGTAAGACTTTTGACACTGATGAATTGAATGTGAAAATATTGAAATCATTAGACAGGTCTTGGCAACCAAAGGTGACTGCCATCTCGGAGTCTCAAAACCTCACTCAAATGTCAATGGCAATTCTCTTTGGAAAACTTCGTGAGCATGAGCTTGAGCTGAGAAGATTAACTGCAGAAGAGGATCAAGGCAAACGAAAGACGCTTGCCTTCAAGTCTGAAATCTCAAAAAGAAAAAGTTCTAAGAGAATTGAGGACTGTGATTCTGATGACGATGAGGAAAATATGAGTCTCATGATTAAGAAGTTTGCTAAATTTAAGAAAGCAAAGGGAAAAGACAAATACCATGGAGAAAGGAAAGAAAATCAAGGATCTTCATCAAGCGTTAAATGCTATGGATGTGGAGAAAGAGGACATGTGAAGACTGATTGTCCTAAGAATAGGAAGAGTGAAGAAAAGAAGGAGAGAAAATCTCCAAAGAAGAAGAAAGCTTACATAGCTTGGGAAGAGAATGCTTCTAGTTCTTCAAGTTCAAGCAATTCAGATGAAGAAGCTAATTTGTGTGCTTAATGGCAGACTTAGAAGATGCAGGAAGCCAAGTAAGTGATTCTAGCTTAGAGTCAAGTGATGAGTTTGACTTACAAAAGGCATTTCTTGATTTGTTAAATGAATCTGAAAAACTTGATGTTGCTCATAAAAAGCTAAAGAAAGAGCATAATGAATTGAATTTGAGGTATGAAAAAGCACTAGATGATGAAGTTGTTTTGAGAAACAAAGTTAGTAATTTGGAAACTAAATTATCTGAATTTAATATTGTTGTACAACCTGCTGAATGTCTATCGTGTAAAAGTCATATGTTTGATATTGACATTCTTGAGAATTTACTTGCGAAGGCAAATAAGTCTAAGTCACATGCCAAAACAAACTTTGAGATAAGCAATGCTAGAAGTGGAAACACACATCTACACAAAAAATATAAAGTGATAAGAACTCGTAGAGTTTGGGTAGAAAAAGGAACTCTTGTGAAAAATAAAGTGTATAAGGCTTGTTATTTTTACTGCATGAAACTTGGTCACACCTCAAACAAATGCAACATCAAACATTTTGGTGTTCCAAATGGTAAATATGCATGGGTTAAAATTGTAAAATGATGTATATTTGCATAAACTAACCTCAAGGACCCATAATAAGATTGGGGACCTAAAGGCTTGCTAAAATTTGTTTTTGTAGGAACTTACTAAGTCAAAGAAGTCACCGTGGTATCTTGACAGTGGTTGTTCGAGACACATGACCGGTGACAAGAAAAGGTTTATTTCTTTTGAGAAGAAGAAGCAAGGATTTGTGACTTATGGAGATAATAACAAAGGTAGAATCATTGGCACTGAAGACATTGGAGGAGGAAACACATTGACTATAAAGGACGTATTATGTGTTGAAGGTCTCAAACACAATCTCCTAAGCATAAGTCAATTATGTGACAAGGGTCTCAAGGTAACCTTTGAAAGTGATAGATGTACCGTATATTTTAAAAATTCTACTGAAATTGCTTTGCAAGGTGTTAGGCATAATAACATTTACTTGATTGATATTGAAAATGCATCTAGTCATAGTATCACATGTTTAGTTGCTAAAGAGGAAAATCCTTGGTTATGGCATAAAAGAGCTGCGCATATTCATATGCAACATTTAAATAAATTGATTTCAAAAGATCTTGTGATTGGTTTGCCTAAATTAAAATTTGAGAAAGACAAAATATGTTCTGCATGTCAAAAGGGAAAGCAAACAAAATCCTCTTTTTCGTCTAAAAACACGATTTCAACATCAAAACCTTTAGAACTTTTGCATATGGACTTGTTTGGTCCATCTAGAATTAAAAGTTTTGGTGGAAACTACTATGCTCTTGTGATTGTTGATGACTACACTAGATTTACTTGGACATTTTTCTTAACCTTGAAAAGTGAAGCTTTTAAAGCATTCAAATCATTTGCAAAACGTGTTCAAAATGAAAAGGAATTGAAAATCAAAACCTTGAGAAGTGATCACGGTGGTGAGTTTGAAAACGAATCTTTTGAAAAGTTTTGTGAAAAACATGGAATTGCTCATAATTTTTCTGCTCCAAGAACTCCCCAACAAAATGGTGTTGTTGAAAGGAAAAATAGGTCATTAGAAGAACTAGCTAGGACTCTTTTAAATGAATCTAATGTGCCAAAATACTTTTGGGCTGATGCAGTTAGTACTGCTTGTTACGTGTTGAATAGAATGATAATTAGGCCTATTCTTAAGCTAACTCCCTATGAACTGTTTAACGGTAGAAAACCAAATGTATCTCATTTGAAAATCTTTGGATGCAAATGTTTTGTTTTGAATAATGGTAAAGATAATCTAGGAAAATTTGATGCTAAATCTGATGAGGCCATCTTCTTAGGATACTCTTTAACTAGCAAAGCATATAGGGTGTTTAATAGAAGAACCTTGAAAATTGAAGAATCAATGCATGTTGTCTTTGATGAAATTGTGGACCTTGAGGTGAACCCTCTTGAGTCAAATAAACCAATTGCAGGTGATGAGGATTATTTGAGGGAAGCTCTTGAAGAGATGTATCTAAATGAAAACTATCCTCCAGAAACTCAAAATGAACATCAAGTAGTTGATCCTAAAAGCTATCAACAACCAAGAGGACTTTCTCTGGACAACATCATCGGAGATATGTTAAAAGGGGTAACTACTAGACACAATCTTAATAATTTCTGCTTAACAGTAGCTTTTGTGTCTCAGGTAGAACCTAAGAACATAAAGGAAGCTCTTCAAGATGATAAATGGTGTGTTGCTATGCAAGAAGAACTCAATCAATTTGAAAGGAATGATGTTTGGGAACTCATTCCTAGACAAGATGATTATCAAATCATTGGAACAAAGTGGGTGTTTAGAAACAAGCTTGATGAAGATGGAAACATCACCAAGAACAAAGCCAGGTTAGTTGCAAAAGGCTACTGTCAAGAGGAAGGTATCGACTATGATGAAACTTACGCCCCAGTAGCCAGGTTAGAAGCAATTAGATTGTTACTTGCGTATGCCTCCTTGATGAAGTTTAAATTGTATCAAATGGATGTGAAAAGTGCATTTTTAAATGGTTTCATTAAAGAAGAGGTATACGTTAGTCAACCTCTTGGTTTTGAGGATTTTAAATATCCTAATCATGTTTATAAGTTGAAAAAGGCCTTGTATGGTCTAAAACAGGCACCTAGATCTTGGTATGAAAGACTTAGTACTTTCTTGATTGAAAATGACTTCTCTAGAGGAAAGGTTGATTCAACCTTGTTTATTAAAAAAGTAGAAAAACATATATTGATTGTTCAAGTATACGTAGATGATATCATTTTTGGGTCTACAAATGATTCATTGTGTGAGGGATTTGCACAAATCATGCAAGGTGAATTTGAAATGTCTATGATGGGTGAGCTTAACTTCTTCTTAGGACTGCAAATAAAGCAAATAGATGGGGGAACTTTTGTCTCCCAAACTAAATATTGTAGAGAAGTGCTTAAGAAGTTTGGTATGGATACTTGTAAGGAGGCCAACACACCTATGGCAACGTCTTGCTATTTAGATAAGGATGAATCTGGTGAAGGAATAAATGAAACCATGTTTAGAGGAATGATAGGATCCTTACTTTATCTAACTGCTAGTAGACCAGACATTATGCAAAGTGTGTGTGTGCTAGGTACCAAGCTAATCCTAAAGAATCTCATCTAATTGCTGTCAAACGAATTTTGAAATACCTTAAAGGCACCCCATCTTTTGGACTTTGGTATCCTTCTGATGCTTTACCTAGTTTGATAGGTTATTCTGATGCAGATTATGGTGGTTGTAAAATTGATAGGAAAAGTACTAGTGGAACATGTCATTTTCTGGGTTGTTCCTTAGTGTCTTGGCATTCAAAGAAACAAGCTTGTGTAGCCTTGTCTACCACTGAAGCTGAATACATTGCTGTTGGAAATTGTTGTGCCCAAATTTTATGGATGAAACAACAACTGGAGGATTTTGATATCTTCCTTGATCACATTCCTCTGAAATGTGATAATACTAGTGCTATCAACTTAACTAAGAACCCCATAATGCTCTCAAGAACTAAGCACATTGAAATTAGACATCATTTCTTGAGAGACCACATTCAAAAGGGAGATTGCCAAATTGAATACATTGACACTTTACATCAATTGGCTGATATCTTCACTAAAGCACTACCTAAAGATAGATTCTATGAGCTTAGAAGAGAGTTAGGAGTGTTAGATATGTCCTAAATACAAAATTTATAAAATTTTCTCAATTTTGGTACGATCAGCGTTTTTAATCGATTATCATAGGATAATAATCGATTATTTTTAGGTTTGGCAAAAACCCCTATTCGCAAATAATCGATTATCACTTACAATAATCGATTATTTTTAGCTTTGGCAAAAACCCCTATTCGCAGATAATCGATTATAACTTACAATAATCGATTATTCATATTCAAACCCAAAACTAGACTTGTATGCGAAGATAATCGATTATCTTCATGCATAATCGATTATTACACAATTTCTCGAAAGTGACTTATGAGCAGATAATCGATTATCACTTATAATAATCGATTATTACGCGATCTGTTTCAAAAATATAGCCGTTACAGTGAATCCTAACGGCTGGAAACGGTCATAAACGGCTAGTTTCTCCATTTTTCTTATAAATAGCCCCCTATAATCGATTATTACTCACTTCTTTGCACCCAGAAACCTACTGCACCAAAATTTGAACCAAATCTCTCCTCTTTCTTCTTTCCTTCCAAAGTTTCTTTTGTGCCCACTTCTCTCATGGCTGATTCCAGAAGAACCCGAAGGAGGACTGCTGGTGCTTCTTCCTCTCGCTCCCGAAATGTTCGTCCTGCTTCCATCGAAGGTTGGATTTCAGATGAGGAGCAACATGGTGACTATGTTCATTTCTGGCAAAAACGCCGAATCATGGCGATAAAGTGCATCCGTCTCGACTTTTATCGTTATTATGGCTTTCAATTTCCAGATCTGTTTCGTGCTCAAGGACTTACTCATCTAGTGGAGCAAAAGGGGTGCATCTACCCTGATCTTATCCGTGTCTTCTACTTCAATATGCGTTATCGTGACGGCATCATCACAACAAAAGTAAAAGGTGTCCCTATAATTTTGGATGATGACATATGGACAAATGTTGCACAACTCACACTATGGGATGATGCTGTCAAAGTTCATCTTGGAGTTCCGGACTTCAATCGTCTCCTCGCCTTTCAATCTTTTTTGCGCCATCCTGAACACCAAATCAATCGTCGACAACTGCTTGTGGGTGGATTCAAGGTTGAAGAAAGGATGATTCATTACTTAATTGTATGGATCCTATGTCCTCGTGCCACTAACCATGCTCAATGCTCGGAGCAAGATCTTCTACTACTATATGGGCTTTTAAATCACATTCACATTGATTGGCCAGCCCTCATCTCCGACACCACGGTAAAGGCCAAGAAATATTCTTCTTATCATTTTCCATATGCATTTCTCATCTCTCGAATTTTAGAATACAAAGGTGTAAGTGTGGACGGCGAACTCACTACCTCCATTCAAGCCATTGGCACTGAAATTGGTGAGACCACATTTCGCCAAATGGGTTTTGTTGCTCGTGGCCGTGTGATAATTCACAAGGATGATGATCACCACGAAAATGTCAACGACGATATGGACGCCCATATGGTTAATCCAGTCCCAGCTGCTACCTCTGCTGATGCTGGTCCTTCTCACATGCCTTCAACTTCATCCCTGACTATGGAGGAGCATTTTGCAAACTTGTCAAAACAACTGGAGGATATGCGTCTCTTTCAACAAACTCACTTTGAACAAATATATGAGTGGCAACAAAATCATGAAGAATTTGTGATCGACCAGTTCAATGACCTTGATACTCGCATTGGAAACATTGAAAATCACTTTAATCTCCAACCTCCAGAGAGACCCCTAAGTCCTGAATTTTAGATTTAGGATTTTATTATTAGTGTGCTTTCATGTTTGTTTGTTTTGAATTCCTAGGATGTTTTATGATGATCATGTCTTGCTTTATGTGCCCTAGTAATCTTTAATGTTTTCCTGAATAAAATGATCTATTGTTTTAGTACATACCCTGTTTAATTGAGGGGGAGCTCATATTAAGGGGGAGCATTGTCACTCTTTTTGCTTCTGATCAAAAAGGGGGAGAAATATGTGCAGTTACTACTAACTCCTACTGTTGTCTGTCAGTTTGTATCTTTTGTAGATAACCCAAAGTGCTTTTAAAAAGTGAGTTTTGATCATCATCAAAAAGGGGGAGATTGTTACCAATGAAGAGCATTGGTAAATTTGAAGATAAATGATTTTGATGATGCTGAAAGATGATACATTGTTATAGTTGTTTTAAAAGCAATTTGTAGATTATAAATGTATTAGGAAAAGCCTTAAACGTGTAATACTTAGAAAAATTCGTATTTTTAGAACTGCTACGCATTTAATCGATTATTAGAAGCTATAATCGAGTATCCTGAGCCCTTCTGAAAAACCTCGTTGCTCTGGAATAATCGATTATTACTCCAAATAATCGATTATCACTAGTTCTGATGAGAACTGCCAAAGTCTCTGGAATAATCGATTATTCCTCAGGATAATCGATTATCACTCTTTGAAAACCATGTAACGGACTCGAATAATCGATTATCACTAGCAATAATCGATTATCTGCGACAGTTATAATTCATCTTTGCGAACTCAGACCAGTTGGCTATATATGTGAGTTCCAAAACTCTTAAAAATAACTCTGAGCTTTTGAGAATACAGTGTGATCTGAGGAAGTTCTAAAAAGCTAGTTCAAGTGCTTTACCTGGTCTCGTGAATAGGAGAAGCTCGCGTTTCGTGTGTCGATAGTCGGAGCGGTTCTCTTCGAGTTGGCAAGGTGGACATCTTCCGGTTCGTTCGTCGAAGGAAGGTTTTTTTATTTGTTTTTATTCACTCTTATTGTAATTTGTGAAACTGTTTTTAGTGAAAACGTTAATCACTTTTTATAGTGATTAACAACTGGACGTAGATTCTTTTGAATCGAACCAGGATAAAAATTCTGTGTTGATTTTTCTTGCTCTCTATACTCTTTACATTTTACGCATATCAACTGTTTGATAAATTTTCTTTAAGAAAATTGTTTTTCTAAAACGGACTATCAAAATTTGATTTGTGACCGTAACACGCTTTCCAAATATTTTATTCCGCTGCGCGACTCTATAACGGTACCGATTGTTCCGACAAATACCACCTCCAGCATCATCATCTTCACCCGTAACCATCTTCAACACGGCCACCATTCATCATCAACCCCAACAAACATTACCCGTGTCACTCCCCCTCACCTGCAATCAACCCAAACACAAACGGAAAATAGATAAAGGAGAATAGGAGAGCCCAGCGGTGGCTGCCTCCAGGGATGACGACGCCGCGGTTGGAAACGGATCCGGTGGCGCTTGGGTTTGTCGCCGACGCCAAGATCGAAAGAGGTGGTGGCATGGTGGCCGGGTCGCGGTGGTAAGCCTGTGGAGAGAGTAAGAGACCTTGGGTCTCTGGAGAGTGTGTGAGCTGAGGGAGTGAGCTTACGGGAGAGTGTGGGATCTGAGTGGGTGAGGAATGGAAGGGGAATGCTGAACCCCTAGGGGATTCTAGGTCAGAAAAGACACCCCGGGCCAGTGCTGGGCCGAGCCCAGAAATAAACGCACGACCGGGGAACCTTAGGTCTTTTTCGAGCGCTCGTCATCCAGCCTCCCTTCCCAATGAGCGCTCGACATCCAGCCATCTTTCCCAACGACCGTTCTTCCACTTCTTGGACGGACCGGTTGGTTACTATCTTCCCAAAACGAACGCTCGTCATTCAACCTCTTTCCCCAACGTCCGTTCGTCATCTCCCCAACGAACGCTTGTCATTCAGCCTGTTTTCCCAACGAGCGCACGTCATCCAGCCTCCCTTCCAACTAGCGCTCGTTATCCAGCCATCTTTCCCAACGACCGTTCGTCCACTTCTTGGACGGACCGCATGGTTACTATCTTCCCAACGAGCGCACATTATCCAGCCTCCCTTCCCAACAAGCGCTCGTCATCCAGCCTCCCTTCCCAACGAGCGCTCGACATCCAGCCATCTTTCCCAACGATCGTTCGTCCACTTCTTGGACGGACCGGTTGGTTACTATCTTCCCAAAACGAACGCTCGTCATTCAGCCTCTTTCCCCAATGTCCGTTCGTCATCTCCCAAATGAACGCTCGTAATCCAACCTCCCTTCCCAACGAGCGCTCGTCATCCAGCCATCTTTCTCAACGACCGTTCGTCCACTTCTTGGACGGACCGTTTGGTTACTATCTTCCCAAAACGAACGCTCGTCATTCAGCCTCTTTCCCCAACGTCCGTTGGTTATCTCCCCAACGAACGCTCGTCATTCACCCTGCTTTCCCAGCGTCCGTTCGTCATCTCCCCAACGAACGCTCGTCATTCAGCATCCTTTCCCAACGTCCGTTTGGCCACTTCTTTGACGGATCGTTTGGTTACCATCTCCCCAACGAGCGCTCGTTATTATGAATCCTTTACCAACGTCCGTTCGGCCACCTCCACGGACGGCACGGTAGCCTGCGACGGACCGTTCGACACTCCCTTGGGCCCCCCCGTTATTTTCTTTATTTACTTATTTGTTTTTTTATTTTATTTCATTTATTTTGTTTATCTTATTTCATTTGTTTTTTTATTTTGTTTCATTTTTTTATTTAGTTATTTTTATTTTTATTTTGTATTTATTTTATTTTTATTTTATTTTATTTTATTTTTTATTTTTATGGTTTTATTTTATTTTATCTATTTATTCTAGATATCTACTTATCCTAAAATATATATTTATAGCTTAAATAAAAGAATTTACAAAAATACGTTTTAAAGGTTAAGCACACGTGTGACCGCTCACGTCGTCCTTGTGCTAACAACCTTTTCTTCTTTTTCTAAAATAAAATTATGAAAAATTACGTTTTAAAGGTTAAGCACACGTGTGACTGCTCGCGTCGTCCTTGTGCTAACAACCTTTTCTTCTTTTTCTAAAATAAAATTACGAAAAATTACGTTTTAAAGGTTAAGCACACGTGTGACCTCTCGCGTCGTCCTTGTGCTAACAACCTTTTCCTCCCTTTTTAAAATAAAATTTCAAAAAAAATACGTTTTAAAGGTTAAGCACACGTGTGACCGCTCGCGTCGTCCTTGTGCTAAAAACCTTTTCTTCTTTTTCTAAAATAAAATTACGAAAAAATACGTTTTAAAGGTTAAGCACACATGTGACCGCTCGCGTCGTCCTTATGCTAACAATTTTTTCTTCCTTTTTAAAATAAAATTACAAAAAGTACGTTTTGATGGTTAAGCACACGTGTGACCGCTCGCGTCGTCCTTGTGCTAAAAATCTTTTCTTCTTTCTTAAATAAATTTACAAAAATATGTTTTAAAGGTCGAACACTCGTGAGATCATCCGCATCATCCTAGTGTTCGATACCTTTTCTCTCCTATTTACATAAATTTAAATAATGGTATGAGTGCTCGTGTGACCGTCCGCGTCGGCCTAGTGTTCATTACCTTCTTTTCTCGAAAATATTAAAAAGCATAAAATCTTCAAGAAGTTAAAAACATCTGCTTTTTTTCAAGCAACGAACAATCAACCTTTCCGCCAGAACTACGTGATCCTTGATTCTCCATCAAAAGTGGAGATATGTAGGAGCAAGGTTAGCCCTTGTAAGGTTCACTTCCCTAAAAATCCAAATTATTCATAATCATTTCCAAACAAATTCTCCCAAACAATTTTCTCAAGTAATTCTCCAAACAAATATTCTCAAACAGATTTTCAAAAAGAACTACGTAACCCTGATTTCTCATTCTGAATGAGAATACGTAGGAGCAAGGTTTATCCTTGTCGGGCCCAAAAAACCAAAAAATATATTTTGCTTCTTTAGAGTTTTATTTTAGGGGATAGTTAAACATTTTGAAAACCACATCATATTCGTGCATTTAGTTAAAGGTACTGCCTTAGGGCAGGCGTTGTAGGGTGCTAACACCTTCCCTACACGTAACCGACTCCCGAACCTAGGATCTGGTTTTTCCTAGACCATGCCTTATCATTTTATGGTTTTTCCATAGTTTTCCATAATAAACTATGGTGGCGACTCCAAATCTCTTTTCAAAACCCGTTTTCTTTTTGGATTGTCGTCCCGTCGCGATTTCGGTTGTGACAATCATGATAAGACACAACCCACCAATAATTCAATTTATAACAGTTTACAATGATATTATAACCAATGTTTACCATTAATTAAAAACTAATTAATTAAAGGATGTGATCATTGTGTTCCTATATAGGTGTAGGGCCTATCCTGCACCACTTTTATTTTTCTTCCGGGACAATCATATTCATGGTGTTACTACCTTTGTTTCCTCAATTCAAATCCCAATTCATAGATATAAATCATTTCTCAATTGCCAAACAAAAACTTTATGTCCAAACCAAGCTATGTCCTACTCAAAAGGGCAACATCATCATCAGTAGTGAGGATCGCAACATCCATGAAGAACGAGGTTTGATGTTTATCCTTGTCTTAGTAAAAGGAAACAAATGTTGTGTTAATTAATGTGTATATAATTGGTTAAACAAGTTTATGAAGATCGTTCTAAGGGCATAGTGTGTTATCATGATGAGCGAGGGGAAATCATTTGCGAAGGGTATCATGAAGGGCTTTGTTTTCAAAGAATTTCAGACCATACCAATAATCATACCCAACAATTAAATCACACATTTTCTTACTCTAGTTTTTACTACTTCTAATACTCATATCCATGGCTTCACCAAAGAGAGAGGCTCACACAAACACTTTGAAATGTGGTTGTGAAGAATGTAACCGTAAATACCAGTAAACTCAAGATCCTCAACTGTAAATACAAGTAAGTATTGATCGAAACTTATCTAGTTTGTACTTCACAAAATTCCTAAATGAGGATAACAAGCATAAATCAACGAGCCACCACACCACAACAACAACACGACAAAAATAAGGGAATGAAACAACAACTGCAACAAAGTGTATCTCAAACCTTTGGAGAAGGTGCATCTACAAACATACCACCATTGTTTGCAGGTGAAAACTATCCCTTTTGGAAAATCAAAATGAATTTTTATTGGAATCAGTTGATAAAGGTGTATGGGATGCAGTGATTAATGGTTCATATAAGCCTACTAAAGTGGTTGATGGCAAAATTGTGAAAAACAACTTCTCTGAATGGAATCTGGATGAAAGAAAAAGAGCACATTATGATGTGAAGGCAAAGAATGTCATTTCCCCGCCATTGACTATGGATGAATTCTTTAGGATATAAAAATGCACTACAACTAAAGAGATGTGGGATGTCCTAGAGGTGACACATGAAGGTACTGATGAAGTAAAGAGGGCCAAGAAAAATTCTCTCATCTAGGAGTATGAAATGTTTCGGATGAAAGCTAGAGCGAAAATTTATGATGTCCAGAAACGTTTAACTCACATTGTAAATCATCTCATTACTCTTGAAAAGTCCTTTGACAAGGAGGACATCAATAACAAGATTTTCAAAAGTTTAAACTGAATATGCAACCAAAGGTTACTACTATATCAGAATCAAGAGATTTCACTAGTATGAACATGGCCATATTGTTTGGTGACTTAAAAGAACATGAGCTTGAGTTGGAAAGATTGAGGAAGGAAGAAGAAGTAAGTAGAAACACTCTGTTGCCTTCAAGACTATAAGCAAGAATGTCTCAAGAAAGCAACTTGAAGAAGTAGACTCAGAATCAGAATTGGTTGAACAAGAAGTAATTTTTAAAATATAATGGCTTAATTTTCAACACCAAGAGGGGGGTGAATTGGTAAAATACAAAAACAATGTTTTCTTTAAATCTTTTTCGCAAAGTGGATGCCAAAGCTTTCTTGAAACGCAAGGGAAAAGACTTTGTAGTGTAGCGGAATATAATCGAATGAGTATAATACAAAGTTGACTGAATGTAACAGAGTAGGGATAGAAAGATCAAACAGTAAGTTTTTATACTGGTTCGGCCAAGCCTACATCCAGTGTCCTTCCACCACAGGAAGCCAATGCACTATAATGATCAAGGTTTTTACAAAGAGGATTTTATAGAGACCTCCACGTCAAAAATATAAAACACCTCTCTAACCCTCTAATCAAAATATAGGCATATACAAACATGTCCCCTCTCCTGCAGTCTTTAACACTTTGAACAATCCTCAAAGTCCAGAACGCGCACGTCCTCTTCATGTAGTCGCAACAGGGCAACACCAATCTTCACAAGATTGAAAGAAATTGATCACGAAACAGACACCTCAAGTGCAGGTTGATCAGACAGTAAGAGTACACAGATTCTTGATTGTCAAGCAATCACCAAAGAATGAACATCACGATCTTGTTATGAATTCTTGGAGCTTTCACACGTCCTGCAAGAGATCAATAATCTGAAAAAAAATCAATCAAATTGTTAAAATCACAAAAGTCTTTGCAGAATTCAAATTCACGTCTATTTATAGATTTTCACAATTCTGACATGCTCAAGTCGACTTAGCTACTAATGCAGTCGAATATCACAATTCAGTTAAAGTAGTTAGCAATAATTAATGTGGTTAATTGAATGTACAATTAATGCAGTCAAATCACGATAAATGTTTGGTTAACATATTTAAAAATATAGTCGTTGTAACATTTAATAAAAGCGTTAACAAAATTTCAAAACTGTAACAGACTTAGTCGAATGCAGGTTGCATGTAATCGACTATATAATCACAATTAAAAAATGTTTTGAAAAACTTTCACTTTGCAAATCTCACAGCACACTTTGTGCAAAGCCACGAGTTTTAATTGACTTACTTCATAATGAAGTCGACTTAAAACTACTGTTTTGCCACACAATTTTAGTTCAACAAAAGTGCATGTGGTTTTCCTTTTCTAAAACATATGTAATGCATTCACAAATAAGATCTCATGTAAAACACAATGAATTGCAATGATCAACACAACACAAACATGTTCTCATATAATCATAATCATGAAAGTAATGAAAATGTAACATAACAACACATAACAACACATGTGTTATTAATTATGTTGTCATCATAAAAACCAGAAGCTCTGAGATTCTAGGTTCAGCTAAATCAGTGCTCCCCCTATCAATAACCTCAACAATCTCCCCCTTTTTTGATGATGCACAATCATGATTAATAAACAACCATGTTGTACAAATCAAATCATATTATATCAAAATGTATCAGAGCAAATGATCAGCAAATGAGCAAAATGTATCAGAGCGAATGTTGAAATATTCTCATTTATCAGAGTATATCAGAGTTCAAAATGAATATCAGAACTCTCTCGCAACATTCTTCCCCTTTGTGCATTAGAAAAAAAGGTATGCCTTATGATAATGATATGCTGACAAATAGTTATTCAGAGATGCATCAATAAATCATATGAATTAAACAATGATGCTCTCCCTGTCACAGATAATCACATGATAAAGATATAATCTCCCCCTTAAGTGTAGGCATGTGAAATCATCTAAGATCCTATGCAATGCTCCCCCTGCCATTATGCATGTTTTATAATCAAAAACCCAAATGCACAATGCAGCTTTCACAGAACATTTCATAGCATGTATAAGCATGTGACAGTATTGTATCAAGACAAAAATTGTGCAAACACATCAATGAAGCAAAGATTCAATATCAATCAACAATCTCAATATCATCTCAAGTAATTTCAATCAATTATAGAACAAAGATATATTGAAAAGTAAACGTTTAACATCATATAGAAAAGATAACAGAATTCCAAATCTGGAATTTTTAACCCCTGTTAAACAATAATCGATTTATCCTCAGTTGCAATCGACTTCATTGCTTTTCATTTGAATTGTTTCTCGAGTGGTTCAACCATAATCAATGTTCCTGCAAAACCTTTTAAGATCTTTTCCAGATCAAGCATTTTAGAATTATTGTAATGCAAGAATTAATATAGGTAAGAAATGAATATGAAAAAGTATTAATGTAACAGTAAACAACAACATAATCAATTTCATCCAACATAGAATCGACTTCAATCAGATATGAACAGATTCAATTTTAACGTCAATACTGATTGAATTAAAACTAAAAATCTGATTTCATTAATTGTCCAAAAGATATTACATTCAAATAACCAAAAGATAATGGCTTATAAAGCCTACTATAAAAGAAACACTCAAATTGCAAACAAACTAGAACAAACAAGCAAAACACATGACACTAGACGGTAAACACAAAACCCCTATTTTGTTTCAGATGATTCCATAGAATTTTCTTCACTGGTCTCATCATCTTTATCTATTGATTCTTCTGTCGATGTAGAACTTTCCACATAATTCTCTATAATTTCATCCATCTTCTCATTCATTTTCATAAGAGATTTCTTCATCAGGTTAGCTCTTTTGGAGACCTTCTCAAAACTATTTATCGCACACTTTTCAAATTTAGACACAGGAGATGGTAATATTTGTTCACTGTTAGAGTCAGGTAATTCATCTTCATTTTTGGTCGAGTCTTGTATATCACTGAAAATTCAATCTAGAACAGTTTTCTTCAGACCAATACATGTTAGTATTGCCTTACCAATTTGATTAGATTTGTCGCAAGTGACCTTGATTTCACTAGTGACATTAATGCCACTAAGAGACATTATTTTGCTAATGAAAACTTCATAGGGTAGTTCATACCAGTCAAATTACACCAACATCAATGATATGGCACTTGAAAACAACTATCCAGTTTGTTGGTATTCTGAACATTATAGCATTTAGCAGATATATATCTTGTAAAGTCAATTTTTCAAAACTAAATCTTCCAGGTAGCAAAACATGACCAATGATGAATGCAATAATTTTCTCTTCTTTGTCCAGATACTTGTGTAGAAATCCTTTTTCCAGGTATCATTGTGAATAACAACTTTCAAATTGTTATAAAACACATTTACCATATTCGGGTAGCAGTCACCCTTCATTTGAACAAAGGTGCATAAACCTTGATGATCAAGTTTTTTTGGAAATGTGAAGCCTTCAGTTCTGAAAAGAGATAACTCAATTGATTTGTGTGGAACCACTTCCTCGATATTCTTCCAACATATATATCTTTCTCTAGCATCGTTGTCACTGATCCACCCTGAAGGACTTGCATTTCTTTCAGATTGAGGAATACACTTGGTACGCTTAGATGACGATGATGATGCCATTTTTCACAAAATTCACAACACACCTTTCACAGAAGTTTCTAGGGTTTTGAGTATCACAACTATAGAAACATGTATTGATGGCGCGAACCAAGATATACTCAACTAGGCCCATTCAAATTTTCAAAACAGAGATATCTAGTCGATTTCATTAAGTTCAAAGTTGACTTCTGTATGACAAAAGGTTTTTACAAAACAAAAACACACATACAGTAACATATAAATGACTACACACTAAATCCAATCAATTAAAAGTCGTAAAAATTAATTTTCACAGAAAGCAATCTCATTCAATCAATCAACAATCATACATTCATCAACCAATCATTCAAACAAATATCATGCATGATGCAATGAGATAATAATCGTTACCACATGTAGATACTCAAGAACTTTGATATCATCAAGTTAACTCATCCTTGAGTTGTGCACTACTACAACAGCTACTGCTCCTTTCCTGGACAATAGTTAAAAGGTTTTGACGCTAGTACCCATTTGAATTTGGGTCCTGTCTTGTTAGTAGCAGGAAGCTATTCCTTGGGAACCCATTTGTATTTTCCCTTTGGAACACCAACATTTCTAAAGCAGTTTCTTACTGTGACCAAGTACATTGCAGTAAAATCATGCATTAGTAGTAGGTTTACTTAGATCAATAAATTTCTTTGAGTTTATCCTATTACTTTTAGCCTTATATCCAATACCTTGTCTGTAGATAGCTCTTCCAGATGATCTCAGCACAACATCAAGGTTTTCTTTGCCTTGAGTGAATTTTGCCAATATGCTGGTTAAGTACTCAATTTTCTCAACATGTAGAGGACAATTATCACACTCTTTCTCAACAACTTGTACTTCGGTCTTCACTGTCTTTGCATATTTCAGAGCTTCTTCAAGATCTTTTTCAAGCTTTTCATTATCCTGCACAAGATTATCAATTCTATATTCATAATCTCTTCTCTCAGATGATAATCGATTCACTTTGTACTGAAGTCACATGGCCTCTGCATGAATTTCTTGAAATGCATCCAATAGCATGTAGTACTTGACTTCATTCGTTCATTTTCGAATTCACGATCACTATCATCGTCTGATTATGCAGAGCCTGCCATGAAGCATAAATTTGACTCCTCTTCAGCACTATTGTCATCATCACTTGAAGAGTCTTCATCACTGTTTTCCCAAGCAATATAAGCTTTCCTTTGCTTCTTGTTCTTGTCCTAAGGATACTTGGAGAATTCTTTTTGCTTGTTCTTCAAGGTTGGACAGTCAGGCTTGATATGACCATCATTTCCACATTCATAACATTGAACAGCGTTGCTTCTTGAACTTTTCTTTCCTTCTCTTGAGAAACCTGCATTGTTAGTTACAAAATTTTTATTTTTCATGAATCAGCTAAATTTTCTTACCATCATATCAATCATTTCTTTTTCTTGTATATCTGCATCTGATTCAGTTTCAGGTTCATGAATCATTGTAGCTTTCTAGCTTGTGGCTTTTAGAGCAATCGATTTCTTCTCTTCAATTTCTTCTTCCTCCTTTAGCCTTCCAAGCTCCAACTCATGTTCTCTGAGTTTTCCAAACAATGTGGCCATGTTCATGCTGGTCAAGTCTCTTGATTCAGAAATTGTAGTAACCTTGGGTTGCCAGCTTCTATTCAGACTTTTCAATATCTTGATATTGTTCTCTTCTTTGTCAAAAACTTTTCCTAGAGCCATCAGGTGGTTGACTATATGTGTAAATCTTTTCTACACCCCATAGATAGTCTCACCAACCTTCATTCTGAATAATTCATACTCTTGTATCAGTGAATTCTTTCTGACTCATTTGACTTCTTCTGTGCCTTCATGTGTGACCTCCACAATGTCCCACGTTTCCTTTGCTGTCTTGCACTGTGAAATCTTGAAAAATTCATCCATAGTTAGTGCAGAAGCAATTACATTACGTGCTTTGACATCATATTAAAAACAGTTTTTCCATTAACAACATGAGTTGGCTCAAATGAACCGTTTAGTGTTGCATCCCAAACACCTTTATCAACGGATTCAAGAAAGATTTGCATCTGGATTTTCCAAAAAGCATAATTTTCACCAGCAAATAGTGGTGGTCTATTTGTTAGTGCACCTTCACCAAAGGTTTGAAAATTAGAAGCCATTTTCCACGATCAACCGATTTATGAAAACCAGTTCTGGTGCCAATTGTTAAAAATAGAATGACTTAGTTTTCAACACCAAGAGGGGGGAGGGGTGAATTGGTGAATCACAAAAACAATGTTTTCCTTAAATCTTTTTCGCAAAGTATATGCCTTTAAAAGCTTTCTTGAAATGCAAGGAAAAAGACTTTGTAGTGCAGCGAAATATAGTCGAATGAGTAAAATATAAAGTCGACTGAATGTAACAGAGTAGGGATAGAAAGATCAAACGTTGAGATTTTATACTGGTTCGACCAAGCCTACATCCAGTGTCCTTCCACCACAAGAAGCAAATGTACTATAATAATCAAGGTTTTTACAACAAGGCTTTTATAGAGACCTCCACGTCAAAAATATAAAACACCTCTTTAACCCTCTAATTAAAATATAGGCATATACAAACAAAGAATAGTAGCAAGATATCCCCTCTCTTGCAGTCTTTAACACTTTGAACAATCCTCAAAGTCCAGAACGTCGCATGTCCTCTTCCTGTAGTCATAACAGGGCAACACCAATTTTCACAAGATTGAAAGAAACTAATAAGGAAATAGACAACTCAAGTGCAGGTTGATTAGACAGTAAGAGCACACAGATTCTTCCTTGTCAAGCAATCATCAAAGAATGAACACCACGGTCTTCTTGATGAAGTCTTGGAGCTTTCACACATTCTGCAAGAGATCATTAATCTAAAACACATAAATCAAATCATTAGAATCACAAAAGTCTCTGCAGAATTCAAATTCACGTCTATTTATAGATTTTCACAATTCTGACGTGCTTAAGTCGACTTAGCTACTAATGTAGTCGAATATAACAATTCAGCTAAAGTAGTTAGCAACAATTAATGCGATTAATTGAATGTACAATTAATGCAGTCGAATTACAATAAATGTTTGGTCAACATATTTAAAAATATAGCCATTGTAACATTTAATACAAGCATTAACAGAATTTCAAAAACTGTAACAAACTTAGTCGAATGCAGGTTGCATGTAATCGACTATATAATCACAGTTAAACAAATTTTTTAAAAACTTTCACTTTGAAAATCTCGTAGCACACTTTGAAAAAGTTTGTGCAAAGCCACGAGTTTTAATCGACTTACTTCATAATGAAGTCGACTTAAAACTGTTGTTTTGCCACACAATGTAAGTTCAACAAAAGTGCATATGGTTTTGCTTTTCTAAAACATATGTCATGCATTCACATATAAGATCTCATGTAAAACACAGTGAATATCAATGATCAACACAACACAAACATGTTCTCATATAATCATAATCATGAAAGTAATGAAGATGTAACACAAAAAAACATAACAACAAATGTGTTATTACTTATGTTGTCATCATAAAAACCAGAAGCTCTGAGATTCTAGGTTCAGCTAAACCAGTGCTCCCCTATCAATAATCTCAACAGTAATGAATATGATGATAAAGAAGTTTATAAAATTCATGAAAGATTGAAAAATGTTTCTGATTTTGCAAGGAATGCAAGAGGCAATAAGAGGAGAAGCAAGGCTATAACTCCTACATGATATGAATGCGACAAAGAAGGCCACATCAAACTTGAATGTCCTGTCTTGAAGAACAAACAATGATTTGATGACAAGACGACTCAAGACAAAAGAAAGCAAAATGTACATTGCCTAGGAAGAGTGTGATTCTGGGTGTTCTACAAGTGATGATGATGACCATAACCTTGAGGAAGATACAAACCTATGTTTAATGGCTGGTTTAGTGAAGTCAGAATGCAGTGGCAATAATTTTGATGATGAAAATATGGAAGACAAGTATTATCAAGTTTTATATGCTTTTCAAAAACTGCATGTTGAAGCTATGGGATTACAATTAATCAATTAAATAGTGAAAAAATGGATTTTTAACATAGAATAAACAACCTTGTTGATGATAATGCTTGTCTGAAAACTGAACTTGACACTGCTTTGCAGTCTTTTAAAAATCCTAAAATTGAAGTTAAAATTGTTCTTCAAGATTGTAAAGATTGCCCTGCTCACCTAGAGAAAATTGAATACTTGACTAGAACTTTATCTAAGTTCACTCTAGGAAGATCTAATTTGGAAGTTGTGCTTGGTTCTTAAAGAAGGGTTATCAATAAACAAGGCATAGGTTACTCTGCTAAAAGTGAAACAATTAACTCAAAGAAATTTTCTTACTTGAGTAAACCTTCCCCTGTTACATGTTTTTACTGCAATACCATTTGTCATATTTCAAAATCTTGTTATTGTAAGAAAGTTGGTATTCCTAAGGTAACATACAATTGGATTCCCAAGAAACCAATTCCTGCGACTAACATAAAAGGCGCCAAGTTCATCTGGGTACCTGCATCCCAACCATATGGTTCTTTTGTAGGGAAGTAAAAGGAACTGGAGGCACAAAAGACTCAAGGAAGGCTTAAAGGATGAATCAAACACTTCTTGAGGTCTACAAGTGGTAACAAGATTTATTTCTATCAATCATGCATCATTCATTCACTATAATACTCATCTTGATGTATGTGATTGATCTGTGCTTATTTGGTATGAAATCTTGTATGGAAACATGTTCTATAAAATTTATCCGATTATATAAATAATGTAATCGATTAGACTTTTCTCTGTATTTTCACTATTTTTCAAAATCTGAGATTGGTTGGCTTCTTATCGATTAAAGAACTTATATAATCAATTAAAATTGGGTGTTTGTTTTGTTTTGTGATTCAAATTTGGGGTTTCCCTCTGAACTTAATCCATTAAAGGAAAACCCTAATATGTTAAATTGTTCATCAAACTTTCACTCTAAATCACTCTCCTACTCTCTCTCAAAGTCGTTGTACTTCAAGTCATCCATCAAATACTTTGAAATGACTTCCTTATCTCAACAAGAACGCATTAAAACCATTGGTCGAAAATCTGTGTATCGCGACCCCAATCTGGATGGTTGGATTAGTGAAGACGAGGCTCAAACAAACTTCGCTGACCATTGGAGGCTGAGAAAAGTTATACATCATAAATATGCTATATTAAACTTCTTTAGGAGGGAAGGTTTTGTTTTTCAAGAATAGCTTGAGAGAAAGGGGTTAAAAAAGTTCGTAGAGATGGCAGACCCATGGTACCCTGAACTATTGCGGGTTTTCTACTCAAATTTAAAGATCAGTGGTGGAACACTTTGTTCCAGAGTTAAAGGTGTTGAAAGCAAGTTGATTGATGATGTCTGGACTACTATTGTTGGCTTCCGGGGTGAAAAATCTCACCTAGGAATTGATGGCTTGCAAAAATTCTCTGTATACCAAGATTGCCTCAGAAATTCAAATGAACCAAGAGACTACTCTCACTATAGAACTAGCGAGATGAAGAAAGATGATTGTCTCTATGCTTTTATCATTACATGGATTCTTCTACCAAGAGGCATCAATCATGCTCAAGTAACTAAAAAGGATATTTGTTTAATTCATGCTCTCAAAGAAATTATTCAAACTTATTGGGCAACAACCATTTTGACAATATGCTTAAAGTAACAAGGTTGGAATCTACAAGTCTACCTTACGCAGTTTTCATCTCTAAGGTACTTCTACACTTTAATGTTGATTGCGTGGAAGAATCATGTGAAACTTATAGCAAAAGAAACATCATTGACAAAATTTCCTTGCATCACATGAGTCTTTAGCATGGGCCAGATGGGTGGACATTTAAAGATGAAAATCAAGATGCAAAAGAAGAAGCACCTACAGGATCATCAACTGCCTCCTTCAAGCCTAAATCTGAGTTTGAAAAGTACATTGTTGATAGGGGAGCAATGTGAATTCTAATTCCAAATCCCATGTGTTTGGTTTTTGATGATGACAACACATATATGTTACTGTGACAACAACAAAAATGTGTCTTTATGTTTTATACATAAGTTGCTAAACTGATTGTTCTGCATACTCACTATGATCATAAATGTGTTTACATCTATTGTATGCATTTTCATGTGTTCATATGTTAAAACCACTTGCACAAAGAAAATATGAATGAAGTAATTCATTACATTGGTTTAGTAATCAATTAAGTTCATCAAATAGCTTATGCTTAAAACTGTGGCAAACTACACAAGTTTCAATCGATTACATAAATTGTAAAATCGATTAAAAATTGTGTCTTTGCGAACACCATTTTGAAATGTGTAGTGAGGTATTTTTGAAGAAAATATTTTCAAAATTGTCTAAGTGTAGGACTTAACTGATTACACTGTTTACGTAATCAATTAAGTATGGTATTATTTGAAAACTGTTTTCAAGCTAAGTCATAACTGTAATAACAATCATATTTTCAAATGTTTTGACTTACTGTTAACATGCAATCGATTACATTAAATACTTAACCAATTAAATTTGTTGCAATGTAATCTTGATATAACTTTGATAAAGCGTAACCGATTACATTATTTTCATAATCGATTAAAGTGCGTCTGATATGAGAAAAACTATATAATAACAAGTTGCGCACTGTATTAACATCTTTTGACACTTTGATCATTTTGAGAATTTTCATATCTATTATCAGAGAGTTTCGAAAGAGATTGCAGGTGCACCTAGTGCTCCAAGAATTAAGATTCAAAGGTTTTGAAGATTTTGAAGAATTCTTGTAAGCTACCATTGAATGACTATTGGCTTATCACTTCTGCACAATTCAGGTGTATTCTTTACTGATCAAAATTTGTTTTTCAATCAAGAAGATTGTTGTTTCCCTGTGTGTGTTGCCAGGAAGAAGAACTTGGTGTTCTTAGTACTTTGAGAAGGGTCTCAAAGGGTTACTGCAGTGAACAAGATTATTCTTCTGTAGGGTGTGTTAGCTATATTAGATTTGTATGAGTTAGAGAGAAGATTTACATTTTGATAGTGGGTCGCTATAATTCCTTATTGTAAAAACTCAAAATCTTTATAGTGAAAAGTCTTTCAATCTAAGGTTGATTGAAAGAGACTGGATGTAGGCATTGAGGCTGAACTAAGATAAAAAAAATTGTGTTTGTTTTCTATCCTTAATCTCTTTGCTGCATTATTTTAATAATTATATTGTGTGCTTTTAAAGATCATATATAGTTTCCAAAAAAAGAAAGCATTTTTACTGATTACCAATTCAACCCCGCCCCCCTCTTGGTAAGAGAAACAATCTTCTATAATTCTCAGTTTGACAAGATCAACAAAGACATTGTTGCTATCAAAGGAAAGCTAGAGATTCAGAGTTTAGATGATGATAGTGATGAGAATGAAAAAGGTTGATACTGATAAGAATGAGGAAGAGAGTGTTTCGGATGAAAGTGATAATAATATACTACTTAGGGACATGATCTGATTAGATTAGATTAAGTTCTATTTTTTTTATGGGATAATTGTAAATAAGGCCTTTATCTTTTGAACACTGATACTAGGTTCTGTTTTGATCTTTATCTCGATTGAATGAAATATTGCTTTTGATTTCATATCTAGTGCTTATTCATTGAATGCTTTCTATATGAATGTTTGGATGATTGGTTGAAATCTGATTATGAATGATTGAATGATAATGAATTGTATGGATGCAGTCTGATATATTTCACTATCATATTCTTCATTGCACATTCATACTCATTTGATATTACAATTGCATCACAATTATTGATTATTACTGGACTAACACTCAACATTGTTGAGAAAGTTATACTATGCAGGTTTAACAATGATCATGAAAGCTTTAATGATCATATTTGTGTATTTGAACTCACTCGCAAAATTTAACTGATTACAAATCGATTAACATTCACTTAGCAGAGAGCTTAATCGATTAGCTTCATAATGTAATCGATTATAAATCGCTTCATAATATGTTTATATTTTTTGCTACATACTACTTAACATGTTATAATTGTCATTATATACATTCTAAGCATATCTTTGATATCAAGTGTTGCATATTATTCAAAAATGTTTTGAAAATCATTACATATGCATCATTTTTTAACTTTGCACAAAATGTGTTAGAATCATTTACTCTTATACATTCATTTTGATGTTGTATTAGATATATCATGCATTTATAATACAATTATACTCTGAGCTTCATATCTATTGTATAATCATATTGAGTATTTTGAAAATGGCATAGTATGCATCATGATACATTATGCTAAACTCATTATATACTCTGATTTTTATGTATCTTTATATTGTCATACTGTGTTCATCTGATATTTAAGCTTTAATTTAAACCGGTATAAATATCATAATTGCTTATACTGTTTAAAGTGCTACATTGCATTATGATAGGGGGAGCATCACAATTTTCAAATGGTCTGTAAGAATTTCTTTTGATTTATCTTCTAAATCACTTTATCTTCCATGTTACTGTATTGCCATTTTTTTGCTAATGCCCAAAGGGGGAGAAATAACTGGAAAATAGTTTCTTGTTGAGCATCATCAAAAAGGGGGAGATTATTGATAGGGGGAGCTATGTAGCTAAGCCCATATCTCACATATGAGTTTTTGATGATGACAAAATAAAAGTTTTATAGTTTCTTGCATAACAAAATGGCAAAATTGTTGCTTAATTATCTGTGTATGTGCTTTAACTATCTGTGATGTGTATTTATTGTTTACAAATGAATCTTTGTTTAAAACTCTTTGCACATTGCATATTTGTATGAATTAATCGATTATACTGTTTGCATAATCTGTAAAAATTCATCAAATATCAATATATGCTTAATAGTGGCAAAACATCAAGTTTTAGCCGATTACATTATAGGTATAATCGATTAAAACTCGTGGTTATGCCTACACATGTTTACTGAGTGCATTGACGTGTTTTGAATTGAAAAAGTTTTCAAAATGCTTAAGTATGAAACTTAACCGATTACATTAATTTCCTAATCAGTTAAAATGCGTTTTGTATGAAAACCTTTTTCATGAATAGCCATAACTGTCATAACAGTATTATTTTTAAATACCGTGGCTTATGTAAATTGCTTAATCGATTACATTCACTTCTTAATCTGTTAAATGCTCTGAAATGTAAATATGTTAATGCTAAAGGAATTGCTTAACCAATTACATTAATTGGGTAATCGATTAATATGTGTCAATGTTGATAAAATCTATAAATAGACGCATTGCTCTCTGTATTCAACAACTTTATGATTCATATCTTTAGTATCTGATTTGTTTATTGAGGTATTATTGTAGGAGCGTCCTGAAACTCTCCAAGAATGAAGATTACCACATTTGGAAGAAATTCTCAAAGATTCTTGAAGAATTGAAGTGTTGTCATAGGTTGATCATATATGCACACACAAGTGTATTTTTCCATATCAGAGTTATCTACAATCAAGGCTGATTGTTGCTACGAACATGAAGAGGACTTTGTGAAGTTCTTTGACTTAGAGTGGGGTATCTCTAATGGTGACAGAAAGAGAGTGCTCTTTCTGGGTTGCTATAGTTGATTTGGAATTAGGAAGGAGATTACATTGAGAGGATTGTTCTCTTTAAGCCTTGCTTTGTAAGAACTCAATCAATATAGTGGAATCTTTTCAATCTAAGGTTGATTGAAAGAAGACTAGACATAGGTAGTAGGCTGAACCAGTATAAACAATTGTGTGAATCTCTTTTGTATTGTTTTTATTCTTGATTGATTGCATTCCAAGAAAGATCAAAATATTTCAAAAAAATTTTTAAAAAACTTATTTTTACAAGAGAAACCTATTCACCTCCTCTTGGTTGGGACACTTGACCGTCGATAATACTTGTGCTTTTTGTAGTGTTAGTAATTAATAACTTTAATTTCAACAATTTCAAGTTCAAATTTAATAACTTCAATCTCAAGATCAAATATTCAGAAGTCTAACATGCATGAACTTTCCCTGGAGAAATAGAAATTGAAAAGAGTAAAATTGGAGAACTCACTCTAATATAGCCCTACAATGATGCTCTATACTACATCTTAACTAGTTTCGAGGTTAATAGAGGATTTTTGGTTTGTTATCCATGAACAAAAAGAGAATAAGAATGTAGAAAGAATGAAAGTGAAGAAACGTGTTAGGAGAGAATTGAAGTTTTTCTATAGGCACCCACAGCTTCTAAGTTAAACCCTCGCTCTTCTCAAATTTATTCTTTCGCACCAAACCCGAAATCACGGCTCAACTATTTTTCATTACTGGTTCTAATTTCTATTCTCTTTTCCTGTTTAAACAACATTCTATATATATTTTCAAATTGATTTAAAATTTAAATAAAGAATATATACTTAATGATCACTTATAAATGATTTTATATATTTATTTATAGGTCTTGTTTTCTTTTTGTTATAATACAAATATTTTCCGAAAGACTATTTTATGTTCGAATATTATAAAATAATTACAAAGATCATTTTTGTCTTTGAAATATTATACAATTATATATTTAAAATTTACTTAATATAACTGATAAATTAAACTATTAATATATGTAAAATCAGAAACTAAAGGTGTGATCTATTGTAAATCGCTAACATATAAAAAAAAAGAACATTTATGTGAGCATGTAACAACTATATATCTCTACTCAATAATTTATATATTGTTGTATATATACATAACATGTGATGTGTGAAATAGCCTTGAAAAATGTCCCTACTTAATTAATAATGCATGTATAAGATACACGAAGCCAGAAACATGGCTGACACGAGAGTTTCCTAACTCACTGTATAGTTTCTGCAAAAGAAATGTATGGCATCTGTTATCATTCTCTACCTTCCAAAACTTTCCAACTTTTACTTATGCTTATGCTTTTTGTACCATGTGTGCGATCTCAATATTAGATTCTCTTTAGTTCATCTTTTTCCCTTTTCCATGAGCTAATCAGAGATAACACAAACTTCAGT
Organism: Vigna umbellata; assembly: GCF_029865625.1. NCBI lineage: Eukaryota > Viridiplantae > Streptophyta > Magnoliopsida > Fabales > Fabaceae > Vigna > Vigna umbellata. The sequence goes on from NC_142166.1 coordinate 35,671,987, forward strand.
TCCTGATTCCTGTGCCAACCCAAAGAAAACCCTTTTTCTGCCCACATTTTTTGATTGATTCTTTTCTCTCTAGATAAGGGACAATTCAAAGAGACAGAGAGAAGTATAGAATAGAAGATGAAAGTTGTTAAGGAATGGTTGAAGGGGTCGAAGACTGTGCTTAGCATGTTTTTAGTGCAAGTTTTTGCAACAGGGATGCAGATTCTATCGAGGGTTATACTTGTTGAAGGCACTTTCATTTTCGCACTCATTGCCTACCGTCACGTTATTGCTGCTGTTTGTGTTGCCCCTTTTGCTTTCTACTTTGAAAGGCAATAATCAAGCTTTTCTTTCATTCATCTTGTTCTTATATATTCTTCTGCATGTATAAACTTTCTTCCACATTTTCTTCTCACTCTTTACTCTCTTTGTTTGGATTGAATCATATGTGTTGTGATTGCAGAGGCCGCCAAAAGAAGTTGAGGTGGTCGATTTGGTTCTGGCTCTTCCTTAACGCCTTAGTGGGGTACGCATTAATCTGCTTATTTCAATTTTCAGACTACACTCAATACAAAAAAAATGAATAAAAAGTGAAGACAGATGAGTAGAGATATTAGCTTATCCAGTTTCTATCAAAACTAGCTTTCTGTCCATACATAATTTCATGGCTTTTTCCACATACTTGAAACAAATTTGTCCACAAATTTTAAGAAAAGTCCAAAAACAATTATTTATCACGAATTAAGTCACGTAGACTCATGACAATTTTAAAAGAAAAAAATCTTAAAAACTTCACACAACTTCTTCAAAAATTTACAAAAAAAAGAGAGTATAATTTTCATTATTTTTTTATAATTTGATTTTTTCAAAAATTAATATTAACATTGAAATTATCATGACTTCTAATTTATTTATTTTTTAAAATTTTATGAAAAGTTTGTATGAAATTCTCACGATTTTATTTTTAAAATTGTCATCAGTCCATAACTTAATTTATGGTCAATGATTATTTTTTTATTGATCTATAGTTTCTGCACAAATTTAACCTTAAAATATCCTAATTTCATAGCATAGTCCATTATAAAATTTGATATTTGGATTCTAACACTCGATTTTTCAAGTTTTATAAGGATAGCACAGATAATTGAATGTAGCTTTCTCTAATTGACTTTTGCAAATCGATGTCTGTGGAAAATTGATTTTTGCGAGCAAGAATCAATTTTGATGGCTGGAAATTCTCTAATTCCTTTTACAGTAAATCAAAGAAATTAAAAAAAATTATTTGTAATAAATTTTAGCTTTTTTCTGAAATACAGTAGAGATGTATGTCTTGCTTATTCATTGTTGCATACAGACATATAGACATATCTTATCATATATATACAAACAGCAAATTGTCCCTGAATGTGCCCCATTTGTTTTGGAAGTTTATTTTATGTTAGTAGCAGTTCAAAATACAGACGAAATACAATCAAAACACAATGAAAAATAAAAAACAAGACAACCTTCTACTTAATTTGTCAAATCTGACATGACAACAAACCTGCATTTATCGATGTCGAGGGATAGGTGACACTAGGCACGTACCTCCTAAATCTAGTAAATAGTGCAACACTGACTTATAAGGTGATTATGAACTTAATGGTGATTATGAATTTCTGCTATGTTCCTTATTGGTTTGGCTGTGTGGTGAGAAGACACCTTTATTTTCGAAATGACATAAGCTACAGATTTTCCAAAGAAATCTACAAATTAAGTTGCTTGAAGTCATTAGTTGGGTATCAGCAGCTTTCAGTTTTTCTAATCAATGCATCACGTATAATTAGGTTTTTTTATTTTTCCACGTCACGTAACTAGTGGAAATTAGGGTTTTTAAACAGGTAAAGGAAATAGAGAAAAGAGCACGTATGTAGATTATTTTAATACATGAAAATAAAAAAAATGTGTGGATATATAATTATTAAATTATTTCTATTTATTTTAAAATAATAAATCCTTAAAAAATTATGAGCACATAATCCATCATTTTTTTCCTTATAGAGCATATTTCTATCCACATAGTTTTTTGAGAAAGAAAATAAAATGCTGTATTCACACATAAAATGTTATATTTCTATCAACAACTATGCTTTCTACAATCTTATAATCTTCTTATATTCATTGTTTTTACCTTTCTTTACAAAAGGTTTTATTTTCATATGTTCTTTTAAATGCTCATAAATATCATTGCTCTCATATAGAAAGGAAAAGAATATTAAGATTGGTTAAGAACTTATGTGGATTAGAGTATTTAGTTCGTAACACTTCATTAAAATAAAAATAAGATACTAACTGGTTTAAAATTTATGTATTTTACGATTTTTAGAAATCATGTTTTAGATTTTGGAAATATAGAACAAATATTTCTTTTTATCATTAAAATTAAAACTAATAATAGATAAATGTGTTTAGTATATAAGTTATATTATAATTAAAAATTTATAATAAATAAACTTGATTATAAACTACATATTTGTGATATAAAATTTATATTGTGATGTTAATTTATTATTTTTTTAAAATAATCAAAATTTAATTTAAACAGGGTAAATTGAATGAAATATATATTAGACATTATCATTTATTTTAAGGGGGGAAGAAAATTTTGAAATTTGATATAAAGTGAAATATTCTTTTCTTTTCTGAGTTTTTTTATTTCAACTTTGTTCTCTCTATTTTCTTTCCACTTTTTAAATAAAAAACTAAAATACGTAATTATTTTATTTTTTTCCTCCAGACTAATATCATTAAGAAAATAAAATATAAAATAATTTGATTATATGGTTGATAACTTTTTTAATTGTCGTTAAACCAAAGAAAATTTAAGTTTAACTTTTAAAAATGTATTAAAAAGTTTTAAAAATCAAAACTAAATATTTAATTATATAAGATTTGATAGATAACTGATTATACAAGAATGAACATAATTCTTAAAAACATTCTCGAAATAAATACTAAATACTATTGTTCAAGAATAATTCTTAAAAAAACAAATATGAAGATTAAATTTTACATTATAAGAGTGGATGGGTAATATATTTTCTTAATTGTTTTGCATATATGATTAATTTTAACAAATTTTATGAGCTTTATTTCAATTTTAACAAAACACATCCTCATTTCGTTTTATTGTGCAACCATTTGAATACATTTATATGTTGTAATTATGATCTAGAGTGAATAATGCTTATAGTTTTTAACTATATGTATGATTGCAGGATAACACTGGCTATGGGACTGTTCTATTATGGTCTGCGAGATACATCAGCTACTTACTCTGTCAATTTTCTGAGCTTGGTTCCTATCTCCACTTTCATTTTCTCTATTATATGCAGGTATATATACGTATATAAACTAACCGAATATACATACATGTATTTCTTTCTATTCATATGAACAGTAAACTCTTACGAGTTTACATTCCTAGACATGACTTCCGAGTTAATTTGGAAATAAACTTGTTTTCTGCATAAACTCGATAGAATTGACTGTGAAATCGGTAGAATCGTGTTGAATGGCAAGTTTGAAACAATTCTGCGAACTTGAAAGTTATAATCTAAGTATTTATGTTTTACAATATTTATTATTGTGAACAATATAACTATAAATTTTATTTATTTAAAGTTATATAATTTTGTAGACTTATTTGAATTAAAATATTATTTATATAATTTTTTTTCATCTGAAATAAGCTTTTTCGAGTTTACGAGTTGAATTTACGAATTGAGTTTACTCGACTCTCACGAATTTACGTAAACTCTCGACTCTCGAATTTGATAAACTTGCATGTGAATAATAACTGGGGTGTAAGAAGTTTGATTAACGGGATTCTGAGTGATACATGACAGAATGGAGAGGGTGGAGATTGGAAGATGGACGAGTAAAGTGAAGACAATAGGAGCAACTTTGTGTGTCGGGGGAGCATTAACGACTAGTCTGTACAAAGGGAAGGAATTCTATATTGGTCTAACTACCCATCATTCACACACTACATCAGTTCAGTCATCCAAAGTCAACATGCTTCGTGGCACTCTTTTTTTGCTTGGTAGCTGCTTCTCATACACAGCTTGGTTCATCGTTCAAGTATGTATATATGGCTCGCTCATGTTCTTCATTTATTAGAATTGAATACTAAATGTTCTTCAATCTAAACAGGTGAAGTTGCTTGAAATATTTCCATTCAAATATTGGGGAACGATGCTTACGTGCATTATAGCATCAATTCAAGCAGCAATAGTCGGAATATGCTTAGATTGCAGAAAAATTACTTGGACTTTAGAGTGGAATCTACAACTTATCACAATAATATACTCGGTAAGATTATTACCTTCAAATTGCTGCTACTTTTTATAATTTATATACACCAATATCATATAAATTATTAAAGGAAAACATATATTAAATTGATGTCGTCTTAAATATATCCAAACATTCCCGAGGAATAAATAACAAGTTCTTAGTAATGGAGAGGTAAAGCCCTTTATTGTGGGAAAAAGAGAGAGGATATTTTACGTTCATGATTATGATATTAAATACATTTTCTTATTTACACACATCCCTTCTATTATAAATGCACTTTTCTTTTAATTTTTCTCTTTATTTTCTGTTATAACCATTTGTCGTATTCCTTTTTTTTTTCTTACCTCAATAATTATAGAAAGAAATAAGAACAATGTATTAATCAAAGTAATAAAAAAATTCAAAAATAAAATAAAAGAAATTTTGAGTTATTATTATATATTGTATTTATAATATATGATTCATATTTTGAAATAGTTTTGTCAAGTACGAAATGCAACTGAAGAGTACAGGCATAGCAGATTTACTTTGAATTTAATTTACAAAAAAATTATTTTCAGATTATACGATCAAAAAGTACGTTTTGAAAAGTTTGGGTTTTAAATTACATAATATAAAAGTGTTCTTTTGGGAACTTTTACTTTTAGAAGTCAAAATAGGCTTTAAGATTGGGATATCAGAAAGTCATTTTTAACTTTTAAAATTTACATTTTAAAAGTTAGAATTGTATTTTTTGAATTTACTATCCAAAAATAAAAATTAACCTTCAAAAAAAGTGTTTTAAATTATCATTAAAAATAAATTATTAAAAAGTACATAATTTTACAAACAAAAATTAATTAATTCTTATAATAACTAATTTAGATATCAATTTATAAAGTAAAAATTATTAATATTTAAAATAATTATTAATATGAATATATAATCATAATCAGTTTATAAATCATAATCTAAATTATAGTTTCCAACCTTAGTTACAAATATTTTAGTTACTAATGAGTGTATATAGTAGTATTTATAGTGACTAATTATTTAAAATTAGAAATTAATTTAAACTCTATTTCATAAATCAATTATAATTTTTATTTATAAAGAAAACTATTTTAAATATCAATAATTTTTATAAATTAATATTTAAAATACTCACTGTAATAAATAATTATTTTTGTTTTCAAAATTAATTGTTATTTAACAATTTTTTATAGTGTGTTCGTTTTAACACAATTTTAACTTGTCATCAATCATTTTTCACTTGTAAATTGTACAATCTAGAATGTCTTGGGATTACGTAGTCCAATAATGAACTCCAACCCGTATACCAACGCTGCTCAAATAAAAAAAAAAAAAACCAAAAAATGAAACAAATACTTACCTTCGGACTTAATGATCTACTATGATTCTGCATTATTAATGAGCAAGAGTTGTTTGTACAGGGAACATTGGCCACAGCTGCTACGTTTTGCTTAATTTATTGGGCAATTTCAATCAAAGGACCGACTTATCCCACAATGTTCAATCCATTGGCTCTTATTTTTGTGACCATATCAGAAGCTATCTTACTTGGTGAACCGATCAGTCTTGGCATGTATGAGTGAATGCTTTTCCTTCAACAACACAATGGCAGTATTATTTTTATGCATCTCTGAAAGTGATTAATGAAAAATTGAAACTTATTTGCAGCTTGGTGGGCATGATTTTGATCCTGACGGGGTTGTACTCATTTTTGTGGGGAAAAGAAAAAGAGACAGAAAGTATGGTTGAAGCTTGTGGAGAGGTTTCAACAGCCATGGCACGAGAGTCTCTTGGACTTCATTCCACAGCCATGGTTGTACCGAGTATTTCACCTAGTAATGACAAAAACGATAGAAATTGAAAAATATAAATTATTATTATAATGTTCTTACAATGATAAACAAGACTTCTGCTTTTTCTATAGTTAGCTTACGAATAAATATGTAACTAGAGTGTAACCAATAGATTGTCATATTTGGAAATATCACTTATTTATTTTGTTACATGACTTTTACCTTAATTTGAGCCTATGGGCATGAATAATTTCTAACTAGACCTTATGTTTACCTTAACGGTTTAAGTCGTAATATAAGGTAATTAGAAGTTAATTTTAGAAAATATTCTCAAAGGGAGTATGATTTTGTACATGAGGGTTTGAGATTCATAGAGTTTCATGAAACATTAGTTGTTCTCTATTAATAAATGCAAAATCTTAAGTTAAAAAAAATTATATTATCGACAAAATTCGTCAATAAAATAATTTTTACTGATAAAAATTTATTGATAAAATAAAATTTACCAATAAAATATACACTGCATCTATAAAATTGTAATTATTGATAATTATTTTTGTAGATAATATATCATGTGTCGTTTGTAAAATTTTTATTATCGACGAATATCTTTGTTGGTAAAAAATTAGATAGAATGAGTGTCAAAGTTTTTCTTTAACTTTGTCCATGTTGTGGTAAAATCTATTGATAATGATTTTTTTAAAATCTGATGGTAAATTCTTCAATAATTAATTTTTTGAAAATTTTATCGATAATTAATTTTATTAATATTTGTTGATAAATTGGTCAACAATTAGATTTTTAGAATTCTTTGATAAATTCGTCTATAGAATTAGCATTGATTTTCTTGCAAAATCTGACAAAGAGTGTGCTATAAATGAAATAGAGATGAGAAAGAAAAAAAATAAGAGAAAAAGAAAAAGAAGAAAGAGGAGGAAGAGGAAGAGAAGGTGGTGATGATAATAGCAACAAGGACAAAGGAAGAGAAGAAAAAATGAAGGGCAAGAGGAAGAGTAGAAAGTGAAAGAGAAGGAGGAGTGAAGGGTGGTAGATTGAACGACAACACACTAGGACAAAAATTGTGTATAACGTCACGCGTTCAACATCCAATAACAGAACAACCAACGTTAACAATGACCGGTGACGTGCAATGTTGTTTTGCACCATAAATGATTTCCCAACATATGGGAACTTGAGTGGTTACAATGTTAAAGGTCATTATGCATGTCCGATTTGTGAAGAAAATACTAGTTATCTTCAACTGAAGCATGGACAGAAAACTATGTACATAAAACATTGAAGATTCTTTCCTCGAAATCACCTTTATCGTAGATTGAAAAAAGCATTTAATGGAAGTCCTGAAGATGATGTAATGTCCAGACCCCGTAATGGGAAGAAGTATACAACCAGGTGAGGAACATTGATGTTGTCTTCGAAAAACATAAAAAGAAGACCATTGAGAAAAATATTTAGAAAAAGCGATCAATATTTTTTAAGCTTCCATATTGGTGTAAACTTGATGTGCAACATTGCATAGACGTGATGCATGTTGAAAAAAATGTATGTGATAGTGTTGTTAGGACTTTACTAAACGTAAAAGAAAAAACAAAAGATGAAGTGAAAGCATGACAAGACTTGGTTGACATGGGAATCCGTTCTGAGTTACATCCGCAATCCATAGGAAGACACACCTATCTTCCTCCAGCTTGTCACACTCTTTCAAAAAAATAAAAGAAAATTGTTTGTCAATGTATACATAGTGTGAAGGTTCCACAAGGTTATTCATAGTGTGAAGGTTCCACAAGGTTATTCATCGAATATTAGTAGCCTTGTTTCTATGCAAGATTTAAAGTTAGTTGGTTTAAAGCCTTACGCTTGTCATGTCTTAATGCAACAAATTTTACCAGTAGCTAATCGAGCCATATTACCTGCTTTTGTTAGAGGTATTCTCACATGTTTGAGTTTGTTTATCAATGTCATTTGCAAGAAAGTTATCTTGCTCCTAGTTCTGCAGTTATCTTGCTCCTAGTTCGAATTGTCTCCTGCATACACAAGAACACAAAACCCTAGAATATTTGGTTAGCACAAAAAGATATAGGAGAAGATATAAGATTCAGAGAATAAAATAAAATAAAACAAAAACAGAAAAAATAAAAACAGAAATTCAAAATTAAAGTCAAAGATAATCAATAATCACACAAATTAACCAGTTAAACCATGAATCCCCGGCAACGGCGCCAAAAACTTGATGACAAATTTATGAACACCGAAAAACGGTACCACAAACTTGTTGAACAACCGGCAAGTGTGACCGAATCGTATCAAGTAATAAACTCGGTAAGACCAAGTATCGTTCTCCCAAAGGACTCACGGCCTAGTTTAGTTATGTGATTTGTTGATTATTTAAGACTTAAGAACGAAATAAGTGAAGTTTAATATGCAAAACAGAAAATAAACATATATGCATGAATGTGATCAATGGCTAAAACAAAATACAAACACTTCAATGGAATATATGAATGAGTATGTTGTTGGGGTTATCAATTTCATCTTATCCACTCTCATATACTTTAGGAATTCAACATTCTTTTCATCATTGTTAATGCCACTCTCTAAATTACCTTGCAAGAAGGCCTATCCCTAATTACGAGTTCATACAATTCCTAGCATTCCTAATAATTAGTTCTTTTAGTGCAGGAGCTTAACGGCAACCAATATACTATTGGGAGAAATTCCCTGGATCTAGACTTCCCCGTACGTTCCCGTATCGACAAAATCAATAATCATGCATTGAATGAGTTAAACAAAGCAAACATTGAGCAAAGAGGAAAAACCCTAACTAATGATGAAAGAAAGCATAGGTCTTAAATATAAGATGTAAAAACAAATTCCATATATGAGAGTTTCACAAGACTACATTGATTCCCCAACAACAATACAAGGTTTAGTTCACCATATTCATGGTGAAACTAGATGAATAATAATGAAAGAATGAAAGATAAAACCCTAGAAAGGTGAAAAGGTAGCCTGAGCATCCAAGATCCTCCTTCAAAGGGGGTGGAAGAGAGAGTGTTTGCTTCGTTTCTGCCAAAGATACAAACCCTAGGACGTACTAAAGCTTATATACTATTCTAAAATTACATAAAATTTAGGCCCAAGCCCATAAGTGTGCCGCTCAGCGGTAAAGTACCGCTCCACGGTAAGTGCGTGAGTTGGTTTCTTCCCCTCAGCGGCCATTTTGCCCCTCAGTGGATCCCCCGTGAGCTTCTGAGTGCCGCTCAGCGGTAAACTGCCGCTGAGAGGCAGTTGCGGCTTCTCCTTTTGCAATTTTTAATGTCTTTTCTGATTTCATATCTTTCCTTCTTCACTTCTTTCACCAAATTCACCTTAAAACCTGCACAAAAACACTGAAATCAAGCATAAACCTGTCCAGCTCTCTTATTTCTGAAAATATGAATAAAAGCATGATTTCAAGCTAGTTTCTAAGTGTTAAAGGTTGCTTTTAGTATCAATTTCAAGCATGAAAATAACAGTTTTTCAACTGTTATCAACGTCCAACCTCTTTCTATTTGATGTCAACTTTACGTCCAGTCTCCCTTACAGTGACACAAAATCTTGCTTTAAATATTAATATTTATTCAAATATTAGGCTTCACTCTCTTTATTATTCGACGTGCCTATAAACAAGTAACGTCGATCCTCATAAATTGACGTCAATGTTTCGTCCAACCTCTTTCTATTGGACGTCAACTTTACGTCTGATCCCCTTACAATGATGCCAAATCTTCCTTTAAATATAACTATTTATTCAGATATTAGACATCACTCTCTTTACTACTTGACGTGTATATAAAAGAGTAATGTCGGCTTGTAATACAGGACATCTAATTTACATCTCCCGATATGACGTCGGTCTCGAATTCGTCGTTAAAAGCCCAAGTACTAGTGACAGTGGTGACGATGACGGACAACAAAGACAATAACAAACAACAAAGTTTAAGGAGAAAGAAAAAGAAAATAAAAAATAAAAAAGGAGAAAAAAGGGAAGAATAAGAGGAAGAAAATGAGATCGTGATATTTATCGACGAGTATTTTATCAAAAGTTTTCACCATCGATAATTTTGTTTTACTAATAGAGTTTTATGCTTATCGATGGATTTCGTTCATCAATAAATATGATCTTTCTTGTAGTTTTACTTTATAAAAGAAAGGTGTAAAATTATAAACATTTCTTGTATTTGGAATGTTGAAATCGATCTAAAGTACGACGCAATAGAAATAGTGATAGAGAATTAGTGACTTAGTAAAAACAAAGATACTAAAATCATGCAATATTTTAATTTAATCTCCATTTTTAGTTTTTTTTGTCTTATATACGAGAAAATTGATTTTTTTAACCAGGAGTATTAAAGTAAGTTAATCTGACTTACACATACTGACTCACTAATTGAATTGAAAATAAGTTAGTCTAATCTTAATTCATTTTTTTGTGAAATAGAAATTTTGTAATCTAATTCAAACTATCACGTATTATATGGGTTAGGTGAGTACTAATATTATTTTGAACTTAGACATATATATTTCATCTTTTGAATTTTATAATAATGATATTAAATTATTATATTATAATAAATGAAACATCTTTATACAAGGTAATAATTATCGGAATAGTTAGAAAATAAAATAATTATATAAAAACTCATTAAAATAATAGTTTATTTGATATAAAAATTACAAATAAAAATGTTAAAAAAAAAGTAAAAATGATCAAATGTGTATCTAAAAAAGATTTGATACACGAAATGGTACAAAGAAAAATATATATAATTACATATATACTAAGAGAAAAATTACATTTAAGATTAAAAAACCTTCTAAATATCAAACTATTAAAATTATTCATAAATAATGAAAATTGTTTTAATAAAACAATTAGTTTTTCAAATGAAACAAAAAAAGAAAGATCAATGAAAATAAATAAGATATTTTTGTATTACTTAGTAAATAAAGAGTTTACATTATTTAACATATTTCACTAAGAGAGTTAACCATTTTTATGTGAAAAAATTATATAAATAAAAATGCTAAAAAGAATAAAATGTAATTACAAGACCTAAAATTGATAATATATCATTTGAGCCAAATAAAATTTTGCTAAAAGAAAAAGTATCTTGTAGATATAAGTGGATTTTGTGGATATAAAGAGTCCGAACAATTGGAAGAAAAACAAAAAAAAATGTGTAACAAAAAAAAAATGAAAGGATACAAAATTAAATACCAACAATAGTATACATATGGAAAGACATGAATGAGGTATTATATAAGAACCTAGAAAATAGAGTATTAAAGTAGATAGGTGTATTAAAATAATGAGACGAACTTTTACATTTAAAATAATATGATAATATAAATAGAACTTTCTAAAGCTCGATTCATTATCTAAATACACTTCATCTCTCTAAAACATTGTTTCCTTCCGTTCCTATGACTTCTCTCTATCATCTCTCACTTCTGGGCTGTGGGTTTGACGATCAGGAGGTACCCAGACGACCATGGCGTCAAGGACTACGCATCTGACCGATCAATTGGGTGAATCGAGCGGGTAAGTGATTATTCCTTTATTGCGCGTCTAGGGTTCTTGATCTTGCAAATTGGTTCGGTTTGCAGGGATCAAGAGTTATTTTCTTTCAAATTATAGCTTAATTTAAGTTCTAAGGTGATTTTTCCATCACCAATTGGTGATCTGTAGGTGTTTCTACAGTTTCCTTGCGGTGCAAGGTACGGTCAGAGTAATCCTGTGATCTGGGCAATATCTTTCTGAGGTACGGGGAGCTAGATTTCGTTTTAATTAGTAGTATGATATGTGTGTGTGATAAATTTTGTGTTATGGTGTTGTATGAGTTGCATCCTAGGTTTTGAGTAGATTAAATTGTCTGTTCTTTGAATTCCAAAACATGAAACTATGAAATGATGATTGTGAACTGAATTGGATGGTGTGTGCAGTTGTAACTGAGCATATTAAATGTGAGTAATCTGATATAGTAGTGATTAGATAGAAAGTGAAGGGAATTATGTTTGTTTTTAGTCTTTTAGAGGAAGTGGAGTAGTGAATTTGAGAGTTAGGGGTTATGGACTCAATTAGATTGTGTGGACAGCTTGTGGAAGTCAATTGTGGCTGATTAGAGTCATCAAAGTGGTCAAAAACAGGTTCAAAGTGGTAGATTTGATTTTGGGTCCCTATGTTGATAAATTTGATGTTTTAGAGTAGGAATTGGTTCATAATCAACTTAGATTGATGTTAGGAAGGTTTAGAATCACTTAGTCAAGTCTAATTAGGTTTATAAAACAATCTAGGGGTGTTAGAATTTGGGGAAAATGGTTAGAATTGGTAATTGTTGGTTGAGTTGCATAATTCTGCAGAATTTTGTTTTGCAGATTATGTAGACTCGTTTTGCGAATGGATTCGCATAACGAGTCACCATGGCGAGATGCTCTCTGCCAAGACATTTTGCACAACGAATTGGGACGATGTGCGAATGGGTTGAGAGGGTTGCTCTTTGTTTGATGATTCACATGGCGAATCAGGTCGCTATGCAACTGGTTGGGGTTTGGGACTATTGTTAATTTTATTCGAATAACGAATAGGTGCGCTCTGCGAGTGTTTAGGGAGTATGAGCCACTGTCTGGGCTCTCGCATAGTGAGGTAGGACGCTTGGCGAGTGGTTGGGGTCCGATACTATTTGGAGGTTATTCGCATAGCGAGTTTAACCGTTATGCGAATGGTTTTGAGGGGTGGATCTCTGTCTGAGGATTCGCACTATGAGTTGGGTCGTTGTGCGAGAAGCCTCTGGTCGCTCTGCGAATGTGTGTGTTGTGCGAATGGATCAGTTTTAGTTCACTCTTTCTTTTGGTCTTAAGTTGTTTTAAATGAATTATTGAGTGCCTTAAGAAATATGTTTGAGTTGTATTATGTTATATCATTGTTTATTGTTGTAAGTTGTGTTTCAAAAAGAAAGTTGGTGATTTCAAAGTTGTAATTTCAAAGTATGGTTGATGGACGTAATTCCATGAACCTCATGGAGAGGTTACATGGTGGTGCCCTATTTTTTGATTCAAAGTGAATTCTCTTGTTAAGATTTAAGTATGTTTAGAATGAATGCATGAGCTTAGTCTTGGGGGTTATCCTGAAACTCTAGTGGTCTTTCATTCTCAAGTAGAGAGGATTGATCCATGTCGTGAGGAGTAGTAGGAGGTCTTAGTCTTGGAGGCTTTCAATATGCTCCAAGGCATGGTACAAACTAACCTCGTGAGTGTGGTAGGGTGAAACCCATTGACAATGCCTTTGCAAAGCAGTAGAAACCACCACGAGTGCACAATCCGCCATAGCTCGGCGATCATTCTAAGTCCGGACAGTCAAAGTCAGTGTGGTGTCATGTGTGAAGGGTTTATGTGATGTGAATGAATAAGTATAATTGTATGAAACTTAGTAAATAAGTATATGATTAATTTTTGTTTAAACTAACTTACCCTATTGTGTGCTTGTGTTTTGTATGTATTGGTGTTCTTTCTTCTGCAATGATCATCCTTTGGGTGTGAGTAGCGGGAGAAGAGGTGTCTTTAGAGCAGGCATTGGATGGAGGGGATGTTGCGGAGTAGTTAGTTTAGTCTAATCTTATAAATAGTTTTGAGTATCTTATTGTTCATATATAAAGTTTTAAATCTATAGTTGTTTTTGGATAACTGTAAAGATAATACTTTATATTCTAGATGAATAACAATTCTACCTTATCATGTATGTGATAACTCTTTGCTATAGTTTATACTATATTTTAGGATGTTACAATTGATACGGCTATAGAAATGAGAATTGAGATAAATATGTACATATGCATCCAATTTCATATTTAATTAAAGAAAATCATTATTATTTATACTTTATATCATTAGAATTAGCCTATTTATCATTCCTAAGTGAATAATTTATTTCATTATTATTTAATGTTTTATTATTATTTTATCAAATTATATAATAACATAATTATAATTAATTGTGTATAATTTACTGTAACACTAACCTTAAGGATAAAATTATAAAGGTTGAATACCCAATTTTGTCCCCACTTTGGTTCGGAAATCTCAAGTTAGTCCCTTTATAGAAATGTGAGTTCAATGGATCCTTACTTGTAATTATTTGACTCTAATGAGTCCCTTCCGTTAAATAGAAGGAAACGGAGTTAGTGGGCTGATGATGTGGCAGTTGTATTTGGTGAGGTGTCAATACGCAATTGTTTGCGTGCTTACGTGGTGTTAGGGTTCCCCATTTTCAAATTGGGTTTTATTAAAAATTGGGGATAAAAGGATTTGGGGCTGATTTGTTGGAGATTAGGGCATGTCCGAGAAAGAAGACAGAGGCAGGCAGTGATCGCGGGAACTCGTAAGAACTTTTAGACAAAGCATTTGTGAGTGGACGACCATTGGTGGGGTAAATCAGGAAAAGCGACTTTCGAAGGTGCGTTTATGGTAGGTTTTGTTCTGTGTTTCGTTGCTTTCGTTGTGGTCCCCCTAGAAGTTTTGATTTATTTTATGGTTTGTCTGTGTTGTGTGCCCCATTCTCAGTGCATTTGCTTTGTTTCTGTTGCGACGTTGTCGTTGTGGTCCCCCTTCATAGTGTGTGGTACTGTGTTGTGGCATTTGCTTTATTTAATGTCATAAATGTGGTTTTGTTTTGTTTGAGTTGTTTATGGTCTGTACAGTAGTATGTTTATGCTTTGTTTTTTGGTTAGATATCATTTGGGTTAAGGGTTAAGCATAGATTAACTAACTGTGACCAATTTTATATTAGATAATATGGCCAACTCAGACATTGAAGTCGTGTTTCACCATGGGGGGAAATTTGAGAATAATGGGACATTTGGATATCACTATGGTCAAACCACAACAATAAAAATAGACCCTGATCGATGGAGTTATTTTGAAATATTAAGCATTCTAAAGGAGATGGGTTATAGGAATGTAAATGACTTATGGTATTCATTGGGTCGTGGTCCTGTATTAGAAGATTGTTTGGAACCTTTATTAGATGACAAGGGTGCTTGTCATCTGATCAATATTGCTATGTTGAATGGTGAAGCTCACCTCTATGTTATACATAGGGTGTGTGAACTTGAGTATCTTCTGCAGTTGGAATACTTTTCTGAACCCCAAATTGATAGACCTAGTGTTGAAGGAGAAGTTGAGAGAGAGAGTGCTGATTTGGAAGTTCATAGACCTAGTGATGAAGGAGAAGTTGAGAGAGAGAGTGCTGATTTGCAAGTTGATAGACCTAGTGTTGAAGGAGAAGTTGAGAGAGAGAGAGTGCTGAAAAGGAAGTTCAGATAGAGATTGGTGTAGCAAATGTTGAGGCAGTGGGTGAAGCAGAGGTTCACACAATAGCACCTGAGGTAGAACCTGAATCAGAAGTTCATCCAGAAATGATAGAAGTTGAGGTTGATGTACTGGCTGATATAGAGGGTATGGTAGAGGATGTAGAGGATGTTGGTGTGGAGGATGTTGGTGTGGAGGATGTTGGTGTGGAGGATGCAGTGGAGGATGTTGGTGTGGAGGCACAGGTTGAGGTAGAGGATGTTGGTGTGGAGGCAGAGGTTGAGGTAGAGGATGTTGGTGTGGAGGCAGAGGTTGAGGTAGAGGATGTTGGTGTGGAGGCAAAGGTTGAGGTAGAGGGAAATGGTGTGAATGTAGACGTCCAGTCTGATGTGGAGGGGCAGGCAGAAGTAGAGGGTGAGGTAGAGGGTAATGGAGTAGAAACTGATGAGTATGATGTTAGCAGTTGGAATGGGTCTGATGAAGTGGGATTTGATATATTTGAAGGTACTAATGAAGTTGAATTTGGTGGACCTAGGGGTTTATCTGACAGTGATTGGGAATCCGACAGTTTGAAGAGTGTTGTGGAAAGTGATAACACAGATGATGATAGGGATGACCATGGGGATTTTGGTGTTTTTTCAATGCCTAAAACTATGGAACAATATAAATGGGAAGTGGGCACGTACTTCAGTGACAAAAAAGAATTTACAGAAGCTATAAGAACCTATGGAGTAGAGAATGGTAGAAAATTAAAGGTTTATAAAAATGACAAAAGAAGAGTGCGTGTCAGATGTTGTGGGGCAAAAGGGAAATGTCCTTGGAATGCATATTGTGCATATAAGGCAGCTGAAAATACATGGCAGCTAAGGAAAATAGTAGAGAACCACACTTGCAGTAGAGAATTTAACATCCGTCTAATGACTTCAAAATGGTTGAGTGGGAGGTTAGAGAAGACTATGAAAGAGAATCCAAATATTAATCTGTATAACCTCCATAACAAAGTTTCTAAGAAGTGGAACATTGGTGTTTCACGGTCCACAACCTGTAGGGCAAAAGCAATGGCATCCAAACAAATAGAAGGTGATTTTAAAGAACAATATAGAAGAGTGTATGACTATGCCAATGAGTTGCTTCGGTCAAATCCTGGTTCAACTGTGAAAGTTCATGTTCAACCTAATGAGGACACTCCAATTTTCAAGAGACTATATGTGTGTTTGAAGGCCTGTAAGGACAGCTTCGTGTCATGTAGGAGTGATGAGAGAAATTAAAGGGGTGAATCCAGACGCCTTTAAATACTTATTAGCCATCCCACCAAGGTATGGCAATCCACATGCCTTTAAAATTCATTGCTCCTATTAATTGTTGCTTGTTTTCATAGCTGATATTTTGCACTTGTTATTTGTGTAAGTAGATTTTGGTCACGGTCAAGGTTTACAAGTAATGCTGTTTGTGACACCTTAGTGAATAACATGTCTGAAGCATTTAATAGTGTAATTTTACATGCAAGAGGTAAGCCCATCATCACAATGATGGAAGACATTCGTCTGTACCTCATGAAGAGATGGGCAACAAATAGAAACAAAATATCCACATATGAAGGTAGTATTTGTCCAAAGATTAAGAAAAGATTTGACAAGGAACTGCACCTGACAAAATACTGGATACCTAGGTATGTTGACATGACCACATTACCATTTCACTGATTTCTCTTTTAAACACTAATTTCTCTTTTAAAAATTTGCAGTTGGTCTGGAGAGAAAATTTTTGAGGTCAGACACATTTCAATGATGACTGACAAGTATGTCGTTGACATTGATAAACTGGAATGCAGTTGCAGAAAGTGGACTTTAACAGCTATCCCATGCTGTCATGCACTAGCTGCCATGACATTTATCAACATCAATGGAGAAAACTACGTGCCACATTGGTTTACAAAGTCAACCTACCAAGAAACATACATTCCAATCATCTACCCTGTCAATGGTCCTCAGCTATGGGAAACAACTTCTCAGCCTGATGTTTTGCCTCCAACTAAAAGAGTGTTGCCTGGTAGACCAAAGAAGAAGAGAAGGCTAGAGGCTTGGGAGCTAAAGAAGGATGACACACAACTGAAGCAAAATGGAACTCGTAAGAGATGTTCCATATGTAGACAGGTTGGTCATAAAAGAAATAGTTGTCCACAAGCTCCTCCAGCAAACCAAACTCAATATCAATCAAGTGAGCAACCTGCAACCCAAGCTGAACAAAGTCAGCCAATTACTGGACCAAGTCAACTTACTCAGCCATCTACAACACAAGTTCAAAACTGATTTAGGACTGACAGCTTTTGTAATCACAGACATGTATTTTGTGATCACAGACATGTATTTAGGACTGATTAAGTGATGGCTATTTTGTAATCACAGACATGTATTTTGTAATCACAGGCATCTACTTGGTTTCATTATGATGTAATTATGACAGCTTTTGTTTTCATTATGATGTAATTATGAATGCTGTTTGGACCTTTGCCATATCAATTTCAATCACATATTTTGTTCACAGATTTTGGCATATCAATTTCTGATTATATTGTGATCACAGCTTTTTGGATTCAATTTATATTTATATTTTGGCATATCAATTTCTTCTTCAATTATATTACAAACACTGAAAGTGTGTTGTACCTCTGTTACATAACTCTTTTTTTGGATTACAGAAGTACTATTACAAACACTGAAAGTGTACTTCTTCTTGTCTAAAAACGAACTTCTTATACAGATTTCTCTTTTTGGATTACAGAAGAATCTTCCTCATTTTATTGTAAATTCAAACTACCTAACAGAACCTTGAATTCAAACCATAATTTCAGAACCTTGAATTCAAATTTCACCTTCATTTGATAACATCATATTACAATTTGTCCAAAGTGCTCTTCACATAAACTATCTAACAGAACACATCATGGACTTTTAAACAAAATACATACAACAATGATATTAATCAATCCCAGAAAACATATCATTGTTATTAACATCTTCTCCCTTTTTTGACATTCCCTAACACATTTCTCCAGACTATTAATCTTCCTCCTTTGCCTTGCAATAATACTAACAGTATCATCTACACAATCTTCACTAAGCCATTTAAAGAAATTGCATCCTTGAAGTTCTTCATTTCTTGTCCGCTTGTAGTTAGGGCAGCCCCAGAATTGTTTCCCCTCGTTTTTAATTGTTTTTGCCACTCTCAACACAGCAGCCTCCCCACAGTGGCATATTTGGCTTCCAACCAATCCTCTGGATGAACCACCACGACAGCTCCCCCATGAGCAAGACGAACAACCGTGATTCGAAGACATTGCGAACCCCAAAGAGTGAACCCGAAAGAGCGAACCCCAAACAGAGACAACCACTGACAACGAAGAAGAACTCGCCAACCGCGAACCACCACTGCTCTGTCTTCCCGCGATCACTGCCTGCCTCTGTCTTCTTTCTCGGACATGCCCTAATCTCCAACAAATCAGCCCCAAATCCTTTTATCCCCAATTTTTAATAAAACCCAATTTGAAAATGGGGAACCCTAACACCACGTAAGCACGCAAACAATTGCGTATTGACACCTCACCAAATACAACTGCCACATCATCAGCCCACTAACTCCGTTTCCTTCTATTTAACGGAAGGGACTCATTAGAGTCAAATAATTACAAGTAAGGATCCATTGAACTCACATTTCTATAAAGGGACTAACTTGAGATTTCCGAACCAAAGTGGGGACAAAATTGGGTATTAAACCAATTATAAAATATTACCTTTTAGCATGTTTTTATGCATGTTTCTTCCTTCGAGTAGGAGGGATTTATATGATTCCTATTACAAACATGTGTTTTTTCTTTTTTTAACTTCACAAATGCAAAAAAGTCTCTCCTTTCTATTAGCATAAACAACGTGAATATAGAAATACATTGTTTTTCTTTTTAGGATTTTAATTGGTTTGATATTTGTTCGATCTCTTTTAGAAGAATCGAATTAATTCGATGTGGATTATTGGTTAATTGGACTATCAAACAATTTATTTTTTCAATCTAAATTTGATTATTTTAACTAAAGGTTCCACAATTAACACAGTAGATGTGCAATTTATTTATATTGTGGGTTAATTTTACAAATGCATTCAATTTATTGAATTTACTTGTGAATATCAATTAAGAATTCAATAGAGATTAAATGGAGTGAAAATAATTGGTGAAGGTCAAGATAATTAAGTAAAAAACTACTAAAGAAAATAAATGAAAGTAATAACCTAAATTACAATAAACATCGTCACTCAATCAGTTATTATCTGTTTGCAGTGTTCTCATAGTACCTATGTTGTAAATATAATTTGCCCATTTATGTTTTTATATGAACAACATATTTATATTTTCTTCTTATAAGTCAAAATAAAATAAAAAAAATTTACATAAAATGCAATAACAGTTTGAAAACGTCCATGTTAATTATGTCTATTAGGACTATGTTTTGCAATAGTTACATATGTGTCGACTCTCTTTTGATCTCATAGAGTCTATCTTTTGATTTTGTTTACAGAAAATTTAATATCATTAAATAGAAGAAACTATATCCAATCATGGTTTGAAAATTAAACAAAATCAAAGTTTCGAACATGAACCAATTCTATTTTTTCATTATAATTGATAGATTAAAAATATATTTAACCATTTTTTTTATTTTTTATTCTTTTATTACTTTATTTTGATTTCCTTTTTCGATTTTCTTTGTAACCATCAATTTCTTAATCTTTGATATCTTCATCTTTCAAAATAGTGCCCATTAATTTTGATAATTTTACCTTCATATCATCATCTTTGATCTCTTCATTTTGATACTCTATACTCTCAACACAAATACATCATTAATTAGAAATTATTATATACTATCATCAAATACCAAAGATGATGCGTTATGATGACCATTTCTCTTTCAAAAGAGAGAGAAAACAAATAATTAAAACCTTGTGTTTTTGACTTATAAAAGATCATAACTAACGAGTTACTTAAAACTAAATAGAATTTGACTCCACGAATTAGCTACCTGTACTACCATTCCCCGCATTAATTTTAGAAGTTGAAAAGCTTACTAAATTAGACCGATTATAAACTAAATAGCTAATATAACTAACTTATATATAAAGATCAAGTTTCTTTTTTCAATCCTTATAAACAAGACAAATTTTTTATTTGGTCCCGAAAACATATCCATCCTAGTTATAATGTACATACCTAAAACAGAAAACGTGAAGGTCCAAACAACACCGTGCGATGCTCTTTCTTATGTTCACGAATTTGAACATATAATTGATATCAATATTCTACCTCGCGAAATTGAATGTATAATGCATCATTTGCCTGCCTTTTGTTATTATTGCCTACAATATTAATGTATGTTTTGAATATTCTACAAATATGTATTTTGTTAAAAGTATTTAGTTTAACAGGAAGGGATTAAAATGTCGTCAATAAAAAACTAAATTGACAGATAGATTGTTAGTTTATTATTTGATTATAGTTTGTGTGTGAGTCACATTTTTGAATTGTTGAACTCAAATATAGTGTTAGATGTTTGGAAAACGAATGAATCGCATGATAAACGTGATACGGTAAAATACTCGTTGCGATTGAGTTGGATTGCGTTGGCAGTTAAAATGGGGTGGGAAATTATAAAATCCCTATTTAATAGACATAAAATCCCAACCTTTTCTATTATCGAACATTTTCTCAATTCTTTTTTTTTTCAAACCTCCATCATCATCATCACCGTCGTCGGCATCATCGGCATCATCGTCTTTCGTAATCAAACCACTTCAATTGCGGTTGACATTTTCATCATCGTCATCGGTAAGATAGGAAAATAAGAAGAAAGGCATCTTCAGGGGCAGGAAGCAGCATTGGTGGATTGGGTTTGGACGTAGAATGAGAACGGATAGGTGGGCTAAGAGCATGGGAAAGATTTCAAGGTTTGGGGGTTTCGCAGTTGCTTCTTCTAAGGAAAACCAACAACAACAACAACAACCTACTATTACCTGCACCACTTTTAACATTCTCGCTCCCATTTACAAGCGCATCAACCATGAGGTTCTTGTATTTTTAACATTCTTAATGATGGCAACAATATTAATCAATCACCGTTTTAAAAGGGAATCTCAATTTTCAATTATTTTCCATGGAAGCAGGATCCGAGTTGCCGCGAGAGCGACTACAGAGCGTATTGGTTGGCGAGGAATCACCGGATATTGGACTGGTTGTTGAATGAGATGTCTTCAATTATCTGTCTTCAGGTTTGTGTCGTCTAAAACTAAAATTCATTGCTGGGAGACGTATTATTATTATTATTATTATTATTATTATTATTATTATTATTATTCTGTAATGGGTCGAAAAGCTAATAATTTCGTGGGTTTTGCTTTCGCAGGAATTTTGGGTTGGAAACGATGAACTTGTTAATTTGTATGAGAAGAGACTTGGGGACGCTGGTTACGTTAGTTTCAAGCTTGGAAGGACAAACAACCGTGGGGACGGTATGATAATATATAATGCACGTTGTCCCTCAATTCCTATGAACTCTATTTGGATTTATTACTATCGGTTTTGTCGGAATTTTGTCGTCTTCTTTATTTGCAATTACATGTTGTTTGCTGAATTTAAATGGGTAGTTACTTCTGTTTTCAATGGGACTTTGAGTTAACAATCCAATGTTGTTGTTGAAATATTAATTAATACTCTTCCGTTTCATTTAAGGTAATCTGCATGCCTTTATTCTTCAGAATATTATTGGAAAAAAATACATTGTTGATACTTTTAAGTGTCAGATAAATATTCCAAAAGTATCAAAACAAAATGACACTGAAGGTGTACTTTTAGATTCTTCTTAGGCTGAAATTTGTGTTGACATTGTGTTTTATCTTCGAGAATATTAATGAGCGTATTCAGTAGATATGAAGAATGATAGAAACAAACTTTTGGTTGTCATGTGAAAATTCAACTCAGAGAAGCGACTCCTCCCATTTGGGATCAGATAATAATTTGTTCGAATTTTGCAAACGGGAATACCACAGAGAGTGTTTATCTAGAAAGGGAAACAAACAACTAAAATTCTTTTCTAAGGAAAAATATGTACTGTTTTTAATTTTCTTCTGAATACAAGTTTCGTTTTGTTAAGTACTAATACGGCTTTCATAATCACGTTATCTTCAATGTGCCTAGTTTTGTTCCTCCATCATTGCCACTTGTACCTTTTTACAAACTACGAAGTACAAATTCTGATATAATTTTCTCCGGGGGTCTGCAGGTCTTCTAATAGCAGTGCAAAAGGATTACTTTAATATTCTTAATTACAAGGAGTTACACTTCAATGACTTTGGGGATCGTGTGGCTCAGTTGTTACATGTTGAACTAGCTTCTTCGTTTTCACAATGGCGAAACAGTAATATTAGGCAGGAGATTTTGATTGTTAACACTCACCTGCTATTTCCTCACGATTCAACTCTATCCCTTGTACGACTGCAGCAGGTATCTAAGCATATCAATGTGACATCTAATTTAAATCACAAACCAAATATCAAGCTTGGTGTCTCGCTTAGACTTACACACTTTATTATTTTCTTTTCTGCAGGTTTACAAGATTCTTCAATACGTAGAATCTTATCAGAATGATTTTCAACTCAAGCCAATGCCAATCATGCTCTGCGGGTAAATTGGAAATGGATTCCCGTGTACTTTTTTTTTTTAGTTGAATAGACTTGAATCATGGTTTTATTTACTGCTTTTTATCTCAGTGACTGGAATGGAAGCAAACGTGGGCATGTCTACAAGTTCCTGAGGTCTCAGGGCTTTGTATCATCTTATGATACAGCACATCATTACACTGATGCCGACGCGGACAAGGTCATAATTTACCACTGTCTAGTGTCTTTTTTCTTTTGTATAATGTGCCAACAGCCATTCACTTACATTTATTTTAACATTGTGCAGTGGGTTAGCCACCGCAATCATAGGGGAAATATATGTGCTGTTGATTTTATTTGGCTCCTAAATCCTGACAAATATCGAAAACTACTAAAAGCAAGTTGGAGTGAAGCAGTGTTCGGTATGTTCAAGGTAAATCATAAAATAATCTGACCGGAATGTAGGATGACGGGTGTTCCCTGTAAGATTTAAACATTATTTTCTTTTAGAAAACTAGAGTTGGTCACTTAGTTAGGCAAAACATTCAGTATATTGGCAAGGATTCTGATTAGTTATACTCTCCTAAACGTTAATACATCTAATTGGTGTATTAGTTAAACTTGATAAAAAGATTGTGCCAGGTATAGACGTCGATTACTACTATAATATTGTGGAACAGAGAGAGAAATGAGGTAGAGTTTGTTGTAGAGAATCTGTATTGCTTATAACACGTTGTCAGGGAGGAAAGTATTACTGTTAGTGTAATGATGTGTTTTCCATAGCTCCATTTCAGTGCAATTTTGCTTATCAAGTCAAAGCTAACACCTCTCCTTTGGGCTTTTTCTTTCGTGAAACAGAATTGTCATTGACGATAAATTTCTACTTTTTCAGTATCTGGTACGGAGAGCTTCATTGACTGAGAGTGATGCATTTGCCTTTCTAAAGGCTGATAATGAAGATTGTATTACCTATTCAGGTTTCTGTGAAGCACTTAAACAGGTATGTTGCTAAGCACTGTAAAATTTCAGTCAATGCTGGTCTCGCCTGAGAAATATAATAATCCTGATGGTTGCGGGTTTCTTCATTCCATGCAGCTCAGTTTAACTGGTCATTGTCATGGATTAAATGACGAAGAGATCAAGGACTTGTGGCTCCAAGCAGACGTAAATGGAAATGGTGTTCTTGATTATAAAGAATTCCTGGTAAAGTAATCGATACTGAAATTAGATCTTGAGATAAATATACCACTTGTTGTAAGAAATAGTCCGTATGATGAAATTGACAATTCTGATTTGTTTGTCTTCACCTAGGGAGATAAAGTTCTTTTGTTATCATTGTAGAGTAGGTGATGGAATTTCCTTTTATTATTTATATAATCCTTTCTTCCTTGTTTGGTGATACGATTCGGATGATGCAGCAGCAGATCTGGAATTCAACAGCTCCAGAAGAGAGCGATGATAACAAAATTGGGGAGGATCAGGATGACGTTGTAGATGATTCACAGGATCAAACAATTGGTTTCTGTGTAAAAAATGCAGTTCTGTTTCCTCCAGAGGTGGAGAAAGGTAGATGGCCTGAAGACTACTCACTTTCTGATCATGCACGGCTCACTGTAGTATTCTCGCCAATAAGAATGCCATGCTCCCAGTTGATTTGCTAACAATATGCTCCATTGTGGCCATTCTTGCTAATGGTTTTGGAATTACAGACATGACATATAAAGGAATGGGCGAAGCAGTGGAACGAGTAAGGAAAGATTCAAAAGTTCTTTTCTGGGGAGATTTTATAGAGCCCTGTGTTGTGACGCTGCACCATCATTGAACAGAAAGTGCTCTCACTCCTTGACAAGGCAAGCAAAAGCATGCTAATGATCAAGTACCACTAAAGTACCATCTCTGGCATTGCTCGTGACCTTTGCAGTGAGTAACACTCATCACCCACTTTGTTTTCCCCATTTTTTCTTCTCCGGCGAAAGATTACAGGCCAAAAGGAAGAAAAACAAAAACGATCTGTATAATAGTTCTGTATAGGTCCTAGGTCCTTTTTTGTAGTTTGGTCAGACACATTGTAACATTTTTTCCCTTGATAGAGTTGCGATAAATTCAAATTGTACAGTTTGATAAATTAGTTTCACACTTTCACTTGTAAGATCTTAAGTCCCTTCCCCTCCTAAGAACGTAAATTCTTTGAAATTTATTAGTTTGGAAAATTTCTGAAAATTTTTTGCAATCCCTCCACCTCTTAAAATAGACTTAGATTTGCGTATTAAGCAAACATGGTTAATCATTTACATAGCCACTACTACTTCATAATAAAAATGAAAACTAGAAAAATGGTGAGTTCTAAACTGGATTTTGCCTTAAAAAATTGTTATTTTCAAAAGTTTTGTAAAATCTTTGATTTTCTTGAAATCAATAAAACAAGTATGATGAATCAACAATAAAAGAGAAAAGGATAGAGAAAGATTAACTCGAGCAATTTATACTCGTTTGGTCAAGCCTACATCCAGTCTTCCTTCAACAACTTGAGTTGAAGGGATTCCACTATAATGATAGAGTTACCAGAATACAAAGATATCGCCTCTCAATGTACTTCTCACCCCACTCAAAATCACTATAGTAACAAGATGTGAATACCCTCACAATCTTACCAAAACATATAACACTCACAATTCTCTAAACACCTTGAGAATAATCTCAGCTCTCAATAAGAACAATCACAATTATCTTCCCCTGACGCAACAACATAGGAACACAATACTCAGATTGCAAACGTTGAAATTAATCGTCCAGGTACACTCTAGTAGTGTAGAATGAATCACTACTGGTCAGCCTAGTTTTTGGATAGAATCTTGATGTGTAAACCTAAATTTGATCCTTAATTCTTCAAGACAGTTTTTAGACACTCCTGTAATCAAAACTCAATCACAATGTTAGTTATGAAATTGATTGCACAAAATATTAGTTTGAAACAACATGCAAGACAATTATTTATAGGATTTTTTAATTCTGACATAATTTAATCGATTACGAAATTTATGTAATATGTTAATTTTTCCCTAATGCTTTAACAAATTTTCTTCTATTTAAATTTAACAGATTATACAACGCATGCAATCGATTAAACAATTAATATAAGCCAACAATAAATTCATATGACCATTAGAAATAGTTCAGGCTTTCAATGGAATATATTTTGACAAGATAAACATATTTAACCGATTATGAAACTTATGTAATCGGTTATGTTCAACACTTAAGCAAATTTTCAAATCAATTTTCATTCCAAACATATCAATGCACTTATCAAACACATATTGACATAGCATTGTGTTTTAATCGATTATACAACATATGTAATCGATTATACAACATATGTAATCGATTACTACACAATTGTTTGCCCCTATTATGCATACAATGATATTTGGAGACATTTAACAAATTATATACATTGCTTAATCGATTATTTGTACCAGAAATGTAATGTTCAATCTGTTTAACTCATAATTCAATTACAGATAATGATTTCATTCATCAAGCAAAAACACAATAAAGATAAAGCAATTGTTATGCCATTTGTTGTGCAAGAAACCATAAAATCATTGAGTTATATGGGGTAGGTATAGCTCCCCTATCAACAAAGAGCATATGATACATGCAAAAATCTCTGAGTTTATTCAATGCACAATTCTTTTGGAAGTATAACATATTATCATGAATAAATGCATGTTGTTTGATTATTATATGCATTGTTGAATTTGAATTGTTTGAGAAATGTAATAGATAACTTGTTGTTATATCTTATTAATTTAGCTTCTCATGTCTTTTATGGTTATAGTTTTATTTGTTATGATGGTGTGTGACGTGAAAGCAGAAGACAATGTTGGTGGAGTGTTCAACTGTGGATTATTTCTTTTGTATAGAGTTTTGTATATGTATACAATATTTATATTCCTCTAGACGATATGGAAATTGTAAGTTTATTTTGAAAAGTTTTTTAAGTTCATGAGGATGTTAATATGTTAGTATGTACATAAATTATCCACAGATGAAAAAATATATAATAGACGTGTTAAACAATTTCTTATAAGACATCATATTTAAACAACCACTAGTACAAAATATGCCTTCTAACTTGCATATTGACGTGGTCATTGTCTCGAACGCCATCGTCATTGCCTCTATTGACGTGGTCTGAACCCCTACTTAGTGGTTTGTCATTCTTAAATGTGTTTCTCTGTAGTGAGCTTTGGTTCCTTCGTTCTTTACCTTTTTTGGGTGTTTTTGAGTTACTTTTGGTTCCTAAGACTAATATGTTTTTTTTTTATTTGTGTCCAGGTAATGTTTTTTTGTGGTGGACTTTTGGTCTATTGCAAAACGTGAGTAGTTGCACCATTCTTCATAGTTGGCCGCCTTTTTGGGTCACAAGTTCCTATTTTTTTCTCTTAAATTTATTTTTTAACATGAGCATATAATTTTATATAATGTTGCATATTCATTTTTTGTATGTTTGATATGTGATTAATTGTTTGCTAAAATATATTGTATTGAATTAGTCTTAGTTTCTCGTTTGAGATTCAATACAAAAATTATTTATTGTCTCCAAGTTTGTTGAAGAAATATATGTTTTAAAAATGAATATAGGAAGAGACAATAATTATAATTTATAGTATTGAATATTGAATTGTCCGATTGGATAGTTTAAAAAGAGTAGTCAATTTTTCATAGTTTATTAATGCATATAAATTTTAATATACATGTCTTAAAATTCATGAATAGTTTCTAATTGTTTTATATTGATCTTCAGGTGCATATTTGATTGTGGTTTTTAATCACTTTCATTTCTTGTAACCTGAAGACCATGCAAAATGCTAGCAAAATTTCTTGAAATTTTAGATATGTTGTGTAAAATTTATATGTTCAATAAACTAAAGTGAATCTTCAGGATAGGATCAAATCTTGAATACAAAAACAATCAAAGTGATCCTTAAGATTATTGAAATTGTGAAAACAATTTCAGTTTATATACATATATGGATCGAGATTGGGTTAATTCATCACACATCAGTGTTGTGTATAAGAGAGAAGTAGAAGAATTATATATATAATTTGTGCAACGTAATGAGGGTAGAAGTGATGATAAAGTGAAGTTTAGACGTCTTTATGTCAATTGTTTGAATGGGAGAAAATTGAACGCAACCGAAATTAGAAAACATCTTATCTGTGTTGATTTCCTTTGATGTTATACAACATGGATATGGCATGACGAATTAATAGACTTTCCAATAGTCTCCCGAACTGAACATGTATTTAATTCCACCATGAAAGATCGATTGGAAGAAGACAAAATTGAGGACATGATATGCGATGTTAGTGCAACAGTTTTTTGCCCAAGTGCATGTGTATGAGGCGATGTTTCTCCAAAAACCACTACCATAGAGTCTAAAAATTAAATAATTATTTAAAATCTGATAAGGTTTATAGAAATGATTGTTATTGGAACCGTTGCCAAAAACCCAAAATTGTTTTCTTTCTTTTTTTAAATTTTTTTGCTTACTATTTTTCTTATAATCGAAGCAAAATATTCAACTTTTAGTTTCATTTTTTAACCGAAACAAAATATCCTCCTTTTTTTTACCTCGTCTTTTATATGTTTCGGTTGGTAAAATGTTGTTTATTGTCTAAAATAACTGTTGTCATATCTTTTCGCTAGTGAAGTAGCAAGAGAAGTATATAAACGAGTAGTTATAGTAATCTGATAGTGTTAATGATAGCTTAGAATTAAAAGAAAAAATAAAATTATATCTTGATTTAAGTGTATAATTTTAAATTTATATTTACTTATTTAATTATAATTAATTTAAATTAGTTAACTATTTAAATAGTTCGTTTATATTTTAGTAATCATAAGTTAAATAATACATATATCTATTATATATGGGAGGAACCAATTACAGCAATAATAAATTTAAGGGAGTTATTTTCAATCATCTCCTTTATTTTCTTTTAATCTAATAATTAACATAAGTTAGTATGTAGAATATTAAATTATAAGACTAGATACTTGCAGAATTAAATTTACTTGAGTAATGTCTGAGAAAAAAAAAATGAATTTTGGTACACATTTTTCTCACTTCTCTATTTTGTCTAAAACATTTAGTTATTTTTTTTCTTCTTTTTTCATTTTGTTTATTCCTTATAAGGAAAAATAGATTGTTTTATTGGACAATTTATATTTGGTAGCTTATGAATGTGAATTCATCACTGGATGGAAACAAATCCAGCATTAGATGGAATACGAAGCAAGTTGTTGAAGATGTTAGGCAAAACAAAAGAGGTGAAGATACGAAGGTTGGCCTTGTGTGAATCCTACAGTCCATATGCTTTAGCTTCCATTATTATTAAAGGTTATTAAAGTCAGATTCTATAACTCAATGTTTCTTTATTTTTTCTTTCACC
Source organism: Vigna umbellata (assembly GCF_029865625.1). Classification (NCBI taxonomy): domain Eukaryota; kingdom Viridiplantae; phylum Streptophyta; class Magnoliopsida; order Fabales; family Fabaceae; genus Vigna; species Vigna umbellata. The sequence goes on from NC_142166.1 coordinate 35,701,635, forward strand.
TTTTCCTCGGAAATCGCAGAGGAAGAAAAAGTTGTGTGAACTTTAATGTTTCAGTCAATCCTTAACAAAGATAAAGTTGTTATTTCCTTTTCTTACTTTTCTGCATGGTCGGTTGTTCTTTGGGTTATCTTTTCCTTCCTACGTTATCTCGGACTATAAATTAAATGAAGAAAATCAGAAAAAAATAAATGAGAGATATGTCAGAAAATAAAATATTTGTTCTTGCTTCAAGCGAAAAAAAAGAAGAAAAAGAACAGAACACTTGTACGTGGATGAGCTTCAATTTTAGTTGTTTTAATCTGAAAAAAAAAAAGCTGTTGAAACTTATACTTTTAGATAGTGTTGGCAACTAAATAATATGAATAAATTATTGTTTGATGCAGCTTAAACTTACTTTTGACACGTGCTTCTCAACATGGGAGGATAGTTTATCTTAAAAAGAATTACCTCTTAAAGTTTTATTCAATGAGTATTAATATTGAAGGTTTCTATACAAAAAAATTCATATCAACCATTTTACATGTGACATCCCAATTTAATAATATAAAATTTATTAAAATGAAATAAAGAAAGAACATAACTATAATTTTATGAAGAATTAAATTTTTCACCTGAAGACTGAAATACTCCTATATCGCTATTATACAAACCTTTCGATAAGTCAACAGAAAAAGTTGTATTTCTAAGCTCACACCAATCACGTGATCATCGCAAAAGAGAAACAAACACATAAAGACAGGCCACAGAAAAACAAGGGTAAGCTAGAGTAATTTAATTGATCATACTACTCATATTGATTAAACCAATTCATAAGCATGTAACAATAGAGCATTTCAAGCATGCAAGGACTAACCACACAATACAGGTAATGACCGAATACATCATACAATTAATGATCGACCACGTGACTTGACCATCCGGATTGTATGAAATGTCAAGTTCCAGGGGTTTGTGCACCAGTGTGGTGAAGTAACTGGAAACCCATCAGTTGCCACACCATGTTAGTCCGTTATAAATCACCTAAGACCCTATAGGCTAGGACCTCCTGCTATTCTCACCACATGACTCATCACTCTCTACTTGAGCATGGATGATCATTAGAATGTCAGGATAAACCCCATTAGGACACCCCGGCCATTCATACGGTCAATCACAACAAAAGGCACCACCATGTAACCTCTCCGTGAGGATCATGGAATTACATCCATCAACCAATTTTTCAATTTGATACCATTATGATAATGCATACATAAGCCATCAAAGCAATTTGAACAATTAATTAAAACAACACATTGGAATAAATATAAATATGGGCCGAACAGAAATCACCAACATAGAAGAACAAGACCGAACACCCTATGAATGTTGGAGACCGAACAGTCAATAATAGATATAGCTGAAGAGAAAACCGAGCATTATTAATGACCGACAACTAGAGGATTCCGAGTACCACATCATGATTGAATACTACCACTAGTCTAAATACTAAGTTTAGACCGAACGCTTATGGCTTAGGCCGAACACATATAACTTAGGCCGAACACATTTAAGACCGAATACATGTATGAGGTCGAGCACTAGTACAAGAACGAGTGCTACTAAGAGACCACACAATCCACTAAGACCGATCGCTACTAAGAGATCCCACAACCCACTAAGATCGATCCCTACTAAGAGACCACACACCTCACTAAGAACAATCGCTATGACTAAAACAGAATACGAGTACAAGACCGATCAGACATTAACTGAAGCTCTACAGAAGTAGAACTCAATTAAGACCGAATACAAGAAGAAAGTCGAACGGTCAATTATGATCAACCACTATCTTCACCAATTCCTACCACTTCCCAACTTCTAATCTTCCAAACATGATTCATATACCAAATTACACCTATCCAAGGATACCTCAACCTTTCTAACATCATCCTAAAGAAATTTGTATCAGATTAAACTCCAAATTATGCAGAATCACCACTCAATGACCAAACATCCATTTTTCACTTTTGACACATTTTAAAGAGGCTTAACGGTTCTAACAGGTTTAAAGAAACTTGCCTAGACTTTCCCCACTGACCAAATTCTCTCTCGACCCCAAAGTGTCATGTCACCTCTCCACTTCCTTAAAACTAGAACCAAACAATGACATTATATATCTCAGAAGACTCCCAACCAGTTCACAGATTTCAGCAAGCATAAAATCAATGTAGAACAATCAATCATGCAATTTCCCACACATGTAACCATCCAAACATCAATCTCATATACAAAAAATCATAATTAAATTAACTAGCTTCCCTTACCTCTTAGCCGAACCGAACAACTTCTATCCTTCTAGAAAATTTGCTCACAACACTAGAAAATCTTAAGAACACCTATAGCTCACATATTTGTGAGAAGAGACCAACCAAAGGGCCAAGAAAGAAGTCAGAATTGAGGAGAGAAAGCTGATGAACACATGCAAACCGAAATGTTGCTTGCATGTTCTAAAAGTTTCATAATTTCACAAGACTCCAGGGAAACGAAACTTACCAGCTCTAAACACGAAATTGATCGGTGAGATAGAAAGTTCTGGACATTTGGATCGTCTAGGAAGCTTCTGATCACCGATCAGATGAATCTCCAATGAGAAAAATCTAGAGAGAAGGAAGAGGAAGAGTAGAGAATAGTGTTTCTAGAGAGATAGAAAGTATTTAGATAATGAACCGAGTGTTTTAAATTTCTATTTATACGATTTGGTTATTTTAGCACAAATTCTTGGTCTCATTACTTTAATACATCTATCTACTCTTAATAGGCTATTTTCTGAGTTCATACATTAAATATTCAAGAGAAAATCTACAAAAACTATTTCAAAATTTGAATTCATTACAAAGATGATCAATGCAAATTATAAATACTATAATAAGCCATATAAGGATAGTAAAATGTATGAAACCATTAACTTGACCAGATTATATGAATCCTAATAAGATTTCTTTTAAGAATATTAAGTATTGAAAAAATATGTAAGTATTGAAAAGTGACTTATTGGATTAAACATAAAATACAATAAATCAACCAACCCAATACTTTTTTTTATGAAGTTGAGTAATAAATTTATCCATAACCAACCTAAGTGGCAAAAACCTTAATTTTATAATTCGTTTTATTAATTTTCCATATTCCTTCAAACATACTTATCTCTTAAATATAACAAAACAACTATAAATATAATAAACAAAGTAAAAAAATACGATTGAACAAAATAAAACTAGTTAAAGCTTGTTTATGTTTTAAAAAATATTTTATTATTTATAAATAACAACCAAGAGAGTACTTCATTTATATCATTATTATACAAAAAGGTAATACATATTTTTTAATTAATTTTAATATCATATTTTATTTAGATAATTTTCTGTTTTAATACATAAAAATAAATTTATTATTTAATAAAATAAGGAATTACATATTTTTGTGACATCCCAAAATATCATATACACATATAATATAATAGGATTCAGTTATTATAATATGTAAAAGCAGTTGAGAGATAGAGATAATAGTATTTAAATATGTATACAGTCATCCAAAAGATAGAGGGAATTAAAACAAAACCAAACTTGAGTACAAGTTTCCAAAGTTCTCCAAAATACAAGGCTATTGAAATTTTAAAGAGACCTAAAAAGTTTTCCAAAAGTGTGGAACTATATAAAATAAAAGCTATGAGTTTTTCAAAATAACAAGCTAATCAACTAAGAGCTAGTAGAAGGCCTAAGTACTAGGGCTGAGTCTTCTTCAACCTCCAAAGCTTGCTCCAATGGTACATCATCACCTACTGCTCACATCCAAAGGATTGGATGATCATCGCAAGGGAGAAGACAAACACATGCAACACATACAATGCAAGGGTGAGTTAGGTCTCAAACAAACGTACAGATAATTTCAATTCAATCTAGCATTTCTAAGAACGTCCATACACACCTAAACATGTAAGTCATTATAAACATAAATATTTATTTCACAAAACTCATTAAAGCAAGCATCCTATCATGTTAAGACTCCTAGACACGTCCGGACATAGAATGTATGTAGAGCTGGGGCGGGTTGTGCACATGTGATGGCCCCTACTGCTTTGCAAAGCCATTGCCGAGGGGTTCCACCCAACCATACACAAGGCTAGTCTGTTACCGCGGAATAGACCTTCAGTGATAGCGCCTATCCTAGGACCTCCCACTACTCCCACCACACGTGTCAATCCTCTCTAAGTGAGAATAAAAGACCGTTGGAGTGTTAGGGATAAACCCCCATATGGAAGCCTCTCACATTCATTCAACACTAACTGGTCCCACCGAGAGATCTTAATTTCATATTCAATCCGACCACTTTAAATCACATGATATTCCTCTTGGATCAATAATGTACCTCATAAACCACTTTGATTCATCAAACATAAAATTTCATAGTCATTCAAGTGCATTCTTACTATATTGTCTCATACCAAACCCATACACCATCATACAACATCAACCATGTCATAAAACAACTCATACATTACATACTTTCACAAAACCCTCACTTATTAACACAAATTTCTTTAGGACTTTTAATTATCAATACTTAAGTAATTCAAACAGCTTGGAGACTCTCACCAATGGCTTCGGAAGGGTTAAAAACCCCAAGAACGAACTAAAGAACGTCCGAAACGGACGTCCAAAACTTCCAAAACATTAAAAACATCGAAAACACTCAATCTGCCACACATAATTCACTCAGCGCACCCCCCCTGTGCGCTAAGCGAATTTTGTCTGCAGAGGAAGCTAAATTTTGCAGATTTTTCTACATAACTGAGCAACTCTAACTCCCTTTTACCAATTCTAATCATTTTGGTGAACTTCTACCACTCATAAATCAACTTTCATGCTAAATTAAACTTACCTAAACAATTCTAATCCTTTCTAACATTATTATAAAGTGTTTATGCATTGATTTAGGTTCTACAACTTCAATTTTATCAACCTAGAGTCTAAATTCAATTCTATAACTTGGAGTTGGTTTTTAACCATTTAAACATGCCTACTAAGTCACACATGACCTACCTAAGTTACCTAAACTGACTAGGATCACCAAGAATGCCTAACTCTAAATTTGACCACCACACTTCCTTTCTAACTCTAAAACACCAATTTTTTTCCAACTTAAAGACCCAAAACCCGATCTTACCTCTTTGCACTAATTTTGACCAATTTAGTGACTCAAACAAGTCACAATACACTGGATAAAACTGTCCCAACAGTCCAATAACGCTGCAGACCTCATTTGCTCAAAATCACTACCTCACTTCCTCTAAAATGGCCTAAAATTGACCCTAAAGACACTTGATTTCCTTTCTAGCAGCACTACCACAAAATTTTCATGCAAAAACAGTTCCAACATACACAATTCCATCATTCTATGTCATTCCAAACAGTTTATAGCCATCAATCACCAAATTCACATAACACACACTTCCATACATGCATTTCAAGTTTAACTAGAACCAAGTTCATGCTTCCATAACATACCACTACAAATTTATCATGCATTCACTCCACACAGTAAAATCAAGAGTAGAACTAGCTCTCCTTACCTCTAGTGTAGACAACCAAGCTCAAGTAGGAACCCTAGACCACTTGTTTGCACTCCCAAAATGTTAGAATCACCTATAAATCATCAATTGATGATGGAAAACGAATCTTAGAACCAAATAGAAGCTAGATTATGGAAGAAAACGAAATGGGTTGCATGCAACAGTTCAATCGCATGCTTACAACCCTAGGTCACACGAGAAAGGGGGTTTTCTTACCGTTTGAAGAAAACGGAAAATCAATCGGTAGAAACGTAGCTCTTGGAGTCCTGAAGTTCTAAGTAGCTTCAATTCGGGAAACAAACGGTTAGATTTTGGAGTTGAAATAGAGAGAGTGGCTAGGCAAGGAAGAAAAGAGAGAGTGCTTGAAAGAAAAGGGGGAACGTTCTTCTGAAACAAAATTTAGATGTGGGTTTTACTTTACTAATTTTGTCCAACCTATGCTATGCTGTCACGTGTGCACACTTGCTGGTTATATTTTTATAAGGCCTTACAATTTTTATATTCAAATGTATTTACGTAAATTTTACATTTAAAAATAATTATTACATAATTTATAAAATTATATACTTTTACAAATTATTCCATTTAATATAATAAAAATGAAAATACACAATAAAATGAGCTTCTTAGTTAATATAGATAATTATACTTACATAAAAAATCATGGATAATTATAGTAATATGTGAGTGATTTATAATTTGTTATATTTTTTTAATATGTATAATTACTTGTAGTATTTGAATACTTTATTTTATCTTTTTTAATTTTTAATTTGATTAACAATTAAAAATAAAAATATATAGCATATAATCTGAACATGTAAATAACGTACAAGCGAATTGACAATTTTCATTTATCATATAGTGCGAAGCATAATTTACGATCTTGATGAATATGCGGCGATCCATTTTCTTTTTACAAAATTTGTTAACTAGTTAAATAGCCATACTAAATATTACGATTAACAAGTTTTATGAACATTTTGTTATTATTAACTATATTATTTACGATGAGCTATTATATGTCATTATTAATTATATTGTTATTATATATACTAAAAGTAAGTATTATTTTAAAAAAAATACGTCAACAATTTATGTTGATTTTATATATACAACTCATATTTTTTAAGAAATTTTTATTTAATAATCGTTTATACTCATTATTATTAATAAAAAATTCAAACTTTCTTACTAAACATCAGAATTTTTTTTCTTTTTAATTTACACTTAGGATAGAGTAAGATCAAATATTAATGGCTAAAATATAATAAATATATATTGTATTAATATGTTTTTTATTTTATTATTACATTTAGATAATATATTATAATGTTTTCCTTCAAGAAGAATGGGTTAAAAATTATTATTATTACTATTATTATATTTTTAGTTGTTAGTTTTCTCAGTATTCAAGTGAGAATCTCTCTTGTTTTTTTTTTCAAACTTTTTTAAATCAATCTTATATCTCCTAAATGTAAATGTTAATTAGAGAAGAAGTTGAACTCATGATCTTTTTAATCTTCTTTCCAAATTTAATCATTAGACCAACTTTATAGTTCCATCACCACTATCTACAATATTACTACGCTGTTACTTTATCACTTAGTTAATTTTATGGTTAAAATAGCACATGTTTTTCTTTTTAAATAATTAGAGTTTATTTTGTTCACTTGAATGGATTTGGAGAGAGCAATTGAGTGGATTTGAGAGGATTTGAAGATAAATTTTTTTGTTGTTTATTTGAGTGAATTTGGAGTTAAGTGAGAGTGGATTTGGAAGTAAATTTTTTTAATCTGTCATATCAATCAAATCTTACACTAATTCTCACAAATGTTGCTTTCAAATTCACTCTCATTTACCTCCAAATTCACTCAAATAAACAACCAAAAAATTTATCTTCAAATCCACTCAATCATTCTCCCCCAAATCTATTCAAGTGAACAAAGGGTTAGTGTTGATTAATTCTCCTTCCACTTATACTAATATCGTTTGACTTTTACCTTTTATATTAACAAAATATAGAAGATAAGGTTGGACAAAAAATATTGTAAAATTCAAATCATAAGTCCATGTGTGTGGGTGAGTGTGCATGTGTGATTTTGTATGAGATTTTAGGTTGGAGGTAATATCAATTTCTTATGTGGGCTAAGTTTAAATCTCATTGCTATTGTGTCTTTCCGGTGAATTCTTTCCTTGATAAATCCATTAGTGGTATTGAAGCCAATGATTTCTTTTGATGACCAGATTATACGAGTGTATAATATGGTCCTTGTATCAAGATTTTTCCTAACATGGACTCCTGACAAACGTGTTTCATAAAGATGAATGATGATACGAAATTGAGACTCATAGTTTGAAATGCTTCTACTCGATGAAGAGTACTCGTGGTTAGGAATGCTTTTGTTCAGAGAAAGTGTATCAATATGAAATAGACTCACAGTTGAAAGAAAGATTATTGAGAATCTAAGTGGTTACATTGACTAAAAATGATAAAGTTAAACACCTCATAAGAAAGAGACTCATAAATTCACTATTTAAAGGTTTTAGGTTAAATGTATTCTTAGTATCTTGTGTTAGACTCTTGTCCTATTGTTATGTTTTTTAAAGATTCTTCTCTCCATATACCCATCAATATATATTCTTTGCTGATAAAGAAAAACATAATCAAATTTGAAAGTATTGATATTAGATTTCATTTTTGTTTCACCTAAAATTTTTAAAGATGCGTTTCAATTTAATTTGATTTATAATTTCTCTTATAATTTATTTAAATCTTAATTCTATAAGAAAATATACCCTTAATTAGTTATTATATGTAATTAGGAAGTAATAAACATTCAAATTAGAATGTCCTGACAAGATAGAATACCCTTATTTTAATAGGTAACATGAAAATTCATATAGAAAAAAATTCACTTGATCATTTAATAAAAAAGTATTTAGTTATAAGTTGAAAATAGAAAAAAAAAAAAGGGAAAAAAGGGGAAAAAGAGAGAGATCCATAAATGCTTAAAGAGACATGGGTTATCATTGTAATCATCCTTCTCCTATACCTATAAAGTTCCTAGAGAGAAAACAAAAATCTAAGACGATGAGTTAAAATTGGACACAAAAGAAAATATTCCTAACCCTTTATTTCTTTATTCTTTACTATATGAGCCAAATAATTAGCACTGAATATAAAGGTCCAGGACTCTTGAAAAATCTATTCACTTTATATTGAATTTCTTTCTTGATGAATTAGAGATCTAACTTTTGTTTTTTGTTTAACCTAAAACAGATAAAAGATATAAGGAAATAAATATATAGAGAAATCCAATTAAAATACAGAAAATAAAATAAATATCCTCTTCCAATCCACTGTTTTAAAGTTATTTATCTGAGGACAAGCGAGTTACAAACTAAAATTAACAGCTTAAAATATCTCTAAAATAATACAGAAATATATAATTCAATAAATTAGATAATAGTTACCTACAATTTTATCTGTGTTTTTTTTTTATCTTTTCCATGTTTTAAAAATGCATCTCAAAGTCAAAAGGTACTAACTTTTGTTGTCTCATTCACAAAATTTCGGTTTTTTTTTTATTGTGATAGTAGACATCAAATTGAAGCAAGCAGCACTTAGCATCAATCATAAATACGACAACATATGTAAAGCTTGCATGTGCACTAACTTCAAATGTGACTTCTTAACCCATCAAAGTAAAGGAAACACTTATCTTTTACAACTTCCCACTCCGCAACTTAATACGTCCAAAACTCAAATTTCTTCAATAAAGTTTTGTCAAAACAAAAATTACGAATTTCCAAAGTTATAGTTCTTATGAAAAAGAGTTATTCCACGTACAGTTTTTTTATCACCATTCTGGTATTTTATAAAAAAAAATTATCAAAATTGACATATTTTAGAAAAATTATAATGATAAATTGTTATGAAAAGAATTATTTCATGTGCGGACTTTTTATCATTTTAGTGTAATTTTATAAAAAAATTATTAAAATTAGTAGATTTAAAATTAAAATCATAATAATCGATAAGTCATGATTTTGTTAAGGATACTGGGTATTGAGAAATAACAGAAAGTTAAAGAAATCGAAGAAAATAAAAAACCTGAGGGAAAGATCAATTAAGGGTGGTTGCATAGAATATGAAAATAATAAAGTTAATGGGAGACAATTAAAGAGAATAATAAAAAAGGAGAAAAACTCGAAGTTTATCAAAAGAAAACACGAAGATAGAAGAAAACTTCAATAGAAGTACTTACTTCGAAAGAGATTTAGGGATTTGGAATTTGGGATTTGGAATTCGAAGACGAAAAAAACGATTAAGGAAGACGCGATTTCACATTTCAATTGGTTTTTTTTTTTTCCATGGTTACAATTGAATTTGATGATTTGTTGGCAGGTTGATGGATTCACCATGGTTGCGCAAGGATGAAGACTAGCGATTCGTGTTCTCTGGTTTTACTTGAGTTCTCATGAACGATTGCGCGAGTTAAGCTTTTCACCCGCGATGAAGATTGTAGTTTCTGGTTCTTGGGTTTTGTTGTAGGTCCGATTAGGAGGGAGGAAGAAAGATGATGGGGGAATTTTTTGTGTGAACGAAGAAGACTATGGTGTGTTGGAGTCCGTCGGGTTTTGTTGCGTTTTTCATTTCAACACTTTTCAATAATGTCTTGTTCAGCGTAGTTGCAAATTTTGGGGTTTTGGAAATTTAAACTTGGGTGAGATCCACTGAAACGTTTTTTAGAAAAAAAAATTGATCTTGATATATATGAGTTAGGAGGGAAGAAGAAAAATGATGATGGAGAAATTTTGTGTGGACGAAGAAGGCAATGGTGTGTTGGAGTCTGTTGGGTGTAGAGGCTATTGCGTCTCAGAAGAGCAATTCAATGGGGGAAGGAGGGTGAAAAAGAGGTGAGAAAGATGGTGATGATGTTGCAATTTTTTATGAATTAAAATGAACTTATGTTTGTAAAAGTGTTGAAATGAAAAACACAACAGTAACAAATTTGCATAAAGATGGTGATATTGATGGTGTTGCCTTAATTCCTGTTTGATGTCTCTTTCAAAATTTCAAATTTGTAGTTTCAAATCTGTACAATAACAAAATTTTTAAATTAGATCGTAATTCCATATTATAATTTAAATCATATTTCCACGTAATAAAATGATCCCCCTCAATACATTTATTGTGCACCATGTCATCATATTTTAACGTTGTTTCTGACCACTTAACGGAAAGGGCTTGTTACGATTTTACAAAACTTAGGACCCAATTGTGATCGTTTTAAACAAGAGGACCCACTTGAGACTCAACAAATTTGAGGACCATCTGAGGATTTAAACCATAATTTTTCTAATAATTATGTAACTTTCTTTTTGTTTTTATGTTTAAATGTAAAAATAAATAAGAAATGGTCTTCAAAATGAGTAACAAATTGTACCAATTTGGATAACTACTTTAATGGATTTTTTTTATTAGTTCTGGTTTTATCGTTTATAATTTATTTTTTTTGTATATTTACCTTCCTAGTTCATTTATGTCCCACACGTTTACGTTCTTCATAATTTTATTTCTAGCTTAATACCAATTTTGGTCCCAATTTTTGTCAACTTTATTCGAAATGGTCCTAATTTTTTTTTTCTGTTCAATGTTGTCCTAAAGAATGTAATTTATGTTCAATTTAGTCCTTTTTCCAAACAGCGCTTAAATTGTTAACGGCACATTGTCCAGCTATGCAATAAATGACACATCACCTTTGACACGTCATCATCATCTCCTACCTCTAGAAACCCTAATTTCCCCTACACAGAAACCCTAGTCACCACCTAACCTTAATTGTCGCTGCCACGGTCACGGGCAACCACCATCTTCGCACCTCCATCATCTTCTCCGTCCAGCAACCACCCAAAAACACCACCCATGGCCACCTACCAGCACCTTCATTGACGTCACTCGTGCATCCAACAACAACCACCACAAAACTCATTATCGCGAATCAAATGAACCCAAAACGAAAAAACAAATTCATGGAAAAACACAGAAGAACCCTCATCCCCAACAGAGAAAAACCCTTATTCCAAGTTCAGAAACCCTAACATTCCCAATCTGAACCCTTATCCCCCACTTCGCAAAACCCAAAACCCAAACTTACAGGGAAGAACAGAATTTCTAACCACTCGCAAAACAGAGAAGAACCAAGAATTCCACAAATCAATTTTGAAACGAAAATCATATATTCCAATTTACAAAAACCAAATAACACAACAAAACCCCCCAAATTGAAACCCTTAATCGTGAGTCCTATTGCCGCGAAACCGCCTAATAATAGTGGGCTTCTCGTATTGCGACTACGTCAGAGATTGAACCTTCGCGGAGGCACCGCCGCTACAACCCTCACCATGTCGCGAGAAAGGAGTTCGCTCTCGTTTCTGCAAAACTCCGACAGACCCACTATGGTCAATTGGACCATCGCAAGCTTCAATTTTCCTCTAGCGACGGAGGCGTAAGGAAGTCTTTCCCCTTTCATTCAGAAACCCTAATTTTTTGGGTAGGGAAGGAGCTGCCACGTGGCAATACAGGTCAACAGTTAAATGACATGACATTCACTTATTGCATAGTTGGACAGTGTGTCATTAACGATTTAAACATCGTCTGCAAAAAGGACTAAATTGAACATAAATTACATTCTTTAGGATAACGTTGAACAGAAAAAAAAATTAGGACCATTTCGAATAAAGCTGACAAAAATTGGGACCAAAATTGGTCTTAAGCCTTTATTTCTTTACAATATTTCTTTTAAACACATACTACTTTAATATGTAACACTTCGATTTCTGAAATGTCATGGATTATTACAAATTGGTAAAATCCAAAATCTTATCCAGTTAGATTATTTCGAGTAATAAAATAACGAAGGAAATACTCCAATTATATTGTCTTAACTTGTAAAACAAAATAGCTTTAAATGAATCTCAAGGTTATTATTCCCTATCCTCTCTCGAGTCAATCATGCCTTTGGAACATCTGTAACATTATTTGCTCACGTATAACACATTATACGATCATCACCGATAATTTCATTCACAAACACACAAACACAAATATGTATGGGATAAGCTACCGATAAAACAATAATAACAACAAGATACATACATATTGATTATATCAACCATAATCAAACACACAACAAGATACATATCTTCTGATTATACCAACCATAATCAAACACATAACAAGATACATATCTTCTGATTATATAAACCATAATCAAACACCCCATACATAGTGGTAATAACTATAGGATTTCTAATCCTCTAACATAAACAATTCAATCATCTTGAATTACTCGATCCTCGATCTCCGATCCTTGAACTTCTATCATCGATCTTGATCTCTAACCCTTGATGTCATCACTAACATCTCAGACATAGACTCTTGGTCTATCCACTCATTAGCACCCATGCTAACTACTTACTATAACCATTATAGTAACACCATTTGTCAACACCCAATTTCGTCCGAGTGACTAAGTAATATGTTTTGTACTTTTTACTTTATTTTATTTTATCTTATTTTATATATTTTCATCATTTTGTTTCATTTTGTATTATTTAATTTTAATTCTAATTTTATTTTATTTTATTTTATTTTGTTTTGTTTTATTTTATTTTATTTAATTTAATTTTTATTTTTATTTTTACATTTTATTTATTTAGAGTTATTTCGTTTTATTTCTTTTTATGTTAGTTTCTTTTTACTGTTTAAGTTTTATTTCATATATATATGTTTTTTTTAGTTAAAATGTTAACAAACAAAAAAATCTAAGAAAAAGAAAAGAAGAAAAGAAAAAATATAATGGTCAACTAAGCCCTTTTAGGAATAGGGGACCTTTCTTCTCCCTATACTTAGGCCACGCAAACACAAGTTAGGCTTCATGCCAAGTCTTTCATCCTGCAACAGTGTCTCTCCTGCAATATGATGCTCACAGCCTACAACCCAAGTGTCCCTACGGAGAGTTACAATCATACATAAGGGGAAATGATCTTTGATTTGCTTTGACCAACTGATCCGATTAAAACATAAAAAGAGAAAAAAGACAAACAGAAAATCAAAAAAGGGATACGCCCTTGATCATAGAGAAAGCAGAGATGGAAACAGTTTTTGGGGAGGGGGGAACTGGCTTCATTACAATCCAGCTTGGAGGGTCATGAAAGAGGGGAGGAACTGCGCCCTAGAGAGGACCGGTGACCTTGACTCCCCTCACCGAGGCACCAACATCATCCACTAAGACACTACTCTCAACTCCTCTCTATTCACTCCCGCTTCCTCACCATCACAGAACAGGAGAGAGCTCACGACCATATCCCAACCACTAGCTCCGAATTTCCGGGTCTTCACTAAAAAGCACACAATACCAGGCAAAGCAGGAGACAGCTAAGAATAAGAACATTACTGGAGGAGAGAGCAAGGGAGACTAAAACCAAAAGAAAACTTTTTTCTTTGAAGCGGCAAAGGTAAGTCTTCATATGCCTAAACTCTTCGGTCTTGGTCTTGTATGTGCTTTCCTTATGCGTGTTTGATGTTTGATTAATATTCATAGTCATGTTGGTTTTCTTTGTGGCATTGTCTTTTAATCAAACGGTGTTCTAAATGTGATTTCCATACCTGCAAGACTCATCAAGTATTAATAGAAAATATGCATATACTCCCCAGCTTCAATACCCTTTAGCATCCAGAAAAACATGCAAATAAAAGCAAACTGGAATAACAGACGCATTATCAAGCACAATGAACAGACTAAATCATAAATCCCATGCCATTAGATTCGGAGCTTGGCTTTCGGAACCACTGACTGTATCTTACAATATCCTCTGCATTCTAACAAGAGTGCTAGATCAGCCGCTGCCCCTATGGACTTGACCTTTTACTCTTCCTTCTAACACTGGCACAGAATCCTTTCGTCAAAGCCTCTCAGGTCAGTCACCATTTTCATTTCATCCAACCGCAAAAACGAAGGTCTCCCTTTCGTATACGCTGAACACACTTAACACAGGACCCATCCTTCGCCTCTCACGACTTCCATTCCTCCATTCACTCAATAGAACCATACCCACCGAAATCAATTTCTCCCTCACGCACATCCCAGAAACCTATCCCTTCACCCAATCTTCAATCGTCTTCCATCCCTGTTGCTACAGCCACCATTCATCTGCAAGAGACAGGAACCCATTCTTTCATCGCAACCACCTCGGGATCCATATTGTGAACCCTAGACTAAGATAACAGTGTGAGGAGGAGAAGAGAATGCTTGTGCGGCAGCTGGCTAGCAGAGAAGGAAAGAGGACGTTGACGTGGTGACCGGAGGCGGCCCCGGCGATGACCGGTGACGCTAGTGGAGCCTGGCAGGCGCGGCGGCCGAGGTCGCTCAAGCGGCGATTCACGAAGGAGAGAACCATCTCTCTCCTGCGCGAGGAGTAGAGGAAGAGGGAAGCTTGATCCGGAGGCGGGGGCGGTCAGTTTCAGTGGGGACGATGTCCGGCGGCAACCTTGGCATATGTGATGAGCGACGCCGGTGGCGTCTCGGTTCGAAGCGTCTGGGCTCGCCCCGGCGGTGTTCGACGGAGAAGGGAGAGAACTTCCCGCGCGCGAAGAGGAAGGGGGAAAGAGTTGGCGGCGGCTCCGGTGACGGCTTGGACTGAGTGGGGGGGTCTGTCACGGTGGCCGGCCGTTTGAACGGATACTGGGCAGTGTGGAGTGGCGAGTGCCACTAGGGCTTCTCGTCCATGGGAAGAAGCTTGAGTATCTGGAGTGCACGTCTGAAATGGGTTAGGACGTGAGAACCCCTAGGGTTCTCCAAATCTGAGAAGTGAAAAGGGCCTTGGGCCTGATACAGCTTAAAAATATTCATATATAAAAAAAACATTTTCTCCTTCACGCACCCCCCGTTTTTCACCCGCGCACTCCCTATCCATTCCCTTGGCCTGGGCTCAGACCCATCCTGGTCCTAGAAAATAAAAAAAATGAAAGTTCTTTTCTCGCCTGTACCCCCTCATTCTCATTTTCGCACCCTTATTCTGCTTGGGCTTAAGCCCATTCTGTTTCTGCCAATAAAATTAAAAAAGGGGGAATTGGGTCTTAGCACACTATTTCGGGATGCACCTCTAGTTTCATCTTTACACCCCTGACTGATACAAAGTTGAAAAAAAGGGTTTGGGCCCAAACTAAGGAGCCTCAATTTTACTCTACACCTCTGGTTTTTATCTCTGTACCCCTATTCATGTTGGGCTTTTCTCCTCCTTTATTTATTTTTTTTTTTATGCTTTTGTTTTCTTTTTATTAGTTAGTTTTTATTGCATGTATCCCCTTGTATGATAGCCCACACCCCTTTGTTTTATATCTATTTGACTTGTTTGTTTCGTTCTCCATAAAAATTACAAAATAAAAAAAAATGAAGATAAAATATTAAAATATTTTAAATTAACAAAAAATATATTTTAAAGGTTAAACACTTGTGTGATCGCACGCATCGTCCTTGTGTTAGAACCTTTTTTTTTCTTCTCTTCTAAAAAAACAATAAAATATTTTAAAGGTTTAGACACATGTGTGATCGCACGCATCGTCCTTGTGTTAGAACCTTTTCTTCTTCTCTTATAAAAAATTTTAAATGTTTTAAAGGTTTAAGCACATGTGTGATCGTACGCATCGTCCTTGTGCTAAAACCTTTTCTTCTTCTCTTCTAAAAAAAATAGTAAAAATGTTTTTAATGTTTAAGCACATGTGTGATCGCACGCATCGTCCTTGTGCTAAAAACCTTTTCTCTTTCTTTTATGAAAAATAATGATACCAAAAAATATATTTTAAAGGGTAAGCACGTGTGTGATCGCTCGCATCGTCCTTGTGCTAAAAACCTTTTCTCTTTCTTAAATAAAAATTACAAAAATATGCTACAAAAGGTTAAGCGCATGTGTGATCGCTCGCATCGTCCTTGTGCTAAAAACCTTTTCTCTTTCTTAAATAAAAATTACAAAAATATGTTACAAAAGGTTAAGCGCATGTGTGATCACTCGCATCGTCCTTGTGCTAAAAACCTTTTCTCTTTCTTAAATAAAAATTACAAAAATATGTTACAAAAGGTTAAGCGCATGTGTGATCGCTCGCATTGTCCTTGTGCTAAAAACCTTTTCTCTTTCTTAAATAAAAAATATAAAAATATATTTTAAGGGCTAAGCATATGTGTGATCGCTCGCATCGTCCTTGTGCCGAAGACCTTTTACCTTTCTTTCATAAAAATACCAAAAAATATTTTAAAGGATAAGCACATGTGTGGTCGCTCGCATCGTCCTTGTGCTAAAGTCATTTTCTCTTTCTTTTATAAAAACACCAAAAAATATATAAAATCTTCAAAAACTAAAAAACATCAACGCTTTCAAGTAAACAAACAATCTTTATGCCAGAACTACGTGATCCTTGATTCTCCATCAAAAGTGGAGATACGTAGGAGCAAGGCTAGACCTTGTCAGGTTCACTTCCCAAAAATCCAAAATCATTTCAGAACAACTTCCAAACAAACATCTCAAACAGTTTCAAAAGAACTACGTAACCCTGATTTCTCATTTTGAATGAGAATACGTAGGAGCAAGGTCAATCCTTGTCGGGCCCAAAAAACTAAAAAAATATATTTTGTTTATTTATAATTTTATTTTAGGGGATAGTTAAACATTTTGAAAACCACATCATATTCGTGCATTTAGTTAAAGGTACTGTCTTAAGGCAGGCGTTGTAGGGTGTTAATACCTTCCCTACACGTAACCGACTCCCGAACCCAGAATCTGGTTCTTGTAGACCACGCTTTATCATTTTATGGTTTTTCCGTAGTTTTCCATAATAAACTATGGTGGCGACTCCAAAATCTCTTTTCAAAAACCGTTTCTTTTTTGGATCGTCGTCCCGTCGCGATTCCGGTTGCGACACCATTATCAACATAACATAACCTGGAGCATCTCAAGTATCATGATCATCATCATTATAGATACACCACCATCGTGACTATCTCAATCATGAACAACACCATGAGCATCACTGTACCATAATACCATAGTAGAAAAAGTCCATCTCACTCATGTACCCTACCTCACTGACTGTAGCTGCTCCTACAACCCATCTGTAGCCTCCCCTACAAGACATTTATAGTCTCCCCTACAAATCATCTCCTTCTAATGCATACATGGCAAAAAGAAGCACCTATTCACAAATAGAACCATGATTTAGAGGTACAACAAGTAGACTTATCCTCCACTCTCATGCTCATCAATCACATACTCAGGTACATCCCGACACTCACTCATGCTCCACTCTCAACCACAAGTCAAACTGACCTTAAACATAACCACTAACCTCAATCTCTGATTATCATGTTCCATAGCTCCTCAAGGTTGGTTCACGTCCATTCTTACTCAAATTTGCTATTTTTCACCAAAGTGCACTGTGATAGTCTATTATCACTTAAGATAATTGAATATCTTAGTGAAATTTACCCATAAATATCGCGCAAGAAGGGATAATCGATTATCATCCCAGATAATCGATTATTCCCGAACGCAACTCAAAACCAACGCGTACATAATCGATTATAACTAATGATAATCGATCATTGCCAAATCAAAACACATCTTGGACATGATTCAAGCATTCAAACATACATACATCAACCCTAGATCACGTGGAAATATAGTTAACACATCATCATACATGCATTCAAGCATCATATACCCATGTAAACATACTCAACACATATAATACATCACTTGAATCATCTAGATCCAATCATCGACATGTTATACTCCCATTAATAAGGTGCAAATGAGTCTTTGATAAAAACACCAAATATGGTTTTCAATCAGCCAAACTAACTAAGCATAATGCTTACAAATGAAAAGCAAGAACATGAAAATTCTCTAAAATAGAGCTGCTGAGGCGAGACTGTTTTCTCCCAAACTAGACCTCAGATTAATGATATGAACGATCATAATGAAGAACCATATGTCTGGAACCCCTATTCAAAAATCAGCCTGATCCAATGGTGAACGACTTCACAACGATGAAAATACCAGGACAGATTTTATGAAATTCTTCAAAATAGAGTTGCTGATGCAAGGTTGTTTTCTCCCAAAATAGAGCTCCAATTGACGTTTCGAATGGTCAGAATAAAGAACCATATGTTTAAAACCCACTGTCCAAAACTCAATCCGATGGAACAGTGAACGCTTTCAAAACGACGAAAACACCCGTGCATGTTTTACGTTATGCGAGAATGACTTCTTCCTTTCCTTTCTCTCTCTCACTTGGATTTTTTGTCTCTTCAAATGACTCTAATGTGCCCTACTAATCTGACTCATCTCTACTAAAACAAAGTAAGACATAATGATCCACATTATTTGACCTATTCTCTACATAGGAAGGGAGTCCAATAACTCAACACTTACAACATATATTTGCAGGAAACCCCCAAGTATCATAACTTTGTTCTCCCTTAACATCAAACCCTTTGTTGGGATAACCCAACAAAACATACACAATACATCATAGGGAAAACTCATCACAAATATTACATAAACCCTATGCACATTCATACACAAACTCTTACCCAACAATAATCACAACAATAATCAAAACAAGGATTACCAATCAAGATAATCAAGAATACATATAACATACAACCATAAACAAACAAAAGTAAGTTTCCACATACCTTGGTCAATCATAAGGCTTTATCTACAACCTTAAAACACCACCAATATTCTTTTACACTAAGAGTTTCTCGTCGCTCTCTCTCTTATTCCAAAATGTCAATCTCCTCTCTTCCTCCATTTTCTCTCTTTGATTTAGAGTTTCTAGGGTTTCTAAACACCAAATCACCTCTTAATTAACTTTTACACCAATTAAATAAAGGTAAAAGACCATTTTTCCCTTAGGTAAAAGACCATTTTGTCCTTAGGCAAAAATATAAAAATACAAAAATAATAACATAATAATTATCATCTAACAAAACATACACTCAAAAATACTAATTTCCAAAAAAAAAAAAACAAAATCTCAAAACTACTTTGTAAAACTCTTATTTTTTTTTCGCATCTTACACTCTTCAACATTTATTTCCCAAGTTTTTAACCACTTTTTACATAATTTACATTTTCCAAAGTGAGATTTTAAACTACCTTAAAACTTTTTAAAGACCTATTTATTTGAAACAATGCTAGAGTTGTTAATTAATATTCACATAGAAACAATACAGTAAGTTAAATATATCTATAAAATTGATTTAAAGATATAAATGATTTATAAGTAAACTTTCTGTTAATCTTGGAATTCTAAATCAAACACTCTTATTTAGATTAAAAAACAAATTATTTACTAGTCCTTGAAGAATACACAAATTAAGTTTGTTTGATTTATTAAAAATACACGAACAAACACCGAGTAAATTCTCGAGAAATATCTTTATATTCACAATTAATTAAGAATTATTTATAGAATATAATTTCAACTGTCATATAAAAGTTATATATAACAAAAATGATTTTAATTTGTTTTTTTTTTCAACACTTATATATACGTCAAAGATGATTTTAATTTAATTAATTTTTTACTACTGCGTTGAAATCATGTATAATGAAAACAATTTTCAATTTTTATTTTAAGTGAAGTGATGCATTGAGAAAGTATATATGTTTTAGTAATTTTGAAAGTATAAAAACGTTAATTAATGTTAATTATTATGTAGAAAGGAGCTTGTGTGAAGAAGTGAGAAGCAGAAAGTGAGATTGAGGTGGGTGATTAACGTTGCTTACTTTGCAAGTAAGAAAAGTTGATGGTTGAAGAATAAGGTGAAGCAATGGTAATAGAAGGAGAAAGGTTGAAATTGAATTTTGCATGATTTAGAAGACCAGATAGCACTAGTTTAGTAGTGCACTATCATCATATCATATATGGCTTTAGCTTTAACTTACTTTCTTTTTTTATGACAAGTAGGTTTCTTACTTTTCTTTTTCCTTGGATTCGCCTTTTTGGCACGTGAACTCACATGCTTTCATTTTCATCTCATTGCAACTTATATTACGCAAACTGCAACCTACGGATATACTCACCTAATTTCTTTTGCTAAAATTCACTATTTATTTATATTGATGTCCCCTCAATAAAGTTAATAGCCTTCTCCCTTCCACGTTTAAGTGAAGAATCCACGGTCTAATTGTATTAGGTAGGGTTAAGGATATTTTTACCCTTCTAAATAAAGACTATAGTCTTAAGGATATTTTAACTATTTTGTTCTAGATACTTTATATGTGTCTCCTAACTTAGAAAATGAATGTATTGAAACTCGTCATTGAAATTAAAATAAGTATTTGAGTCTGAATCAGATAATTGAAATGTAGATAGACAACAGAAATGAGACTTATTTAACTAAACCTCTGATGAATTAGATTAAAACATTATAAATATGACATTAATTAATTAATACTTTTACATTAATTAACTAATACTTTTACATTAATTGAGATTTGACTTCAAAACTCTGATCATATCATTGATTTGAGCCTGAAATCATCTTTTTGTAAGATTTCTTGTTTAGTAATAATGTTCTAATAACAATGATAGATATCATATACTAAGAAATTGATATTTGAAGGGATAGAAAAAGGTATGTGGAAAAAAACTATTTTTACGATGAGATAACAATTTTCATAATTCAATATAAGATAAGTAATTAAAGAAGACAAGATGGAGATAACATTTGTATACAGTTAGCTTCCAAATTTTGTGTTGTTAAGATTTTAGTTTTCAAGAGTACATGCGTTGTTTTGTTTAACTGTGACTTATAGGTTACGTTATCTAAGGTGATTGCTCATGTACTTATTCTTTATTCATTAAAGTATGTTTTGAAATTCTATTTACGTGTCCTTATTTAGTAATTGTTATAGAATTAACTTACATTTTATTATATTTATTTATTTATTTTTAATAAAAATAAAAGTATAATTGGTTTTCAAGAAGCTTTAAGTTCAGGAGAAGTACAAGTGACAAGCCTCGCTTCATTATCAGTGGTAGCAGAGCTTATTGACATTCTCTGATAGCTCACAACTTTTGGCTCCGTTATGGTTCTACTGAATCGCTTCGTTGGCTCCTGTCTCCATCTATGATCCCCTCCAAATGCCACACATGTTAAAATTATTTTAGCATATGAAATGTAATATGGACTAAAATGTGATTTAATAAAATATATAGAGAGAGTTATAATAAAAATAAAATAAAAATTTATGATAATCAATTTGATGAATGTTAGTTAATAAAATGGATTAGAATTTTGTTTTTGTTAGAAGTTTTTTGCAATTAGTGATCAAAAAAGTGTTACAAGATAAAAAAACAAAAAAATAAATTGGAAAAAAGAAATTAGAGAACAAAAATATCAAATAACATATTTTAATTAAATCTTTCATTAGTCAAGGTTTTCTTTTATATATATATATATATATATCATTAATGATAACATATAGTGTTAGTATATGTTCGTTTTTATCTGAGTTGTCTGTTTTTTTATGTTGTTTCGGTTGTAAGGGTGGGTTGAGTCATCCAATGCCTCCACGTCCTCCTCTTCTCGTCTCTCGACCGTCCGGTTTCCGCTCCTTACTTCTCGATTTCCTTCTCTGTGTGCGGGTGGGAGACCTGCGAAAGATTCTCCGATGCCAAAGTCAATTTGAGAGCAATGGCGTTTTTCGATAGAACAGTAATAAATGTGCAGTAAATGCAACCCATCTACCACTCACCCTGGATCTGTATTTATAGTTTTTGCTATGGGCTTGAGATTAGTGAAAAGTTAATCACGGCCCAATAGCTTTTAGCAATTGCTTACCTTAATCTTAATCCTAACCTGGTTAATTAGCGATGTGGTCGGCCGGTCTCTGATGTTTGGTCCTATGACCGGCCGGTCCATATGGCATTCTGGTTAATTGGTGATATGACCGGCCGACTTCATGTGAGTTGTTGTTCATTTGGATGGCGAGTGGCAAGGTCGCGTAATTGGATAATTGTGGACCTACGGACGTCCGTCCTATCACTGGCCGACTCGTCCTGATGACGGGCGGCAAGGTAGCGTGATTGGTCCATTATGGTTATGCGGACGTCCGTTCGATCCCGATCCCTACTGGTACAGATGTCATTGGCTCACCATCTATTTTGTGGGAGACCAACATATTCGTTTAATCAATTGTCATGTTGTCGAGTTGATTCACCTTATAACATTTGGATACACTATCAAACCTCGATCAATTGTCATTGTCGTCATCAAAATTTTGATTCCATCTTTATAATAGAGAGATTTCATCTTGCTTGTAAAATTTACTCAGCAAAGTATATTTAAGTCCTTATTAAACATAAATAAATAAGTATGTAAAATAATTCCATATGATAATCAGAATTTAAGGAAGAAACACAATCATAAGTACCGTAATTCAATTATTTAAAACCTAATTAACAAGTTGAGTTGTTATAGTTATTGAAATAAATTTCTTCATTTTTCTAGAAAATTCAATTTAAGTATGTAATTAATCAAGTTAATATATCTTTGATTTTAATTAGATTTCTCTCTTCACTATAAAAAAAATCGTGTTAATGTGTTAATTATGAGAGTTATTTATTGTATATAATAGTGTTTATGACAACACCTTTTTACGAGTGTGGCAGGTCTACATACCATATAATAAAATGAATTTTTAACCATTCCAACCAATTTTACACCTAAAATCAAACTAATTTTAACATTAAAAGCATATCATTCAGTGAATAATGTATGACCAATACTTAAATCCAATAAAAATCAACATATCCATAGATATGAAATCACACATCAATAGATATGAAATCACATCCAAAATTTTCATTCGAGTACACTCATCTAGACTGTCAATATACATGAGAAAAACACTTCAAAAAGTAACATTATAAGTTTAGTTAAACTCTCCTAATTTAGAGGTTGTTTATCATGAATAAGATAGAAAAGGAACTAAGAATCCAATAATATATAACAACACCAGAAAACATCATCCAATTAGTTAAAACACTTATCAAAAGTTAAATAAGTTTAGATAATGAGTTTCTCAACTGATTAGACATGTAAAACCTTAAACCATTCATAATATAAAAAAAGAGATTTTAAAGCAAAAGAAAACATATTTTAAAATAAAACTAGGTAGGCCAAAGTAATCTTTATTCAACCACTTTCTACTTGGTGAAATTTGTTAATGAAAACAATACAAAATTACATAAAAAAATATAACTAAATCAGAAAAGGGAAGGTGTGATAAAAAGAAAAGTTTAAAAATAGAATAAGAAGAAGAAACAAGGCTTACAGAATTCATTTTCCTTTTAAATTTAATAAAATGACATCATCTAATTCTCTTTTCTTTTTGTTCTTACATAGATGAGAGCGAGATGAATTCTGCAATCTTTTGTACTCTTCCATTCCGACTCTTAAATAGAATCCTTCTTTATTACTAAAATCTAGAAAGACACACATTGCAACACTCAAATAATAATAAATGTACAATTAATGAATAATAATTAATGAATAATAAATGTACAATTAAATGTGTTAAAATTTTCACCTATTTATGTAATCTTAATATGGCTTTTTCCGTTATAGGTTATTTGGGATGACGTTATCCATGTTTTGATTTTTGGAATTAGGGGCCATCTCCTTTTAATAAATAATTTGTTTAAGTTCAACGCATTCCGTACAGTTTTAAAGCCTCCATGTATCCTCTTTTCAATTTTGTTCTTGCGCATCTGGAAAGTTTTCGCAAACTTTTATTATATGGTATTTGTTCTTTAAATTTTCTTTATCTTTTTTTATATTCTTTTAGATAATAAGATGTTTATAAAAGATCTCAAATTATTTTAGTAATTTTTTCTATTCAAATCCAAAATTAATGCAAAAAAATTAAATCAATAGAATAATATTTATAGATTATTTCGTTTAACTTGAGTCTCTTTTGAATAAGTCACAATTATAGATCTAAAGATTTAATGATCAACTTATCTCTAAGAAACTAAATTTGTTTTTAACTAAAAGGAACTCTGATATTATGTTAAAAGGTAAATTTTAAATCTAACTCAAGTCCACAAAACTAGATTAAAAAATAAAATTTATATCAAATTATATATTATAAATTGATTTTATCTTTAATCAATACAAAATAGACACGATGCAGGAAACACAATGATGTGTGACTCTGTTAACAGACAGACAGAGTATCTGTAATCATCTTTTTAACTATAGGCTACCTACCCGACACTAAGTACCTAGTAAAATATATCATGTCTTTGTTAATTAGCAACCGGGTTCGGTCACAAATAATACAAATTTATATAATAATAACACAACTTTACTAGTTTTCAGCCTCAATTCGAGAATAACTATATCGATAATATTAAATAGATTAAAAGTGAAATAATAAAGAAGAATTATTCGTGGTACACAGATGTTTGAACTGAACCATTCAACAAGAGCCTGGTTCTTAATATAGAAGGAACAGATGAAAATAATGAAGACAGAGTAAACAAGAACAACAATGCATAATTTGGCTTCGTTTTTAAGAAAATTAATTTGTTTCCATTCACGTACAAATTTATTTGCTTCTACAAAATGTAAAATCAGATTTATTTCATTCCTAACCTTTTCTACTGTTATTCCTTTATAAAACAATAATGACTGAGAGACTGATATATTTATGTTGTTTTATGAGAAAAAGTGTTATATTATTTTGTTAAGTTATCATTCTTTAACAATATTAACGTGGATCTAACATAAAAGACTATATTAACTTATTTTAATAAATATTACAACTATATTGAGTAAAAACAATTAAAGAAAAATATTTAAAAATATTATATTAAATCTTAAATTATGTTATAAACACTTACATAAGAGTGAATGTGATGATAGTTATATACATACATATATATATATACTTCGTTAAACAAATTTAATCTTATAATACTTTTCAGTAAATTCAATTTTATCTAGGACTTTTTGTCACTTAACTTTTCTTTTATAGATCAAACTGAAAAGGTATTGTTTTTCGCAATCTTAGCTCTAGATATTTTAGGTCAAAGTGAAATTATTAGTCTATGTTGTTATTGAATAACATCATGTTACTCGAAGTTGACAGTTTTGGTGAAAATTTTGTCTCCATTGTTGGCATCAATCTTGTTGCAACTAATGAAAATGACTGACAAACATGTTTCTAAATAATTTTCATGTATTACATAAATTTATTTTTAAATAGGTAAAACATTTTCTTTCTTTATTTTTATTTTCCCTTCTGTTCTGATTTTACCTCTAAATATTCATTACTCTTGTGATATCTAGTTCAACCTTATTTTCTCTTTTATTAATTAGGAGGAATAATTGTCATGGTCTAACTAATCTAGGTTGTGTTCCTCATCAATGATGCTTTACATATCTATTAAAATTAAAAAACTATTAAAATATGGAGTTGATAACTAACTAATTGAACAATGTTTAATTAATTGAGTTGCATAAAATTAATGTAAATAATATAATATTTTTATCAATACACATAGGTGTATTATGTGTATCACATTTATTTATTATATATAATCATGCTAACGTTGTTGTTTAAATTTCGAGAACATACATACTTGCTATTTACATTTTAAGCGTAAGATCAGCAAATTAATAAAATCATTAATTAAAATTTTCACTATAATAAAATTGAAAATTCATTCTTATTTTATGAAACATAATTTAATAGTCTAATTATAAAATTAATTAAAATGAGTCTAAGTCCAACATTTAGTAAATAAATAAAAAATAAAAATCTTATAAATTTGTTGTCTAATGTTTTAAATTGAAAGTAATATTAATTTGTTTATAAGCTAAACTCATATATCATTATTATTATATATTCTAAGTTAATCCTCTGGAAAATCCATGGTATCACGTCCATACAAAACTTATATCCTTAAATAGTTTGAGCATAAATAGAACAATATACTTTTGGATAATTGTGTTGCGTTAAAACTAGTGCTATATGAAAAGTACTTATAATACATATTTCTTCTTTCTCTCCTTAATTCCATTTGTCCTTCAATTGTGTATTGATTTTCTATTGTTGCAACTTTTGAATTAGTTTTCGTAGTAATCATGATTCCATTGAATCAATCCACTTTTCCATGAGAATTTCCATATCCATATATTTTCTTCTCGGGTACAATGATACTTTGACACCCAAAATTTGACAAATTTTTTGACACCATAACGTGTCATGTTCTGGATGGTCCACATGTAAAATGAATAAAAAATAATAAATGATGTGGATATTGAATGCACCGGGTCTAAAGAGCGTGTTTCACTTTTGCATTTGAAAATTGTATTCAGAATTTTGGATTGAAAACCCTAGAGAGAGAAACACCCACGACAACGAGAAGAGCTCATGATAAAATTTTTCAGTAAAATTCATTAGTAACATTTAGGAGGGGCAAAATGGGCTAACGCAACTCATTTTAGCCAGACCAGTCGTTGGCCCACCAAAAATGGGTCAAGACGAGCTAGCCTACTACCTAAAATTGGGTTAGATAATGGAGCCTATCCCGTAACATGGCGGTTTGACTTGCTATTTTTGTTTTTATTTTTTACACTTTTATCTCAATAAATGACACTACAAAGTAGCCCTAATCAAAGGCAAAAATCAAGGCAACAATCTAAATGCAAAAATCAGGGCAACAAATTAGGGGAATATTAGGACAACAAATCAAGGGCAAAAACAACATTAGAATAAAATCACAAACCATAGAGCATCTGAAAAGAAGAAGAATCCAAACAAAATAAGGAAGGAGATTCACTGGAGAAGATTAGCTCATTTTGTGGATGCTCATCTTGCATCAGTTGGTTTTCACGTGATTTGATGCAGGTGTTGGCACGATGTTCATCTTGGTTCTTTCGTTTTGCATCACGATGGCTTTGTGGTGGTTACTATGTGGTGAGATATGATTCATTTAAAGCGTGGTGGTGTGAGGAGGTTCATAACAATTGATTTTACGTGTTTTAATGTGTATATTTTTGTGAATAAATCAATTTCTTCATAATGTTTACCATGTTTTGTGCTCAAGTTTAGTGTATTTTCATGTTTTTTTGTGTTATAGTTAGTGTTTGCTTGTTTTACCTCTAATATTTGTTTAAGTGTGTGAAATAAGTTAAAAAGAAACACTTATAGTGAAAGGAAACTAATCAAAACTCAAGGAAGCATGATTGAACAACAAAAGATTGATTTTAGGTGAATACCCGCAATAGAGGCCACAAGAATCGCGTTCAATGCTATGAACATAATGAGAAAACAAAATTATTTTGGGCACTATTTATATAACACTGTTCATTATTCATTATTCAATTGTTAGGTGACACTATTCACTCACTGGATGGCACTATTCACTCACTAGGCGAGTTTACCAGCTCGTTGGATGAGAAAGAAGGTATTTACTCATGTTTTCGCGAGGGTTTTGGAAATTCTTTTTTTTCACACTTCATCTTTCACCTAGAGCAATTGGGAGATACTCTTAAAGGCTATTTTGGGGGTGTTGGGAAGCTCTCCCTTCTCCTCCTTAGGCTTTAATCTTCATCAATTATGACTTTTCTCCTTTTGGGTTGAGGAGGAAGATGAGTCACAAATTGGAAAAGAAAATGCGAAGAAGAAGTGTGATTGGAGCATGGAGTAAAGGGAAATGACCTTGGGAAATGGCGTACATCTCTCTTTGTTTTAAATTTCTTCCTTATCTCTTTAATTTGTAGAATCCTAAGTTCTCCACCATTAAGGGCTATTGTTATTTGTTGATATAGATGTAATAAATTGAATGTTATGTATTTTGTGATGTTAATAATATATGTTCTTCCAATTCATGTTAGTATTCAATTTTTATGCTTAATGGTTGTTGTGGCTTGATCACTCATGACTTGATTTTTGGTTCTTAATGTATTGGGAAATATGACTGAAATCTAGAACTGAAATTAAATACCTAAAAGATGTTGTATCTAGGGATAAAACAAGATTCGTTAGTAAACTTAAGACTCTTGAGCTTAATGCATGATTGCTCATTGAGGATTCAAGGAATTGGAACTTGATGAGTATATTGGTGAGTTGATTTTGACTTGAATATAGAATTGAGATGTCTTTGAATACATGAAAATGAAGTGAATGAAATTTATTCTTGACAATTGTAAATACTCTATGTTAAATTTCTTCTTACCTATCAACATTTCGATAAAAATATCAAAAAGAGTTTCTTATGTTTTTGTGTACTTTAATGTCTAATTGAGTTATGAAAGGAAGAGTTGAAATGTGTTACATGAGCTTCTTAAGAGAGAACGATATTTATCACTTACTATGTTGCGTCTGGTGCACTTATCATTGATTTTGCAGACAATAGAGGTCGATCTTCTTTGTGGTGAGTGTGTGATGCAAATGTGTTTCTGTGTAGGTCGCTAGCGAGCTCAAAGGAGGAAGTTGTGGTGGCTGACGGCATGGTTAAGCATTTAGTGGTGGTTTGGCACTACTTGAGGACTTTTGATGGTAGTTCATCTTGGAAGAGATGAGCTAAGGCTGTTTGATTGTGCCTTGCTTTGAAAAAAAGCTTAATGAGGTATGTATGGTGTTTCTTTATTTACTCATAGGTTGACGGGCTAACCCACCATGTTCCGTCCTGTAGCCCAACAAGTTGGTGAGCGAGGCGGGACCAACCATGTCGGAATGGTGGATTAGAAAATACAACCCGATCCGCTTAAATGTTGTCAGGCTTGTAGACTAGCCCATTGGGTCCTGCCCACTTTGCTACCCATAATAACATTCGTGGATAATTTGAATTTTGTAGTAATCCATCGATAAATTTTGTTGATAAAATAGGCATCAAATGTTTTGCCAAATCTGTCTATAAATTCTATCGATAAAATGAAAAACAATTTCCTTCCTTTTGTTTTGTGCTTTGATAATTTTGTGGTAAGTTTTGTTGGTAAAATTCATTAGTAATATCTGTCAATGATTAATTTTTTTAGTAATTTATCGATAAATTTCATTGATAAAGTAGACATCAATTCTTTTACCAAATTGGATGAACATTGTCTTATTAAATATAAGTTTTTATTAAACCTAAGTTTTTATATGAGTAAAAAAAATGAAAAAAGAGGACGAGTAATAAAAGGACGAGGAAGAGGAGTACGAGATAAAAGGATAAATAAAAAGAAGAAAGATGATGAAAAGATGGAAGAAAAAGATAAGAAAAAGAAAGATGAAATAAAAGAAGAAAAGAAATCAAATAACAATAAATATTATCAAATAATTATTAACATATATAAATATATATAATCATCGATAATTATTGACAAATTTCTCGTAATTATTGATAAATTTTACCTATAAATATTTTTTTCGCTAATTTTATGTATTAAGAATTTCATTTATTTTTTCTTGTAACTTGTTCATCAAAATTTGTACACAATATTTAGTTATCTTATTGACTAAGCCTTTCAAAATTCACCCCATTTAAAATTTGTCTATTCCAAATATCTCGTTAAATCCTCTTCAAAATACTCTCATGTTTTTTTTTTACCTCATTAATTCCATCAACCATAATCATTCTCATGTTTGATGTGATGACTTAATTATTGTTTAGTGTCATAATTTAATAGAGCGAAACTAATTTAATCATGGAAGTTAAAATAATATATGCATCTTAATATATTTGAAATTAAAGATACATTGTTAGGAGGAGAGACCTGGCATTTAAGTTTAAGTGCTTCCTAAAAATAAAATAAAAAAGTAATAAACTATTTAATTTAATATAAGTTTTTGTTTAACCGTGTTTATCACGAACTCTTAGAGTTTGGTAAATAGGTTAGAATATGATGAAGCATATTCGTTTTGTTGTATATTTGGGGTATTTTTTTGAAAATGAAATCAGAACAAAACATAATATTAAAATACTATATTTTGATTCCGTTGAAGTTTTACAATGTGAGGACAACGAAAGATGATGAAATGTTGCATTTTATCCAGTTCACACGTCAAATTATACCCTGTACCAGCATTGAGTAGGATCATTTTATTCTGGTTACAAGCAAATTTATTATTGTTGTTATAATTTCCTTATCATTCCTAAACATTTATCTAAAAAGCAAATAATTTCCTTAACCTTCCTTAACGTATATTATATTCACGTTTTTCTTCAGAAAAATACTCTACAAAAATTAAAAAGGCTTTTCATTAAAAAGAAAAATAGAAATTGCGGGCATCATTTTTAAACATGTAATGCTTGTATAAACAGTCATCGTCAAATTGACAGATTCTATTATACATCGAAAGGAGATGCGAATGTAAAGAAATGTTACCTTAAATCCAATTTCATTTGAGGTGTCAATTTCATGAGCAAGAAATATATATGGAACCCATTTCCACTAGGTACATAAAGATGGGTGTCAAAAGTAGCCTACAAGAATTAAGAATATGTTCCATTTTACAGCATGCAAACACTATAAGTAATTGTAAGAAATCAATGTAAACTTCACTTCCCCGTCTCTACTAATCATTGAGGGAGAGATTACTGGGAATTCAAATGAGTCTACATTGAATAAAAATGGTTGGAAATGTTTCTTCTTGAAAGAAGTGTACCAATGTGGAAAAGACTTTCCCTTGAAGGGGAAAAATTGTTGGGAATTCAAATGTGATTTTAAATCTCATTGTGTTGAAAATAGTGTCAATCCTTTATATTTAGATTGAGCTTAAATTTCATTGTTGTTGTGACTCTGGGTAAATTCTCTCCTAAAAGAGACTCTTTAGTAGTATCAGAGCCAAGTCTTTGTATTGAAAGTCTTTCTAACAAATTATTCAAGTAAGTGTATCCCATTAAGATGAATGGTGATATGAAAGGACTACTCGTGGTTGGAAATGTTTTTGGTTGAGGGGGAAGTGAACCATTGTGGAAGTGACTCACCCTTGAGAAGGAGATTATTGAGAATTCTAGTGTGACTCTAAGTTTCACATTTTATAAAAATGGTTGGGAATGCTTTCGCTTGAGGGGGAGTGTATCAATGTGGAAGGAACTCACCCTTGAGGGAGAAGATTGTTGGAAATTCAAGTGTGAGAAGTCTCATATTGGATAAAAATGAGAAATTTAAGCAATAGAGACATAAGACTCATAAACCCATTGACTTAAGATTTTAGGTTGAAATAGGTGTCAACCCCTTATGTCTAAATTGGGCTAAAATCTCATTATTGTTGTGTATCCTAGTAAATTCTCCCCTCGAAAAGACCCTTTGTGGTATTAGAGTCGAGTCCCTGTATCGAAAGTCATCCTGACAAAGGTTTCAAGTAAGCATATCTTGTAAAGATGAAAAAGGGTACTCGTTGTTGAAAATGCTTCCGCTTGAGGGAGAGTGTACCATTGTGGGAGGGAATCACCCTTGAGGAGGAGAGTGTTGAGAATTCAAGTGAGTGTAAATCTTATATTGAATAAAAATGATAATGTTAAGCACCATATAAGGATGAATACCATTAACCTATTGCTTTAAGGTTATGGGTTAAAAATAATGTTAATTCCTTATGTGCACTGAGGTCTCTTTGCACTAGTACAAAAACAACGTACAACGTCGAATATTTTTTGCCTTTCACGTCGAATTCGAGAACAACGTCATATCGGGAGACGTTAAATTGACGTCGAATTTAAAAAATTCGACGTGAATTTAACGTCGAATTTTGTCAATATACGACGTTAATTTAACGTCGAATTTTGAACATATACGATGTTAATCATTTTTTTTTGTTAATTAATTGTAATTCTTTTTAACAACTCTACGAAACTTGAAAAGCATAGCTATGAACGGTAATATAGGATCAACAACAAATAACAATAACAAACAACAAACAAGTTCAATAAAAAAAAAACAAGTTCAATCAAACAACAACAACAAACAAGTTCAACCAAACAACAACAAACAAATTCAACAAAAAAAAAACAACAAACAAGTTTAACAAATAAGTTCTTGAAAACGAAAACAAAAACTAACTTTTAAAAGGTGGGTTCATCGGAATAAAGTGTTGCCACTAGTGAGAGAGAAAGCAAAATGCGCCTATGAAGGACAAGAACACGAAAATAATCGGCGAAAACAAACAAAAATCATACCCAAAGTAGTTAATTAACATGCATTTGTATCAAATGAAAGAAATATTACATGTGATGGTCGTCAAACTTCGTTCGAGAAAAGTTTGAGCAGAGAAGAGGATCTCGCGCGCTAAGTTAAAGTGAATAAATTTTCAATCTCTCGCTCAAATTTTTATTGAATTCACTAGCCTTTTGACGTCTAACGCTGATGCATTCGACGTTTTATATCGTCTTACGTCGAATTATAATTCTAAACGACGTTTAATAATTGCATTCATTTACAATATTGCCACCAATCATTTTTAACGTTGGTTATTTAGTGGTTAGATGTTAAATGCGTGACGTTATACGCTGTTTTTCCACTAGTGTTGGTGTTTATCTTATCGGTGTTCCTCCTATCGAAAAACTCATTAATAAGGATGGGATATAAATTTCATGCCCTTTGATATAGATAAGGATGGAGATAAAATTTACTTGAAGGATGTGGATGGAATAATCAAACATGCACCTATCTCATCCTATTGTCATCCCTAATGACCAACTTAAGCTAAACTCTAAGAAAATATTGTTCGTGGGTTTATGGGTCTAGAGTGAAGGGTTTCTAAGTCTAATAAGCTCTTAAGTGAAGGATGATTATCTATAGAGACATCTTTTATGAAGTCTCTATGACATAAGCAAATATGAGGAGACACAATTATTGATGAGTTTTTTCAATGAGAGATTCATTGGAAAGACATAATACCAATAAGACCTAAGCTCAATCCACATTAGGGACTGATATCACATTCAACCACAAATCTTAAGACAATGTGTGTATGAGTCTTCATCCTTATAAGATGCTCAATTTTTCATTTCTATCCAATATATGACTTATATTCACACTTGAATTCCCAACACTTATCTTCATGAAAAATGAGTATATCCATACTAAGAGTCATGTGTCTAGAGTACTCATGTGTCTAGAGTGAAGGTTTTTAAAGTCTAATAAACTTTTGAGAGAAGGATGATTATTCCCAGAGGGATTTTTTTATGAAGTGTCAATGACATAAGAAAATATGAAAAGACACCAAAGAGACACAACAATTAATGGGTATTTTCAATGAAATATTCATTAGAGAGACATAACACCAATAAAACTCGAGTTCAAACTATATAAGAGACTGCCACTATTTCTAACTCAAAATCTTAAGACAATGAATTTATGAATTTTTATCTTTACGAATTATTTAACTTTTTCATTTGGATTCTATGACTTATATTAAATTCTCAAACACTTATCTAAATAAAAATACAAGTATATTCATAACAACACTCATATTTTTCGATTTACTATTTTAAGATTGAATTAAACTGAGCAAATTTTGCATAGTATTCCATCCTTAGTAAAAAAGCATAAACATTTATTACAAACGGACTTTGTAATGAAATAACTTTGTCCGGTTATATTTAGTTTTTTTTAACGATGATTTAATAAGAGTAAGATGATGTCTTTTTATAATAAAACTAACAAAGCTCGAATCAATCTATTACTTATAAACATTGCTGCCTGATAATATTATATTCTAAAAAGTGAATCAAATATGATAAATATATTTTTCCAGTTTCAAATTCTCATAAATTTTTCAAAGAAATTCTCTATGCCCTCAAAAGATAATTGGGTAAAGAATCAAATTTTGTCCAAAGGAAATCTGAAATTAGAAAAATGCGTTCTTTTTCGATTCATTATTTAAAATATTAAATTTTACAACGTAATATTTTCTGAACGATTTGTGATAAAATTTCCACAAAAAAATAGCATACAAGGAGTAAATATCTAAGTATTTTTAGATAAAATAAAATTTTAATAAAAAAGTTATGCAAGGAAAATTAAAATGTCACATGTTTCATAACAAAGAAAAAATATATTATATTTGTTTACCTTTTTTTTTTCTATTTTTTAAGCAAATCCTTATATTATCATTATATATCTTCCATATTTTAATTCCTCTTCATGCTATTTTTTTCATTTTTTCTTCTTCTAAAAATTTCAAGATTTTAGAATTTTTAGAAAACAAATAGTAATGTTTTAAAAGTTTTCGGAAACAAGCACAGCATCATATTTTATTTGTCGTTGTTATTTGTTGACTATGGTTTTCTTACCGAGCACGTAAGATGAGTGTTGCATCGTGCACGTTTGTGACACGTGTCAAAATAGCATTTGATGAACAACATGTCCTTTTTCCTCTAATCTATTGCTCTCGTCAATAATAGCAAAATCACATTCCGATTTACCCCAACACTTGTCGCTGGCACAAGACTTCACCGCGTTGGATTGAATGAGTGGCATCACCGTAGTTTCGAGGAAATGGGAGGGTAAAACATGGCACACGGTATATACGAGGAATTTAAACGCGCTTTCTCTCCTACGTGAAATCCATAAAAGTTAATGAGTCACCACTACACTACACTACACTGCAGTGCCTGGGAAAGTTTCTCTGCTCATGCGTGTTACCTCTGAGAAAAATAAAAGCGAGAAAAAGCTATGGGCCACAGCACCTAATACAACACAATCGTCTCTGAATTATTCCCTTGATTCTCAAATTCCGCTCCCTCTTATTTCTTTATAATTGATCGCAGCTCCTT
Source organism: Vigna umbellata (assembly GCF_029865625.1). Lineage (NCBI taxonomy): Eukaryota > Viridiplantae > Streptophyta > Magnoliopsida > Fabales > Fabaceae > Vigna > Vigna umbellata. Next base: position 35,737,100 of record NC_142166.1, read on the forward strand.
TCCGGATTTTTTCTCTCTTTCTTTTTTAGTTTCGTCTTCGTTCAGTCACCATGAGTTCCCTCGAGTGTTATTCGTCGCGCGGGGACGATGTCGCCGTCGTGTCGCTGGATTCTCTACCGTTAGGGTTCCGATTCAGACCTACCGACGAGGAACTCATCGATTACTACCTGCGGCAGAAGATTAACGGCAATGGTGCCGAGGTTTGGGTTATCCGAGAAATTGATGTCTGCAAATGGGAGCCGTGGGACATGCCTGGTATTTTTCTCTTCAACCTTTTCCAATCATTACCTCTTCATGCTGGCCGTGTTGTTTTTTTGTTAGTGTTTTCCCATAGGATTTGGATTTGGACTTAATTCAATCGAAAAGTTAGTTGGTGTTGGTGTTGGTGTTGTGGTTTAATTAGACAGCGTGAGATTTCTTGAAATCCCCTTATATTTTGAGTCAAAGTTTTAGCAGGTATCAGAGAGCATCTTAGTAATTATCGTTAGATGGATAATTTGTATGTCTTGTATTATAATTTCAGGCTCGACATGTCTGGGAACATGGGGTGTGTCGGAGATTCTACAGTTTTTATTTTATTATTTTATTTTATTTTTTTTAATTTGTTTCTTGGGTTTTGTTTTATAGATTTGTCGGTGATACGGAACAAGGATCCGGAATGGTTCTTCTTCTGTCCACAGGACAGAAAGTACCCAAATGGGCATCGATTGAACAGAGCAACTAGTCATGGGTATTGGAAGGCGACCGGGAAGGATCGTAAAATAAAGTCTGGGATGATTTTGATTGGAATGAAGAAGACTTTGGTGTTCTACACTGGTCGTGCACCCAAAGGGAAGAGGACCAATTGGGTTATGCATGAGTATCGCCCCACCTTGAAGGAGCTTGATGGCACCAATCCTGGACAGGTACATATTGTATTGTGATTAACAATTAGTTTGGGAATTATATGAAGTGATGATGATTCTCAATTTGTTTTCTACCAGAATGCATATGTCCTTTGTCGCTTGTTTAAAAAACATGATGAGAGCCTTGAAGTTTCGCACTGTGATGAGGCAGAACAGATTCCTTCAACTCCGATTGCTGCCAATTACTCTACGGAGGAAATACAGTCGGGTCTGGGTGTTGTTGCATTGTCCCCATCCCTTGTTACAGAAGACGATAAGCACCCGACAATTGTCCCTACGCACTCTGAGGAAGCAATATCCAACGTTATAACTCCGGCTGATTGCCATAGTGATGGATATGATGCTTCTGATGCACAAGATAAATATTTGGCACCAGCTGCAGAGGTTAGATGGACTAACTGTGTTTATTTATTATTATTAGTTATCACTTGTTTAGAATGGGGAAAATGTATGGTATTTTCTTTTTTGCCGTTTCTATTTAGACATAGAATTTCAAATAGAAAATAATTTAAAATCATAATGGAGAATTTAGGCTATTTAGAAGATCATTGAAACATTATTTCAATCTTTATTAGCAAGAGAGAGCATAATGTCTATTTTATAAAAGACAGAAGCTGGTTACGGGGAAGAGTGGTTTTATGCTTGTTTTGAGAAACTTCTCTACAAGCAGTTTTAGGAGATAAAAATAAGGAAAAATGAAATTGTTTTCCCCATAAATTAAAATTGACTTGTCCGTAGGTTAAAAATTAAATTTTGGAAAAGCTAATGAGAAATAGCTCCTATAAACTATATCTTTCGTTAACTGAATTTAGTTTATGGAGAAATTAATTTCGTTTTTTATTCTTATTTTCCTCTTCTAAAAGTGTTTATGGAGAAAGTAGACCTAATATACCTTATCTGCTAATTATGATTTGTGAGAGTTGGATATACTAAAAAGATGACTATTATACATTTGTTTTGTTTTATTTCTTTCATTCACCCCGATTTGGTTTTTCATACACTGGAGTAATTGATTTAGTTCCTATGGTTGATTTTTACCTGCAGGAGTTTCAGCCATGGAACGTTGATATGTATTACGACCCGAAAAACGAGCTCTTGGATGACAAGTTATTCTCCCCTGAACTTGCACTTGTTCAACCAGAATTTCATTATCAACCAAACAGTGAATCAGATAGTCGGTATGGGCTTCAATATGGCACTAATGAGACAAACATTTCAGACTTTTTAAATTCTGTTGTTAACTGGGACGAACTACCCTACGAGGAGCCCAATGATCAACAGTGGCCCTACCCCTCGTTTAATGTTCAGAAAAGCGCATTAGGCAGCGATATAGATTCTGAACTTGCCAATATAATAGTGAGTAACAGCTCCTACATTATTTTGTCTTTTGTTCATTCTGGGTAGGTTTTGCCTCAATAATAAATTGCGGTATTTCCCACTCCTGGTTTTAGCTATAACAATCTAAAGCGGTTATCCTGCCTCCTGTATAATGTTAGTCTTACTGTATGCTGCAGTATATGCAAGCTGGTTACGCCGAGGAGGCAAACGACAGAAAGATTCCTTTGGTGATAGCTCCAGAATTTTGCAGCACCACTGGCATCCCCATTGCCCGTGGTGGTGATGAGCAGAAGAGCAATGTTGAGTTATTTCAAAGCATTTCCCAGAGAGATTTTCCTGATATCAATATGGGCCAAGTATACAATGTAGTCCATGATTATCCGCCACCCAGAATCTATAATACCGTTCCTAGTGGGGATACCGGAATCATTAGAAGGACTAGAGTGGTTCAAACTGAAAAGCTAAGTGCAAACGTAACACAGGGTACAGCACAGAGGAGAATCCGTTTGGCGCAGAAGGCGCAAAATAAGATGGTGAAAAAAGAGCTTGATTCAAAACCAATCATCGCTGTGGTAAGAATTTTATCTGTTTAGCCTGTCTGTCAACGTAAGTGTGTAGTCGCGTGTGTAGTGAGTGACACCTGTTTTTCTTTGATAGGAGGAGAAAGCTTCAGAAAACCATGTTTCGGATGGAAGTGCTACGCTTACTAATGATGGGAATGAACTGCAGAAGACACCAGAGGCAAATGGCAATAGAAAGATTTCTCGTCAAGTTGCAAAAGCAAGTTCTACCTTTGGGTTGAAAGATTTTTTATTGCTCAGAAGAGTGCCATACATTTCAAAGGCTGCCTCCAATCGTAGCAAGTGCTCTTCTATTTTTGTAGTTTCTGCCTTTCTAATGGTCTCATTAGTGGTCTTTACTGACATCTGCGGATATCTTAAATTCTAAACTGCTAGGAGATCATTCGTTTGTTTTTGTTTTTGTTTTTGCCTCTATATCTTTTTTGTGCCAATTAAGTAGAGGCGTGTAGGGTCTACTTAGAGTTGTTGATAGTTGAATATATATGCGAGTGCACGTGTAGTTGGTTGGTGTATTATATGTATACTCACAGGTTGGCTAGTTTGGAGACTCTTGATGTACATTGGAAGTGCAGTTCCTCCCCCCAACTTTTTAGCTCTTCCTTTTGAGTTTGCTGCATCTCCATTTCATATTAACAAAGGTGGCAAAAATAACTTGAAAGTGTTAAATTATCTAACTTTCAATGACAATTCTAGTGTTTCAACAATATGCAAGTGAGAGTACTTACCATAATGGCCGAATAATATCATACCATACTATTTATTGTATATATATTGCTAACGGAGAAAACAGCTTTTCGACGTGGACATTTTATCCACCTCGCTTCAATAACGTTGCTACGGTGGTAACTCGGTACATTGTGGTATTTATTTTTGGAGTATTCTAAAATCGATAGGTTAATTTTTCTGCCTGTTCTTTTAGTGATTTACTAAGGAGAGAGATTTAAGTGCAAGGGATTTAAGAAGTGTTTTAATTATTTTTCTTTATTTGTTTATAAGAGGAAGTTTAAGAGGAAATTTAAAATTTTTAGAAGTTGGTTTTTCTTCATGTTACCAACCGTGTCATTTGTCCATACGCTAGCCACTTTTTGTATATATAGTGTTCTTTAATTTAATTTAAGTAAAATAAAATAGAGCATATATAAGGAGTAACTTTATTTAATTTAAAGCAATCAGTTTTACTAGTTTGTTTGTATGTTTCAATTAAGTATAAAATAATAGTATAATTTATGTAACAATGGTCATGTATATTTCGTTGGATTGAAATATTTTTTTAATTTACATAACCAAATAAAAATCTTGTCTACAAACATTTTAATTAGGTTTAATCATTCTGAATGTCCCTAATTTTTGGATTAAATCTTAGATTGGTTTCTCACTTTTTTTTTTCTTAATTAAGTCTCTACTTGTTAAAAATTAAAATAATTGAACCCGATCCATTCTTTTAAATTGGCTTAATGACATTAAAAATACGTTAATGTTACATGTTGATGTAACCTTTTTAAATGACGCGACTTAATAACATAAAATTTTGTATTTTAAAAAAATATTAGAGAAAATTTCGTTGAAGTCCTAATTTGTTGCTCATTCTTCTTCTTCCATCTTTGTTTACTTCAACATTTTTCAACTTCATTCCTCAATCTTAGTCATTCCAAGTACTTGAATGAAACTCTTGAGTTAGAACCAAGAGGGGATAGTGGTATAGAGCTTAATGTTTGTTAATGGTAGTCTGATGCAAATTTCAAACATCTTAGAACGATGTTATAAGAGGATATTCAAGGAATATCTCTTACATGCTTTTTGCCTGCTCTTTTTGTAGTTTAGCATAGTTGCTCTGCCAAGACATAACATAGCTTCTGACTCTACCTTGAAGGTTATAACCATAGAAGAAAGTTAAAAGGTTTGAGTAACCGATCTTTTTCGAAGAAGTCTATATAAAGAGGATTGCGTGAAGGAAAGAGAAGAAATTTTGCTATCAAGATTATTGTTATATGCTCTCTGCTTTCTTTCTTTAAGCTCTTAAGACTTATCTTTGAAAAAATCATTTATAAATTTTCAGAAGTTCATTGTATTGTTTTCATATCCTCTCTACGAGAATAATCTTCTATTTGTAAGATTTAAAAAAAAAACTTTGTTGTTTTAGATTCAGAAGTAAATTCAAACACTTGTAAATTTTAACTCGATGGAGTTAAACGTTCTAGTCAATTATACTAGTGTTGATACCAAGAGTGGTGAAACTCATCTAACTAGTTTGGTTAGTTTGTAAACCAGAATTGGTTAAACTCGTTTTTAGTGGGACCCTTTAAAGATTTTAAGTAAGAATTAGATGTAGCTTAGTTTGGAGCGAACTAGTATAAAAACAAAGTGAGCTTTACTATTTTTTGGTTTAAACAAGTTTTCCATTCAACGTTTTCTATGAACCTAAGTGTTTAACTACTGGTGCCTATCGTCTAACCCCTACAAAGTAATATTAAATACTATTTGCAAAAAAATTTTAAAACACTTTTTGAGGATGAAGTATAAAGCTGCAAGGTGATGGTATCCAAAAGACTAAATATTGAGTTTTGGAATTTTAGATACAAGAACTGTGTATTACCCTTGGTTGTAATTATTTATTTCACCATCTAATTCCCAATTGTAGTTTGATTAATAGTTTTAACTTGTAGGAAGGTACCCAACTCTAGTACTTGCATATTGTTATTATACTGAAAAATTGTTACATCATAATACAATTAAAGTAGAGAATTATAGTTAGAGGCATCAATTTTAAACTTCATTACAAAATCCTCATCATGGGTTAATTTACAAAACCTTTTGGAAATAAAGTTACACAAAAAATGGGTTTATTCACTACATGGTCTTTGTCATGCCACAATCCTTGTTGAAGTGTTTCAATGATAGATCTACAAGAAATAACTCAGTTCCTTCCTAATTATTTTTAAATAAAAATTATAAGTTTATTGTTTCCATTTTATTTTTATTTCACTTTTCTCTTTTTTTGCAAAAACATTTACACAATATGGCTCTTGTTAATAACAAGTGTCAAGAAATAATTAAGAAGGAATTGAGTTACATCTTGTAGATTCATCATTCCACCTCAACATAAGAAACATGTACAACACGGAAATTTTACAACATAATGGGTTTTGTTTGTTATCCTTTCTTTTACGCACAATAAAAAGTTAAATTATCGATGTTTAATTGCAAAGAAAAAAAATAAGATTTTAACTTAATCTGGGTCTTAATTTTGAGCTTTAATATGATTTCACATTCAACAAAATGACATGTTTTCTTAATTTTGAGCTTTAATATGTTTTCTTAAAGAAATTTCGAAATTTAGTAGAAAATGAGGAACATAATTTTAAAAACGTTAATATCTTGAGCTGCAAAACTCTGATTGGGGTGTTTCTGATAAACAAATTTTTAATCCCCGAAAACAGAGTCAAAAACTTGTTAAGACCTTGGTAAGTGTACCGAATCGTATCAAGTAATAATAAATGGTAAGACCACGTATCGTTTCCAAAGAGACTCACAACACTAAACAGTTATGTGATTACTCAACTAACTAAGACTCTAAAGAAAAATTTTTGGGGTTTTTGGATGCAAATGCAATAAAAATAAACATGAATACAATTTGATCAATTGAGGCTAAACACAAGAATGAATGGATGAAGTTGATGATATTGTTGTTGGGTTTAGATTTCACCTAATTTACTCTCATGCATATATGAATTCATCTTCTTTATTAATGTTAATGCCACATGACCGTTCGGTTTCACTTTTGACCGATCGGTCTTACACTGTTGACCGTTCGGCATGTCTTCTACCACTTCATTCAACTTCTCCTCTCACAAACCGTTCGGCTTGTCTATGGTTTTCTACAGTCGTTCGGTCCTCAGTTACACCGTTTGGTTTGGATTATCCCTCATCCTACTGTTCGGTATGGTACTGTTTTTGTCCTTTCTGGGTTCCAAATCCTTGGTACTTTTGCTCTTCTTCCAAATCATATCAATAACCTACAAAATTAAGGGAATTTAGTGATAAAATCAATAAGTATATCCTCTACTCACTTATTCACAAAACTAAAACAAAAACATGAGTTTAAGCAAGCTTCTAAGTCAAAAAGAGTGTGTTTAGTATCAAAATTAAGTATAAAAATAACGGTTTTCCAACCGTTATCAGTTTCCAAAATGGTGTGAAAGATCACATTATGCACTACAAATTTGGCTCAAGAAACACTCAATTTGGATGTGTAGAACGCAAGTTATGACTATGAGATAAACTGACAAAAATAGATATTCTATAAATTGAGAAGGAGAAAGAACAATGAAGAAACAAAAAATAAACAGAAGGGAAGAATCACTCTTCCATAAGAGGCAACACACAAAGAACGGAAAGTCCTTTGATACAGCCAAGGGTTCTTGAATCACTCAAGAACATAGGAGAATCACTTTCACTAAGATGGAAGGGATAAAACCCTAATTTCTCTGCATAAAAATTTGACTTTTGCATTTGATTCAAAAAGTTAAGCTTTTAAGTGTTGATGTCTATGTTTCCAAATTGGGCCCTTATTACAACTTGAAAATAAAGTCAAAATAAAGCCCATTAATTGAGTGGCCCAAAGACATAATTTGGTCAGTCAAGTTTTCAAAGATTGGACTAATTTAAAAATAAACTAACTTAAAAATAAAATAGCAGAAAAAAAGTGCTTTAGTTCTCCATTTGGGCGATAATGCAATTCATAATCTTGACCTTTTCTCCTTGAAATTTGGGCTTGTAATCAATTAACATGGACAATACTTGTTGAAGAGCTTCTTTTGCTTTCCTTGCTCCGGTCCTTGTCATAGGTCCTCCAAGTCCTTTAAATGGATTCTTTCCCTTGCTCTTGATCACAACCTCATCATTCTCTCCTTTTTGAGAAGGATTTTTCCTTAAATCAAATTCTCCATCTATTTCAAAAAGAATCTATTATGCCTTTAGTAACCATTTTCACACGCAACAAATATTTCAGCAAAATGCTCATCATGCATATACATGTCTTTCAAAGATTCAAGACCAAACAATTTATTTTCAAGCATAGAAAGCAATGAATGCTAATTCTTACTATTATCTAGACATCATTTTAGTAGCAAAATCAACTTTGTTTTAGCTTATAAATTGGTTAATCCTCTTCTTTTGTCTTGTTTTCTAAATAAATGTGTTTTTGGCTACTTTGATGTAATTTATTGAACTCTTGTGTATTTGTTGAATGATTCTAATATATATGTGCTTTTTCTAGCAATTGCTAGTATTCTTGTGTCCAATCTTAAAGCTTGCATGTAATAGAGATGTTCATGGCTTGATCTTTGATCCATGGGTATGTGAATGTATCTTGTGTAATCTAGAACTCAAACAAGAGTCCTAGTGGTTCATTGATTCTAGGAATGAAAGATGATTCACTTTCTTCATGCGGGTTTTGCTTGTTAGATTTTATAAGAAATTGAAGTTTAATAGGGAAAAGCTAGGATTTTTCACCTAAGGAATTAGGGCTAGAGTAATTTTATGGATTGACATTAGTAATTTGATGGAGAAGAGATGAAATTATGTATGCACAAGAGTGAATAGGTGAAAATTGACTTTAACAATGTCATTTCATACCATTTCTTGTCTAGTCCATGTCCAAGTGTCTTCAAACACCAAAGTTCAAACTTGTATAGTTGAAATTTTATCTTCTATGCACTTGTTTTTCAATTAATATGTTGTTCTTGAGTCTATATGAGTTGTTAATAGCGTAATTAACTAGTATTACACGAGTCTCTTGGGAAATGATACTTGGTCTTACCATTTTATATTACTTGAAAGATTTGGTACACTTGCCAATGAGTTAACAAATGCATGCCTCCTAAAAAGTGTATCAGCCACTAGTGTAGTGAAGGGAAACAACAACAGTTGTTTTTGACCATATGCTACGGTTTTCGAATTGAGGCATATACCAGTGAGGTAAAAAGTTGGGAAACTTTTGGGCTCGATTCAAACCGAGGTAATAACACGGGCTTATAACAGAGGTTCAAGCTAGAACCAATGTTAAAGCCTTTTTTTTTAAATCACGTCACTCTAAACTGCTAACCCAAGCCAAAAATACATCGTTGGGCTACTGGCCCAAAAGGTTCACTCCAAGTCTGCCAAAATGAAGTTGTCAACGGCGGCCACCTTGACACTCATGGCCACCACCATCAACGCCTCCCTCGCCATACCACTTGCGCAACCAAAGAACAACCCAAAATCAAATAACGAACGGGAAACCCCAAATTAAGAGACGAAACCCATATCCCAGCCATCAATCTTAACCAAAATTACAAGATTAAAACACCATACCAAGAAAGACCCCAAATTCAATTTAAATGAAACCCTACATCTCAAATCGCAGAAGAAATCAGATAATCAATTCATCATAATAGAAACCCCCAAAATTGAAGAGCAACCTAAACCCTAAATCACAAAATCAACACCACCAAAATCACAATGTCGTTTTTGACGCTACTACTTAGCCCTTCACCCTCGTCGTCGTCGCCGAAAGTCACTGGTGACACGTCGTCGTCGTCTTCTCTCGCCACTGCGATGCCGTTGGCACCTAGGCTCGGTTAGAACCGAACCCGCATTTGCTTCGAAGGAGGAAAGCTTCTGTGAACCCACCACCACGAGAACGCCCATTGAGACGCCGAAAAAGAAAACTCTCCCTACGATGCTTGAATCAGAACGAAAGAAAAGGAGGGAAAAGGGGAAGAAGAGAGTGGCACTACCTCCTTTTGCATCGCGAGCCAGAAAAAGAAAGAGAAAAGGAGAAGGTCTACCAGTGCACCAAAAGGACCCTAAAAGTCCACTGCGAACCGCCATCGAAGGCGCGAACACGCTTGAGTCATGCTTACGCAGTGCCACCATTCTCACCGCCGTGAGGTCATTGTCTCTCTTCGATACGCAGAACTTCTCACCCCTAAGATTGGGTGGTGCATGAGAAGAAAAAAAGGAAGAAGTTGGTTTCTCGCGCTAATTGGAACAAAGAAGAGAATGGGGAAGAGTTTTCTGATTAGGGTTCTTAGTCTGAACCCATTTAGAAAAAAATTCAAAATAAAAAAAACCTACAAAAGGATATGGCCTCGGTTGAACCGAGACCTATTCTATTAAAAAAATTCAAAATTGATTTGAAATGGCAAATTTGAAATTTTTTTCAACTTTTTTGCCTCGATTTCCCTTAGAACTGAGGCTAAATTCCTGACGGTCTGACTGCATCCTTTATGACAACATATTGCAGATGTGAAATGTTAGAGTCTTGTAGGGATTTTTGGCCTCAAATCTGCAGACAACCAAGGCCATATACCCTATATGGCATCGGTTCTAAAACAACCGAGGCTTATACTGTCAAGAAAATTTCAAAAATGCCATCGTGCCATTTTATGCTTCGGTTTCTGGTGAACTGAGGCATAACATGCACGATAATATCTCTTTTTTTTTACTAGTGAGCCACTATATTTCCTTTTCCCTTTTTATACTTGATGACATATGGAAATTGCTCTAAAAACTCTACCCATTTAGGATATCTCTTATTAAGCTTACCTTGTCCTCCTTTCAAGTATTTCAAAGACTCATGATCGCTATGGATGACAAATTCTTTGGGTAACAAATAATGTTGTCAAGTCTTTAAAGCTCTAACCAAAGCATACAATTCTTGATCATAAGTAGAATAGTTAATGGCATCTCCACTTAAATTTTCACTAAAATAAGCAATTAATGAGCAACAAAGCAACCTCAATACCCACATTTGATGCATCACACCCAATCTGAAAAGATTTTGCAAAATTAGGCATGGCAAGGATAAGTGCATTAATGAGCATATGCTTAAGAGCAATAAAGGCCTCCTCTTGTTTGTCTCCTGTTAAACTCACTTTTAGTCGCATCAAAGCCAACAAACTCAGTTTCCCCACTAATGTAGTCAAGGAATAACCAAGGATCAATCTAAGGACTCAACTATGATTAAGCTTCAGAATGTAGAGTTTAGTCTTGTATATTTACTACCTAATTATTAACTACTAATGCAAGGTGGGAAAAGAAATTAAATTGAAACAATGAAATTTAAAAAGAAAAGAATAAAGCAATCAAATCTGTATAAAAGAAAAAAAATAAAATGCAAGGAAGAAATAAAAAAATAGAACCTAAGGTATGGAAAAGATAAAATCTAACTAAGCATACAGTAACTAAAACTAATCTATACATGCTATGATTTAATGAAGCAAGAAACTAAAAGTAAAACTGAATAATAAAACTAAAGATGCATAAAAGAAGTGGTATATACATGTATCAAAACTGAAAGAGTGGACATTAAATTGAATGAAAGAGTCTCAATTCCTCTTCAGAAAGACATTCCGAGAAATGTAAGCCCTCCTTAGGGTCTTTTGAGTTCATATTTCAGAACTTAAAATGGAAATTCTCACTCAATTATTCAATCAATGCACACTTTCACAAGAATAGGAATACAACACTGAAGTTGAAATCACACATACTGGAAAATAGAAAGAAACAAAATAGAAACACAAAACCGAATGAATCTTTATGCATTGGATTCAACTCTAACTCGAGAAGACTTCTCGGTAAAAATTGCTCAATACAGAGTCATTTAATTCCAAAAGGAATTATGGAATGCAGAGATACAGAATCCAATTCATTTTCTCATAACATAACGATGGCAGAAATCAAAATCACAGAACAAAATCAACACAAACGAGAATACGAATTTGAACTTTATTAATATGAAAAAGGAAAATTACAAACACTTTACCAGAAATCACCGAATGAGGAGCTCACGGATTGTCACGGTTCCATGAATCTCATCAGCGAAATCCAGAATCAAGAACAGTATCCTACTCTAAGAAAAGCGAATAAAACCCTAAACTCTAGAATGGAGAACTGTAAACTGAAAGGGTAAAAGGTGTGTGAAGAAGTGTTCTCTATATCCATTTACATGCAGAAAAACCCCTTTATATAGGGTTGGAGAACGAAAAGAGAAAGGGGAAAAAGAAAATAGGAGAGGGGAACCTTGTTGTGACGTTGTAATCTTTGCCCTCCACTTGGCAGCTCCAGTTAGCTCTTCTTTCTCACTGGTCAGCTCTGGTCCTCTTCTCTATCTTCATCGGTCAACTCCGGTCATCTTCTCTGGGCAGGTAATGTGCTCCTCTCCAGCTCTCTTCACTCACGGGAGCCCTAGCTTAGCTCGAAGGGAAGTGCTTTTTTTTTCTTTCTCCAAATGAAGTGCTCCCGCAAAGAACCCCTAAGGCAATAGTGCACCAAAACGCACCACATCACTAATTGGATTTCAGCCCACCAGCATTTACAACAACAGTGCTCCCAAAACGCAGTCGTTTCACTCAAGTTTAGTTGTAGCATTTTGATTAAGTGGGCTTCCAATCAGCAGCCAATCCATTGTGAAATCAGCACTCCAATTAAAATGTGCAGCCAGCCCATTCCAATGCTTGCAATAACAACATTCTAGCAGTAGCTTCCAGCAATTTGAGCGCCCAATCCAACCCAAATGCTTTTCATTATACATTGCACCAACAACCCAATTTCTTTGCATATGTAACCCAATTTTTAGGGCCTTTCTGCAATAAGAAAATGAATTAATGCCCAAAAGAAAAATAAAAGAAATATTTCAGCAATTCAAAAATTAAAAGAAAAGTAAAGAAAAAGATTTTTATTAAAAGATTTTCTCTAAAAAAAATATTAATATCGTAATTATTTATAAATACTAAAAATTACATCTAAAAACCTATTTTTAACTAGAATTTTATAAAACTAAAGAATTAAGAGAAAAACATAAAACTAGCCTAATTCTAAGAAATTAAAAACTAAAGAAGTCTAAGAAATGATTTTTAACAAAGAAAAATATGTAAATCTAGAGTGTTATCATCTCCTCATTTAAAACCCACATTCTTTTTAACAATTTCATTTAGAGGTGCAACTAAGGTACTAAAGTCTTTGACAAATCTCCTATAGAAACTTGCTAAACCATGAAATCCTCTCACCTCACCCACAGTCTTAGGTGTTGGACATTCTTGGACGACCTTGACCCTTTCCTCATCAACTTGTACCCCTTTGGCATTCACAACAAAACCTAAAAATACTACATGATCAGTACAACAGATGCATTTTTCCAAATTGGCATACAATTTTTCTTTTCTAAACACATTCAAAACAAATTTCAAATGCCCAACATGTAACTCAAGACTAGTTCTATGGATCAAAATATCATCAAAGTACACTACAACACATTTACCAATAAACTCCCATATAACATGATTTATTAACCTCATAAAAGTACTAAGTGCATTAGTCAAACCGAACCACATAACCAACCACTCATACAAGCCATATTTGTTTTAGAGGAAGTTTTTCATTCATCACCTTCTCTAATCCTAATATGATTATAGCCACTTTTAAGATCAATTTTAGAAAACACACATGCACTATAAAGTTCATCAAGAAGATCATCTAACTTGGGAATTGGATGCTTATACTTGATGGTGATGTTGTTTATGGCTCTACAATCAGAACACATTGATGGACGAAGCCTGAGGAGTTCGGACCGACGGAGGCAGCAGAAGGCGATCCGGATCTTCGAAGCCTCTTCGACGAGTGAAGACGCAGCGGAATGGAATAAGAAACTCAAGATTGAAGAAAAAAAAAGGAGACCGGACACTGGAAAACCTCGAAGAAACCCTAAAATGGTGAAGAGACTCAATATAAACCGATTATTCGGTTCAAATGACAGATTGAACGGTGGAAAAGAAGGATGAACGGAGGAAATAAGGTTTGTTCGGTGAAAAATGAAGGAATAATGAAAATGAAGGAGGAAGTGAGACGAAACCCTAGCGGAGAAGATGAAATTCGGTGAAAAACCTGAATCTAGGGTTGCAATAACGGAAACAAGGTAGAATAAAGATTGAAGTGGATGAAACCAAAGCAAACCAGTGAAGAGGATGTGGTTGATGGCCGAGGAGCTATTGAGAGGGTGAAATGCAATGACGTTGTGCGTGTCTGATGCGCGAGAGCGAATGTCAGTGATATGGAGTGAAGGAGCTGACGCGTGCAATTGTAGCTGCTGAGGCGCGCCACGTAGAGGGAAATGGATTGGTGTAGAAGCAACGTCGTGGAGGAGAAAGGAAAATGTGGAGCACAGTGGAAATCAAGGAAAATGAGAATGAAGGCAGTGTGCAAGGAAGGTGGCTAGAGGGAGTCTTTGGACTCTCTAACCTGACTTTCAAGAGAGAATTGTTTCTATTTCAGAAAACTTAATTCTCATTAATCTCAAAAGTGACAATACAATAGAGGAGCTGGGTATTTATAGTAACCCATGCTCCTTAAGAGCTAAACTATAAAAAGTAAAAATACAAAAAGAGGACTACATCAAGTACGATTCCATCATACCCTCCCTCTTAAAAAAAAGATTTGTCCTCAAATCTGGCAATCGCCTTATGAAGAAGCTCCACACAATCTTTGGGAGAATGGCCATCTTGGAGTGGCCTTATTCTTTTAGATCTAGTTTTCTTCCTCCTGGATCAAACACGAATCTGCAATACACATCAAATATATCTTCGGTTAATATCAATCCAAGAAAGAATTTTTCTTTAAAAACAAGAGAATAAGAACATCTAATACTTTGATTAGTAATCTTTGAAAATTTTAGAAGTTCAAATTCTATTTTATCTTGAGTTAATTGTTTTCTTAAAGATAAGAATAACTCAAGATTTGAATTGTCATATTTTGAAAATGTTTTCATGACAATTGGTTTGAAAGAGAAGTCAAAAATTGAAAAGTAATCAATTATTGAAAAAGAAGTAAAGATTTGGAAACCTTCCCTTTTAGGTTCCACAGTCTTTGAAAGAATAGGATTTGTCATGAGTAACAATTTCTCCTTTTCTTTCTTCTCTCTTTCTTGCCTTTCTCTCTTTTCTTCTTTTCTCTCTTCTTCTTTTCTTTCTTCTTCTTTTCTTTTCTCTTCTTCTCTTCTTCTCTCTTCTTCATTCCTTAATTCCTCTCTTCTTCTCTCTTCTCTTTTCTCGTTCTCTTCTCTCTCTCTCTTCTCTTCTTCTTTTTTTTCTTCCTTTTCTTTTCTCTCAATCTCTTTTTCTCTTTTCTTATCCTTGATCTCTTTAAGTCTTGCCCCAAATTCTAATTCTCTACGAAGAAACCCATGATCCTTTAAACTCTCAAGAAACAATTTTCCATCATCAATGCAATCCCTAATTAATTCTAGGTTTCTTTTAATGCTTGAAGGCACAAACTTTCTTCTCATGCAAGCTTTTAAATCATGCCAATCACGTATGGAAGACTTTCTACCTTTCCTAACATGATTTTTCTTTCATCCCACCACTCACTTGCATTTTCTTCTAACTTAGAGAGATATATGCTAAGGACATAATATTCACTCTCTTCATAAAACCAAAGATTTATTTTATCAATTTCTTTTTCCCAAGCTAGGTATGTTAATGCACCTATGTCTTTACCAAAGGATGGAAGATTCCTAGCTTGTTTAAACATTTCATCAACATTATCTAACCTAGAAGACCTATATGAACCATAAGAAGACATCTTTGTTTTTAAAAGTTTTCTTAATCTAAAGGGTTCAAAATTTTCACTTAGACAAGTCCCAGGTAAGAGAGGTGAGCTAAAGAGCTGCTTAAGTACCAAGTCTTGCCTTGCCAGAAATGTCTTAGGCTACTAACTAATTACCCCTTAAACTAAAATCACCTTTAGAAACAAAGTACACAACTCAAACAATCACAAACAATTAAACACTAAAAGACTATACTCTTCGGACTCTAGTGTGAAAAGACTTAGAGTTTAATCCCTTTTAGCCTAAATCACCCCTAAACGTAGAACACAAAATCAAAGAAACAAAACACTAAGGAAACCAGCGGACTCTAATGACCCCTACGAGATACACAAATCAAGTCAATATTAAATTCTACTCCTATGGTGAAGCTTGTAGCTTTGGCTAACAAGACACATTCACCTGTCTAGCTATGCTAAAAATAAAAGCAAATAAAGTTGCCAAGAGTTTGAAAGAGCACCAAGGACTCTTCCAATGAACTTGGACTTTATAAAAGGCCCTTTTACAAAACAAAAACTAAAACTAACAGTGGGCAAACACAAACCCAGTACAAATACAAACAAAAATTGAAATCCTATGCTACGGTGCTCTTGGTGCCCACATTCACGTGATCCACTTTGCTTCGTGTCAATCTCAGTCCTGTCCAATTAGAGATGTTGCTGCTGCCACGATCTGACCCAAACACCTTGTTCAAATGAAGATCCACGTGCTCAACTTAGTACTGCTGCTATCAAATCTTCTTGGTTTCTATTGATCAAGTTCTACAAACACATATGCACAAACTGATGTGAGGATTCACTTAATTAAAACAAATGGCAGACAAAGATATAGGGTAGTAAACTTCCCTTTCTCTCGGTACAATTGATGCAGATTCCTTTTGCTCTCAACTTGAAATCTGCTGCACGAAGGATTCACAAAAAATCAACAACCACACCAATTCTTAACAATTACATGACACACAGACAGTTTGAAACAAATCAACGATTAATCTAAAACTCTCTTTAGTGCGGGTGGCTGCTTCTAGCCTATTACCATTCACGAGATACTATGGTTTCAAGGCTATACTGCATGTTCTGATCATACCACAAACCAGATTAGACAAGCACATATGAAAGGCAGTTCAATCAGAACTTAAATTGAAGTGCAGAAACCACTTCTTACAACTGATACAATGCAGTGGCAAAGGAAAACAAGTGGATTCACAATTGAATATGACAGAATAGTTCAAGCAAACAACTCCTGCTCAACGAAAAATTTTCTCAACTAATGATTTACTCACATCAGCTCTGCACACACAAAAACTCTCTCTACAACAGCCAACACATATGTAGGAAAAATGGACATTTAAACCAAATTCAAATGGATATAATTCTATACTGAAACCATATTGATTTAATAAACCATCCAAGTTAATTAAAACCTGCTCATTTCAATTACAATGCAGCAATTCTTAGAAACCCATTCAGAATTTACATTGGCTAATCCTAGTCTGCAACAAATGTCATACCAGATTCCACACTTCAAGAATTGTTAAACAATGGCAATTATAACAGGGCTATTTAAACCAAAAAAAAAAAAACAGAAACAATTTTAAGGTAAAATACTCCCTTTAGTTCAACACTTCCATGTGAAGTGTTTCTGCCTCATTTTATTTAAAGCTAAAATCTGTTGAAGCCGTAAAATCTCAATGAAGGTTCTGGTATGCTCAACGGCTTCACTGCAGCAGGCGTTTGTAAATCACTCTTGATCCAGCACCACCTGTAAATGGAAATGAAGACAAAAACTATGCAATCTAGTTGGTTAGCACAATTCAGATTCAAAAACTGGACTCATTTCATCACTTGAAACTACAACACACTCAACAAGAATATTTGGCTTTCAGATGCAGCCACACAAAACTCACAAAAATCAGTCTCTCTTAAAGCTTAAAGCACTCAAAATGGAAAGGTTTGGAAGGAAATTCTCCCTTGGCAGTACACAGCTGGAGAGTATTCCAGACCACCACCACCTAAAATGCTACCAAGCACACAAACCCTCTTTCAAATTCCAGAAACCAAAGTATCACAGCTTCTCAAACAAGAATGGCTAGGCTAAGGCAAAAATCAGAAACCAGAACAAAACAGCCACAAATAAGGATAACACAGCAGATCTATTGCTTAAGACAACTCTAGATCAGATTATGAAAGCAACAAAAGCTTCAAATTAAGAACAGCAGATCAGAGTTCACATGCATTGAGACAAAACCAGGAAATTCAATTAAGACAAACAAGAAACAAAGCTTTGATCAAAGTAAGCACAACAAATAGAACCTAAGGAATAGAACTAGAACAGATTTTAAAAACAATAAAAATCACTTCAAGTTGAATCATACATGACCACACAGATTTGCAACTGAAATAGAATAATGCATTACCAATTGCTCTAAAATGTTCAATCCAATCCAATTATATGATGAACCAGAAAAAGGAGAGAAACATTAGGAGTGAAACTGTGTTGTGAATTGCACTTGCCACTTGACTCTTTATGTGGTTCAATCAATACTTCTTTTCTAATTGCTTTTTCTTTTTCAAATCACAAGAACTCATGCTTTTATACTTTCACTTTCTTTTGCTACAATTCACAACATAGAATTTGACTTCTATTTCAATTCAACTTCACAAGATAAAAGTCCTGATAGAAACAAATGATTCAACTCAAAAAAAAAAAATTACAGAATTTTAAACAACACCAAATGCAAGACACAAATGACTCTAGAATTTGATGAAACTAGAAGCTTAGCAATGAACTAATACTAAGCTGAATAGACACACACTCAAGAACATTAACACATACTTCAAAGAAAACCAGTTCGGTGTAGCTGGCCAAATTAGAGACTGATGCTGCTGTAAGCATCTTGCACCCAAGCTCAATGCAACATTTCATAGCTTAATTGGTGTGCATTTGCTATCCACAAGCAGATTCAACTTTCAGCTCACAGAATTTCAGAAGTGCAATACAATTACATGTAATAGTCAGCATCAAAAACTCAACAGCTTCAGATAAATGAAATGACATTAAAACTGCTGTTGAAGTCTGTCATCAAGCTCATTCAATTGAATGTCACTGCTTATGATGATGGACAGATCTTACTCAAAGCAAAAATTCAATTGAATCAGTTAAATTCAGATTTAATTGACAATTAAAACAAAGCAACATGACATAGACAAAACAGAAATGGATTTTAAAACTTAAAAGACTCAAATAAGAAGATTCACCGAATTAAAATGAAATAAGACTCAAGGCACAGGAAACGCAACTTGGAAACCGAAATAGATATGAAGAGCTTCAAAACACGAAACACAAACAAGATTTGCAACAACTCAAATCAGAAAAACAAATCAAGACATTAAAGGAAAATGATGAACAACTCACAAGCTAAACAGATCAACACGATTTGAAATTAGAGACGCGAGACAACAAAAACACGACTGAATCAAATGAAATAAAACTCAAAGAATAGAATCAAACCGAGACAAAATAAGATGAACCGAGACAACTCGAAACGCAAGAACATAAGACAACTCGAAACAGAGACGAACCGAGATACTTACCTCTAAAGCGTGCTCGAACCTGAGCTCTGATACCACTTGATGGACGAAGCCTGAGGAGTTCGGACCGACGGAGGCAGTAGAAGGCGATCCGGATCTTCGAAGCCTCTTCGACGAGTGAAGACGCAGCGGAATGGAATAAGAAACTCGAGATTGAAGAAAAAAAAAGGAGACCGGACACTGGAAAACCTCGAAGAAACCCTAAAATGGTGAAGAGACTCAATATAAACCGATTATTCGGTTCAAATGACAGATTGAACGGCTGAAAAGAAGGATGAACGGAGGAAATAAGGTTTGTTCGGTGAAAAATGAAGGAATAATGAAAATGAAGGAGGAAGTGAGACGAAACCCTAGCGGAGAAGATGAAATTCGGTGGAAAACCTGGATCTAGGGTTGCAATAACGGAAACAAGGTAGAATAAAGATTGAAGTGGATGAAACCAAAGAAAACCAGTGAAGAGGATGTGGTTGATGGCTGAGGAGCTATTGAGAGGGTGAAATGCAATGACGCTGTGCGTGTCTGATGCGCGAGAGCGAATGTCAGTGATATGGAGTGAAGGAGCTGACGCGTGCAATTGTAGCTGCTGAGGCGCGCCACGTAGAGGGAAATGGATTGGTGTAGAAGCGACGTCGTGGAGGAGAAAGGAAAATGTGGAGCACAGTGGAAATCAAGGAAAATGAGAATGAAGGCAGTGTGCAAGGAAGGTGGCTAGAGGGAGTCTTTGGACTCTCTAACCTGACTTTCAAGAGAGAATTGTTTCTATTTCAGAAAACTTAATTCTCATTAATCTCAAAAGTGACAATACAATAGAGGAGCTGGGTATTTATAGTAACCCATGCTCCTTAAGAGCTAAACTATAAAAAGTAAAAATACAAAAAGAGGACTACATCAAGTACGATTCCATCACACATCCTCAATGAACCATCCTTTTTGGGCACTAGAATCACAGGTACAACACATGGACTCATGCTATCTCTAACCCAACCTTTAGTCATCAATTCAGTCAGTTGCTTGTCAATCTCTTTGGTCTCTTGTGCGTTGCTCCCAAAATGATATTAATGTGATACTCAATTCCTCTCAAAGGCGGCACACCATCGGGAACACTTGCTAGAAACACATCTTCATATTCTTGCAAAAGAGAGTCAATACTAGGAGGCAATTTAAATTTATCAAATTGGTTAGCATATAAATTTTGACTTTGACAAAACAATAAGTAGAGGGGTTGCCTTGTCCAAAGCACCTTCCTTACCTCCATTTCTTTTGCTAAATAAAGTTGTGTGCCCTCAAGTGTTTCATTTTCTCTCATATTTTTCTCAACTGTTTCACTCTTTTTCTCTTTCCTCTCAAGTGTTTCACTTTTTCTCTCATTTACTAACTTTTCTCTCAATTTGATTTGATCCTCACACATCTCTTTGGGTGATAAGGCATTGAGAACAACCTTTTTATCTTGATAGGTGAAAGAAATTTTGATAGTGAAATTATCATGAATGACTTTATTATCATACTGCCACGACCTTCTCAAAAGAATATGGTTGGCCTCCATGGGAACCACATCACATAAGACCTTATCTTGATATTTCCAATTGAGAAAGGGACTTCCACTTGTTGTTTCACTCAGACTTCTTCTCCTTCACTAAGCCATTGAAGTTTGTATGGTATGGGATGTGGTTTAGTGTCCATGTTCATCTTTGACACTAATCTTAATCTGACCACATTGGTTCAACTACCTCCATTAATTATTACCAAACACACTTTACCATTAACTAAACATCTTGTATGGAAAATGTTCTCCTTTTGAGATGAATGCTCGACCTTAACTTGACTTCCCAACATCCTCCTAATAATGTAAAACTCTCCTTCATTAGCTTTCACTTCTCCATCACTATCCTCTTCCTCTCCACCGCTATTATTAGATTGACTTGTGTATTCCCTATTATCCTTAAGAAGAACAATCTTCTTTTTAGAACACTCATAGGCATAATGTGCCATTCCCAAACATTTAAAACATTTCATTTCTTTAGTCTTCTGTGGTGGATGTTCAGGTTTCTTTTGAGGTGTTTTTCCTTGGTTAGATAGAGTTACATTGCTAAAGGAGACAACACCATCTTTCTTTACTCTATCCCTCTAGTTTGAAGGGTTAAATTTGGCAGAACTCTTTCTTGTTGTACTCTTTCGTTTTACTTGTTGTTCTATCTGTATGACCTTATGCAAAAGGTCCTCTATCTCCACAAACTCGTGCAACTCAAAAACATCTCTAATATCATGATTTAATCCACTAAGGAAACGAGCCATAGTTACCTCATGATCTTCTTCAATTTGGGCTTGGATAATAAGAATCTCCATCTCCTTATAATACTTCTCCACTCCCTTGTTTCCTTGAGATAATCTCTGAAGTTTCAATTTTAAGTCCCTATGGAAGCTAGAAGGTACATACCACTTCCTCATAACCCTTTTCATTTCAGCCCAAGTGTCCACCATAGGTTCCTCATCTCTAACCCTCTCTCTTTGCAACTTGTTCCACCAAATTAAAGCATATTCAGAAAATTCAATAGCTGCAAGCCTTACCTTTTGCTCCTCACTATAATTATTGCAAGAAAATACATATTCAATTTTGAGCTCCCACTCTAAGTAAGCTTCAGGATCACTCCTATCCTTAAAAGGTGGCACATTCAATTTTACTCCTTCTATTCTCCCCTTATTCCTATTTGGCCTTCCTATTCCTGGTGGGGTTCTATTCTCTAATTGATCCAACCTATCATGGAACTCATCTTGTTGTTGCTTCATCAATCTCTCTGAGTGTTGAGATAATGCAACAATTTGTATTTGAATATCGTTCCTTTTTGCCATGATTAACAAACAGATCAAGATAATAAGAACAAAATATATATAGGTGGTGTTTGAAACTTTTCTAACCCACTCAAGTGTTTGCACTCAACAGATTGACTTTCACTCTAATGAAACTCTCTTTCCTTTTACCACTAAAATTCTCCTTGGGTTCTTAGGAAATTCAAGAGATTATGGCCACAACAAAAAAACCAATCCACCAATATGTGCATGATAAGGTTTGGTCAACAAAGAAGAAGACAAGGCTAACACAACAACAAAGGACTAAAAGAAAATTGGTAAACAAGACAATTAGTAACAATCCTTCAAGAACACCAATATATTTCCTAATAACAAATTCCTCTCAAACATGAATCATTCAGTCCAACAATTTTTTTAAATATTGTAATATATTCTTTTTACAATGGCCTAACTTCTTTAATGATTCAACACAAACACAAATAATGTGAAAATACGGTAATGAATTGGTAAAAAGAGAAAGAAGGATAAGATATTACCAATTTGACGTTCAAAAACTTAAACCAAAGCTTTGAATACCAAATCATGTGAACTACATTTACAAAAGGACTTATTGGGAATCTTTAGGGTTAGAACCTTTAAAGAAATTTCAAGATTTAATATTAAATGAGGAGCAAAATTTTAAAAACGCCAATATATTGAGCTACAAAACTTCGATTTGGGTGTTTCCAAAAACAGTGTGAAAGATCACGTTCTGAACTACAAATTGGGCTCAAGAAACACTCAATTTAGATGTGTAGAACGCAAGTTATGACTATGAGATAAATTGGACGAAAATAGATACTCTATAAATCGAGAAGGAGAAAAACTAATGAAGAAATAAAGATAAACAAAAGAAAAGAATCACTCTTCCATAGGAGGCAACACACAAAGGATGGAATGTTCTTTGGTACAACCAAAGGGTTCTTGAATCAGTCAAGAACTTAGGAGAATCACTCTCACTAAGATAGAAGGGATAAAACCCTAATTTCTCTGCATAAAAGTTTGGCTTGTGCATTTGATTCAAAAAGTTAAGCTTATAAGGGCAGATTTCTATGTTTCCAAATTGGGGCCTTATTATAACTTGAAAATAAAGTCAAACTAAAGTCCACTAATTGAGTGACCCAAAGACATAATTTGGTCAGCCAATTATTCAAAGATTAACTAATTAAAACAAACTAACTTAAAAATAAAACAACAGCAAAATAGTGCTTTAGTTCTCCTACATTTGGGCCATAATGTAGTTCACAATCTTGGCTTTTTCTCCTTGAAATTTGGGCCTTTATTCAATTAACATGGACAATACTTGTTGAAGAGTTTCCTTTGCTTTCCTTGCTCTAACCCTTGTTATAGGTTCTTTAAGTCCTTCAAGTGGATCATTTCCCTTGCTCTTAGTCACGTCCTCATAAAATTAATTATAATTATTGTAATTTAATAACATACAATAAATTTACATGTTATAATCTAACATGTCACACACTATAAGAGTCAACAATATAAGTAAAAGACCAAAATGTAGATTCAATAAGCACTTTAAAGGTTAAACCCCTTTAGTTGTCCCTATTTTTGTGGGTTTTTCCCAGTTCGATCCCCGTTTTATTAAAATTCCTAATTGAGTCCTAAAAAGTGCTAATTTGAATTAATTGGACCCCTGTCGTTAAATTGGCTTAACGAGATTAAGTTTTTTAGGAAGTGGGAGGTTGACGTGGCAAGTTTTTTAAACATAGCATTCATAGAGCTCTACGTGGAATTTACAAACATTTTAACATTTTGATTAAAAAATTTTAAAAAAAGTCATCTTCCATTACAGTCAAGCACCACCCAGAACCATCATCAGAGAACCCAATCACGCCTCAAAACCACCATCATCTTCCTCGTGCACCATCAACCTGCAATCAAGTAACCATAAAATCAAAATCGTGACTCCACCATGTTCGCTTTAATTCATCTCCTTGCATCCACCACCGTGAGGGCAAATCGCCACCATGGCCAATGTAACCAGCGCTCAAGCTCTTCACGCCGCAACCGAACTCATCATCATCTATTTTCTTCTCCATTAAACCATTTGAAACTTGTAAAGAGAAAACATAATCACAAATCTGAAAACCCCCAAATTAGCCACGAACCCTAAATCGCGCTGGACACAAAACGTGAGATTTTCGAATCTCCATGGTGACCAAAGGAAAGATGAAGGAAGAAATCGCCCGGAAGTACTTTCAAAAGCTGATTAGCGTCGTCGACTTCTATAAATCATGATGATAGTCGTGCCTATCAATAAACAGTCTTGGGAAAGAACTAATACTATATCAATTAGGGTTTTCCCTCAATATCTTACTTGTCGCAACCGGAATCGCGACGGGACGACGATCCAAAAAAAGAGAAACGGTTTTTGGAAAGAGATTTGGAGTCGTCACCATAGTTTATTCTGGAAAACTACGGAAAAACCATAAAACGATAAAGCACGGTCCACGAAAAGCAAAGATTGGGTTCGGGAGTCGGTTACGCGTGGGGAAGGTGTTAGCACCCCCAGACCGCCTGCCCTAAGGCAGTACCTTTAACTAAATGCACGAATATGATGTGGTTTTCAAAATGTTTAACTATCCCCTAAAATAAAATTCTAAATAAACTAAACATATTTTTTAGTTTTTTGGGCCCGACAAGGATTGACCTTGCTCCTACGTATTCTCATTCAAAATGAGAAATCAGGGTTACGTAGTTCTTTTTGAAAACGTTTGAGAGATTTGTTTGAGAAATTGATTGAAAGATTTGTTTGAGAAAATGATTACGGATAAATTTGGATTTTTGGGAAAGTGAACCTGACAAGGGCTAGCCTTGCTCCTACTATCTCCACTTTCGATGGAGAATCAAGGATCACGTAGTTCTGGTTAGGAAGATTGTTTGTTGTTTAAAATTGTTGATGTTTTTGGGTTTTTTTGAACATTTTATACCTTTTTGTATTTTTTTTAAGAAAGAGAAAAGGTTGTTAGCACAAGGACGATGCGTGCGATCACACATGTGCATAAACCTTTAAAACATATTTTGTTAATTTTACTTAAGGAAAAGAAAAGGTTTTTAGCACAAGGACGATGCGTGCGATCACACATGTGCCTAAGCCTTTAAAACATATTTTTGGAATTTTAATTAAGAAAGAGAAAAGGTTTTCAGCACAAGGACGATGCGTGCGATCACACATGTGCCTAAACCTTAAAACATATTTTTTGTTAATTGTACTTAAGGAAAAGAAAAGGTTTTTAGCACAAGGACGATGCGTGCGATCACACATGTGCCTAAGCCTTTAAAACATATTTTTGGAATTTTAATTAAGAAAGAGAAAAGGTTTTCAGCACAAGGACGATGCGTGCGATCACACATGTGCCTAAACCTTTAAAACATATTTTTGGAATTCTAATTAAGAAAGAGAAAAGGTTTTCAGCACAAGGACGATGCGTGCGATCACACATGTGCCTAAACCTTAAAACATATTTTTTGTTAATTTTACTTAAGGAAAAGAAAAGGTTTTTAGCACAAGGACGATGCGTGCGATCATAGATGTGCCTAAGCCTTTAAAACATATTTTTGGAATTTTAATTAAGAAAGAGAAAAGGTTTTCAGCACAAGGACGATGCGTGCGATCACACATGTGCCTAAACCTTAAAACATATTTTTTGTTAATTTTACTTAAGGAAAAGAAAATGTTTTAGCACAAGGACGATGCGTGCGATCACACATGTGCCTAAGCCTTTAAAACATATTTTTGGAATTTTAATTAAGAAAGAGAAAAGGTTTTCAGCACAAGGACGATGCGTGCGATCACACATGTGCCTAAACCTTAAAACATATTTTTTGTTAATTTTAATTTAGAGAAGAAGGGAAGGTTTCTAGCACAAGGACAACGCGAGGGGTCTCACGTGTGCTTAACCTTTAAAACATATTTTTTGAATTTTATTTTTATTTTATTTTGTGATTATTATGTGAAAACAAAACAAATAAGTCTAATAAATAAAACAAAGGGGTGTGGGATTACCATACAAGGGGTATGCAGTAAAAACCAATAACCCAAACAAATAATGCAAATAGAAACAAAAGCCTAAAAATAAAACAAGAGAAACAAACCAACAAGAATAGAGGTGTAGAGATAAAAAACCAGGGGTGTAGAAAAATGAAGCTCTTTTGTTCGGGCCAAAATCCTCTTCTCCAGACTTTGGATCTGCTACGGGTGTAAGGATGAAAAAAAGAGGTGCATCCGAGTATTCGCTGGTCAGGCCCGGTTCTCTTTTCTTTATTTTTATTTGCATAAAGGCTTAAACCCAAATGAAAGGGGTGTGCGGGTGAAAAACGAGGTTGCGCAAAGAATTGGCTTGAACACTTTCATCCTCATGGCTTCAGCTTTCCTTTTACACTGACCTTTGCTGAATGTTTCACTGATAAATTTTTCTGCAAAACTCCAAACGTAATGAAACTTTTTTTCATAGAAACTAGATCGAAGGTGCTTTCATTTGATATCTCACACTTATATTTTAGACCTCTGGACTAGCTTCAGTATAACTTCGAAATCAGGTTTGGATGTTTCGTTTCTAGCACTGACCTTGTTTACTGTTTGGCTCATATCTTTTTCCAACAGAGCTCTAAATGCAATGAAACTTTTTGGGTTGGATTCTAGACTCAAAGGGCTTTCATTTAAATACTCACACATAATTTTTGGACCTCTGGACTAGCTGCTGCTCAATTTTGAAGAGATGAGTGGGGAAAGAATTTTAGTGTTTGGTCATGATGAAGGAAATCAATTTTGCGGGTGAAATATGTTGATACTGGTTTGCTGAAGGGGTGTAAGGAATATGGAGAATACAGAATAGGAAAGAGATTGAAAGTAATTGGGTTTCATATGAGCAAGAATCAGATCTATGAATTTGGTTTTGGAGGAATGAAAAGATTGAAAGGAAAAAGAAACTCCCTCTCTACTCTGGAACGTCCTCCCCTTTTTAAAAAAACCTGGTTGCTTGGTGTCCAACTTCTTTTAAAGCCAATATCCCCGCTTCTTGTGCTTCCTCTACGGCGCAAATATTAAACCAAACACGGGCCCTCCACTTTCTCTTCATTTCAGTAAAATGAGTGCACTGCTTCTTGGGTGCAAAGTTGATTCCCATGGGCCCCTGCTACCATTTCCTCTCCAAGCTGCTGCCTCCATTCTCATCACTCTTTCTTCTCTGGACCTCCGCTTCTTCTTATGTTGGTGTACGTACTGCTGCACCTCCATTTTCTTTAAGCACACACACTCACTAACGTTGCAGTGCTGCTGGGCCGTGAAGTAAGGATGCTGGTGGTTGAGTTTGGTTTGATGAGGGGATAGGTTTCTAGTGAGTAGTGTGTGGGGTGGAGATGAAAGTCAGGGGGTTGAGTGAGAGCTACCGAAGCTTGGGCTAGGGAGGATGATAGGTGTAGTGAGTGATGGTTATGGGTGAGGGGCTGAGGAATTTCAAGTTGATAGCCATGGGTGTTCCCCGTAGCCGTGAGTGCGTCCTCCCCTTCTTAATGCAATCCTCCTCCATTCCAATCATAAGCCTGTGGTTGCATCTGTGCTGGCTGCCATATGGAGCATGCGTATAAAGCCCGCACGGGAGGCAAGTGGAATAAAGCATGCAGCATCAGCAACATGCAAGGCACATGGGAGGCAACCAGTAGTGGCTGCCATGGAGTCAAGCTTGTGTGACTGGAAAGCTGCAGGTATGCATGGTGGCTGGAAAGCTGCAGGTGTGCATGTTGGCTGCGGGAAAGCATCTTCTCTGCAAAGATTAGGAAACCACCGTGGCATCCCCTTTTTTTATTTTTTATATATATATTTTATTTTGTATTTTTCTATTTTATATATATTTTTTTGCATTTTGGATATTTTATTTTTTTTGGTTTATTAAAAATACGTAAATAAAAATAAAAAAAATACAAATAAAAATAAAATGAAAATAAGAATAAAGTCAAATGGAATAAATCAAAAATAAAGTAAATTTAAATTAGAAAACAAGATTAATTTATTACAATTTTTATTTGATTATTTATTTTTTACGAAAATGAACTAAAAATAAAGATGAATTGGAAATGGAAACAAAGATAAAAAGATGCAAATTTTTCACACACACTTTTATCATACCCGGACAAAATATGGTGTTGACAGCTGTCCCTCTTTACTTTAGTTTTATTGTAGATAAAAATTAAGTAAAGATAGAAACACTAATTTTGTCCGCGTTTCAAAATGAACAACTAAAAAAACTAAAAATGAAAACTCATACTCACACATAAACATAAGAGTCACACATGCATGGAAATCACAGTGAAAAAAGAAAAAATGAGAAATTATATTGAAAAATAATAAATCACAATCAACATTGATATAACGGCCAAGTCAAACAAAGGGGTTGCTACCCAACAACGCAGAGGACTCTACTAATCTCAACTGGAGATCTCATCTGACGATATATGGATGAATGATATGAGGTGTACCAACCTCGTGAAAAGGGTGTACCAACCCTATGGAAGTGAATGAGGTGTAATAACCTCATGGAGGGTGTACCAACCCTATGGATGAAGTTGATGAGGTGTAGAAACCTCGTGGAGGGTGTACCAACCCTATGGAAGTGAATGAGGTGTAGTAACCTCGTGGAGGGTGTACAAACCCTGTGGATGAATGATATGAGGTGTACTAACCTCGTGGATGGTGTACAAACCCTGCGGATGAATGATATGAGGTGTACTAACCTCGTGGAGGGTGTACATACCCTATGGACGAATGATATCAGGTGTACTAACCTCGTGAAGGGCGTACAAACCCAGTGGATGAAGTTGATGTGAGGTGTACTAACCTCGTGGAGGCTGTAAAAACCCTGTGGATGAAGTGAATGAGGTGTACAAACCTCGTGGAGGGTGTACCAACCCTATGGATGAAGTTGTTGAGGTGTAGAAACCTCGTGGAGAGTGTACCAACCCTATGGAAGTGAATGAGGTGTAATAACCTCGTGGAGGGTGTACCGACCCTATGGATGAATGATATGATCATTGGGTTCGACCATTGTCTTACAGAGGACCGAAATGCAAAAAGGAAAACTTGAGGTTAGGGTGCCAGGCGAAACTGGGCTTGGGGGGCTAGTGTGGAAACTGGGCTTTGGGGGCCAGTGTAAAAACTGGGCTTTGGGATTTGGAAATTCTTGAAACTTGTAGTTTTGTGAAATGGTTTTTTTTTTTGTAATTTTTGACAAAATTTCGATTTTTGAAAAGGCATCAGTGACCATTCCCAGAGAGAAGGTCCTAATATGAGGATAGGAGAAACAAAGTGTAAAGACCATGGTAGAATGTTGAAACACTAACTCAAAGGCGGTGAATAGAGTGTAAAGATGCGGGTGTCAAAACCCCAAAATGAGAGAAAAAACATGATCAACATGAAACAACATGATTTGAAAGAGAAAACCATAATGTTATTCTTTTTGTATTTTTGAAGAAGGATTCGACAACCATTCATATCAATGAAGAGGGTTTCGATCTGAAAGATTTTTATTTTTATTTTTTTTTTGATGGATGAATGCACACATATGGAAAACATTTGCTTTGTTTTGTGTTTTGCTTGTTTTTTCTGCTTGAGTCAGTCATCTTTCTTGCAATCATCATACTTATTCTTATTTTCAGTATTTTGTGAAAGAGAGGAATGTCATACATCTCGAGGTCTAATGTCTGATATGATTACATTTTGACTTTTTCTTTCGAGACATCGACGCACACATGCTTGAATTTATTGCAAGTGAAGAATGAGAGCTATTTAGAATGGTTTGGGAGAAGTCTGGGACAGCCACATAAGCACATCATCCCTTATACATTGCTTAAAGGAAACGAGACACCCAAAAGCTGCCCCAGTTTGGTGTTTGGGAAAATGAGCATTGGGTTTGGATTCATGATAGTTCAGGTGAGACCCGCAAAGCTGTTCCAGTCTGGGATTATGTGTCAATGAGTTGCAAGGCGAAGAATTCGTGTGAGGTTCACAAATCTGCCCCAGTTTTTTCGGGTATGGGTTCTTACCTGGAAGAGGTAGTGGGCATGAAAAGGATAAGCTAAAAGGATGACCCCAATTGGTCTGATTTTCTTTTGCATGCTTTTGCTTAGTTGGCAAAGAGATCCCTTCTTCCTGAGACATTACATTTTCTCTTCTCTTTTTTTTTTCATTTTCAAAGTTTTTGTTTGTTTTTTTTTTTTTTGGACACATTGCAAGTCATTTTGTCTTATCGCAAAATTAAGCTTTATGAAAATTTGAGCAAACATTATTCAATCTGCGTGGACTTTATTAGGCTTGTAATGTGGCTAGGGCTAGAAGGTATTGAAAGGAAGGGGTATAAAGGCCCAAATGAATGTTTGTCGGATACATTTTTTGAAGCAAGGGTTGTCATCTGGCATTGTGTCAACTATTTGACCTTTTGAGCACTTTGCTTTTCTTGAACTCCATTTTTTATTTTTTCATCATCACTTTGTGATTTTTTGTTCTTTTTTTTTTACCATTTTGAAGGATTCCTCCGTTTGATCATTGAGTGCTCTTCAACTGCTTCCTAAGTTGACTCATACTGATGACAACCCTTGCTTGGGAATAATTTTGAAAAAGGATTTATTTTTGGCTCAAAACAGGGTGACAATGGATATATTTTGTTTTTTTGGTAAAGAAAAGATAGCCACACATCATTTCAAATTCTGATTGCTTTCTTTTCAAAAGATTAATTCTACGACTAGATGACCTCAACATGAGTGATTTCTCCCTTTCCTTTCCTTTCTAGACTGCCCTTTCGGGTTTTCAATCTAGTGGACTTATTCTCTTTTTGAAAGTTCCTCTGTTTGTCTCAATGGATTCAGGGATCACCCAACTAGCGCAAGCAAGGAAAATTTTGGCCAGGCCAATCTGCCCCAGTGTAAAGGTTTTTGTTACTGGGAACAGTAATAATTCTTGTTGGGGAAAATCTTTTATTTTAGAGAAAGTGAAGGGTGAAGGCTTTCAAGCAACACACGCACAAACATCTCGAAAGAAAACATCAAATTGTTATTTTTAAACATTTGACCTCAGAAAAACTTGACATTCCAATTTTCTTTTTGATTATTCATCATTTTTCTTTTTTCTATTTTTGAAAAACAAAAGTTTGACGATTTGCAAGAAAGATAAGTGACTCAAGATTGACCTCATTTCATTTTTTTTCAATTTTGTTTTCCTTTTTTACACGATACCCTTTCAGGACTCGATTTCCAGCACTACTTGGAGAAACCCTGTAGTGAATGCTCGCATCCAAAGTCATGGATGAAGACATGATACCGATGAGCATACTTCTCCATAGCAAGACACTTCACAACATCAAATTCATTTGTTTAATGACTTATGCTTTCTTATGTGGTCTTAAAGCCCACTTCATTTCTTCATGGCATTTGTAGAGGCATTCTCAAGCCTTGCCTCAGTGTCCGGGTTAACTTTCTTCACACTTTAATCATCTTGAATGAATCAAAGTTTGCCTTTACGCTTGAACAACCAGCACTTTTGGTGGAATGACAGATAGCCACTCCATGGTAATCACCTTTTGCATCACGAGTCTTGAGGTATTGATGCTTTAAAGGCTTCATGTAACAAGTAGAGGCCACGCCTTTTTATGCAGAAGACATGGAAGAAATGTTGCATAAGTCATATGGATAGGAGTGAAACTCATAGGCCTTTTCTCTTGATCAAACATTTTTCTACCTGACAGCTTGGTAGGAAGTTGAGTTTGGGTCTAGTCTCCAATCCTCCTCAGAACGGTTTCAAAGGGTAGGCCAACGGTATTTGAGCGGTGGGATGAGATTGAGCTCTTTCTTCTCTCCTTATCCCAAGCTTAGACCAGACTTGCTCACATTTACTGCCATGGTAGGACCTTGAGCGATCTCTTCAGTCTTCACACCAGTTTTAATTCTTTATCTGATTATCACCAAGTTTGTAAAGTTTAGGGAAACACTGCTCACCATGGTCTCACAGAAGGGTGATTACAGAGTATTGAGGAATATGGGAACCATTTCCCTGTCACTCTCATGAAACTTCATTTGAGCAACAGTCTCTTTCCACCTTTGGCATATTCTTTGAACAATTTGGACTCCTTCATTAAGGTCTGCAGTTGTAATCAATCAAGTGCCCCATCCCTGATATATTTGTACTGCCTCAAGAAAGCATCCATCAAATCCTCCCAAGACCGGATGCACTGACTGTTCAAGGTGAGTGCCCCAGTTTGGTGTCATGCCAGCCAATCTACCTTAGAAGAAATAAATTAGCAACTTCACATGCGTGAACAATTTTTTCATACATCATGAGATGGCTCTAAAGACAAGTGATCCCTCCAGGTAATTTAAACTTCGGGAGGTATCACCACCTCTGAGACTAAGCATAGCCCTACAACATTTTCAAAGTTAAGGCTTCCTCCAACTTCTATGACTCTTGCCCTTTTCCAGCATTTCCAATTTACATCTGTCAACCTCAACATCCATTGGCGTAACGTCATGAGGAGAAGTTTCAACTCGGGTTGCTTTGTCATTGTCTTGCTCACTACATTGGGCTGAATCATTTCTGCAGGGACCATGAAAGTGGTTGCCCTAAGCTTGTTTCTTCCTTCAACTGCGTTATATTCTGCCTTTTGAGTGTGAACATGCCTCAATTCCACTCCCAATGGTGAAGTGTAATGTAGGGGAAGACCATAAGGAGGGAAAGTTTGTGCCTCTGGAACTCTCTATTGTAGTTGTGGTACGCACGAATCTTCAGGGCTTTGTAAGGCATTCAGGGCCTCTAGGATTTGGCTCATTTGTCTCTTCAATCGTTGGATATCGACTTTCATCCCTTCTTGAACTTCTCTTTGGTTCTCCAAGATTTGTTAACTGGTTCGATTCCTTTAGGGTATCTTGAATGTTTAGCTGTATTTTTTTTTAGATGAAACAATTTAAGAAAATAAAAATCAAAATGAAAAGAAAAAGAAGAGACAATGTAGTTCAAATACTCTAGTCGGAAATTATAAAGCTATGAAACATTACCCTGGTATAGTTTGGAAATTAACATGAAATAGAGTCAATAGGGTGGTTCATACAATGAAACATCCACCACCTCTAGAAGTTCACAAAATGTGAAGCATGGAAAGTCCTTGTCAACCATCTCGGGCGTTAGCCATCCCATTCTTCATTTCTCTAGTCAGCTCTTGCAGCAATTGAGGAAAGTTCAATCCCCTTAGGTAAGTTAAAGATCGACACTGCGGACTCAACATTAGTTAATAACTTCATAACGCCTTCAATGGCTTCATTGGCGAGGGAAGCTAGTTGTGAGAGACTTCTTTTTCAATTCCCCCTTGCTCAACAATATGCCTCTTCATTTGAGTTATCAATTCTTTATGTCTCCTTTTTAGCTCGGTGTCAACATTCCTTATTCAGTTTTCCCACTGCTGCTTTCACACGTTGCTTAGTAGTGTGAAATTGCTCTTCACAATTTGGGTCTGGAGAAATTACATTGAATGACAACTTGACTGTCTTAACCCTCTCTGTGATCCATTGGCTAAGGGAATCTTTCATTAACAGTCCATGATCTTGGGCCTCTCTCGCAGTGAAGAACATTGCCCCAAGCGTCCCTAACTTGATGAAGCATTTCAACAAAGGTTCATTCCTCATAAGATCTGCAATGTGGCAAGAGATGCAGGCGTGGGCCTTACCCAGATTGCTTTTGTGCTAACACAGTATTGTGATTAGTACAACATCGAATACCCATGAGGGGTACATTAGGGAACTTCCCGCAATGATATATGATATGCGGTCTTCGTTGCCAGGAACACATCATTTAAACTTTTCCTCCTCTGAGGCTGCACAGAGTTGCGCTCATTCGTTTGCCTCTTTCATCTTCGGTTTACACCGCAATAACTCCTCCATGTGACATGTGGCATTCAAAATGGCCTTACTTATGCGAGAGATCTTCTTTCTGCATGGCTCATAACCTTGACTAAGGGTCTTGGAAACTTCAGTTAGGACAATACTGACTGGATTCTTTAGAGTGAACTTTGTATCCCACAAACACATTCATGACAACGTAGCCGACAAAATTCATGATATTAGAAAAGAGCATGACACCATAGAGGATAAGAGCTAGTACATTCGTAATTGTTTCCTATTTTCCTCTTCATCCAAACGATGCAAGTATCCCTCTAGGTATCCCTGAGGAACCCCCCTCACTTTGCCCTTGATTGTGAACCCACTTTCCAATTGCATAGGGTGTATTTTCATGATTCTCGCTAGCTGCAGGATAGGGGTATACTACCCTAGGTAGTTGTAGGGAATTTTTCCCTCGAGAGGTGTATTTAAGATTTGCCCAAATTCTTCTACCATAGGCACCAATTGGAAATCCCAGAAAGTGAAACATCTCAATGGTGGTTCATAAGACTGGGCTAAAAGAGTAATGGTCGGTGTTTGAACTTCCACCTCTAACAGGCTCAACAAATTCCCATACCCCTTCCTGAATGCATCCTTTTGGGTTGTCTCCATTTTCTTCAGCAGTTCTCTCAGGCCATCCATATTACCCTCCCTTACTTCAACGGCTATCATTTCCTTTAAAATGTCTGAACTTAAACTCCCCTTGACTTCATATCTTATGTTAATTTCCATTTTATCTGAAAGGCTTAGTCACAAATTTATAATTTCCTGACTAGAACCAGTGACAAGACCATAAAAATGCATGAGAAAAAGAAAGAAAGAAAAGAAAAAGGTGTATAAAAACGGTATAAAGATATGTACAAGGTGTTGGATTTTATTAAGAAACAATGAGGATTATAAGGCTGCACACATCTCCCTTTGTGCCTCAGATAAGGTTCAACGCTTCGGATTCGAGGTCAACCATATGCAATCTCACCAGGATGGTTCCCTAAACTTAAAGGTCGACGGTCACTAGAGCTATGGCCCCCTTCATAGCATCTCCACAACAGTCGAGTAATCAACTAGGTATGAAGACACAAATGAAGAGAACAAACTCTAGCTGGGGTTCTCACGATAGCCAAACAGGAAGTACATCCCAGAGTGACACCGCTACATAACCCCTCTAATTCTAAGTTGCGCTCAGACCCGGGTATAGGGCCTCACTCATGATATGCATAAGGTGCGTGTGTGAAGGGAGAATGCAATGCATACCCAAACCCTCACCTGCAAAACAACCAGAAAAATTCCCAGGCAGATATAAACATGGTTTCTACCCTAGGGTTCAATATCCAACAAGCAAATTTATTCACATACGATTATTCAAATATCAAAGATAGATAAAGAAAAAGGGAAGAAAAACATAAAGAAAAACCACATTGAATTCGCGCATATAGTTAAATGGCTTGACTCTCTAAAAAAGTCCCCAGCGGAGTCGCCATCTGTCGCAACCGGAATCGCGACGGGACGACGATCCAAAAAAAGAGAAACGGTTTTTGGAAAGAGATTTGGAGTCGCCACCATAGTTTATTCTGGAAAACTACGGAAAAACCATAAAACGATAAAGCACGGTCCACGAAAAGCAAAGATTGGGTTCGGGAGTCGGTTACGCGTGGGGAAGGTGTTAGCACCCCCACAACGCCTGCCCTAAGGCAGTACCTTTAACTAAATGCACGAATATGATGTGGTTTTCAAAATGTTTAACTATCCCCTAAAATAAAATTCTAAATAAACTAAACATATTTTTTAGTTTTTTGGGCCCGACAAGGATTGACCTTGCTCCTACGTATTCTCATTCAAAATGAGAAATCAGGGTTACGTAGTTCTTTTTGAAAACGTTTGAGAGATTTGTTTGAGAAATTGATTGAAAGATTTGTTTGAGAAAATGATTACGGATAAATTTGGATTTTTGGGAAAGTGAACCTGACAAGGGCTAGCCTTGCTCCTACGTATCTCCAC
The DNA here is from genome assembly GCF_029865625.1 of Vigna umbellata. Classification (NCBI taxonomy): domain Eukaryota; kingdom Viridiplantae; phylum Streptophyta; class Magnoliopsida; order Fabales; family Fabaceae; genus Vigna; species Vigna umbellata. The sequence continues at coordinate 35,772,912 of NC_142166.1, forward strand.
TTTCGATGGAGAATCAAGGATCATGTAGTTCTGGTTAGGAAGATTGTTTGTTGTTTAAAATTGTTGATGTTTTTGGGTTTTTTGAAGATTTTATACCTTTTTGTATTTTGTTTAAGAAAGAGAAAAGGTTGTTAGCACAAGGACGATGCGTGCGATCACACATGTGCATAAACCTTTAAAACATATTTTGTTAATTTTACTTAAGGAAAAGAAAAGGTTTTTAGCACAAGGACGATGCGTGCGATCACACATGTGCCTAAGCCTTTAAAACATATTTTTGGAATTCTAATTAAGAAAGAGAAAAGGTTTTCAGCACAAGGACGATGCGTGCGATCACACATGTGCCTAAACCTTAAAACATATTTTTTGTTAATTTTACTTAAGGAAAAGAAAAGGTTTTTAGCACAAGGACGATGCGTGCGATCATAGATGTGCCTAAGCCTTTAAAACATATTTTTGGAATTTTAATTAAGAAAGAGAATAGGTTTTCAGCACAAGGACGATGCGTGCGATCACACATGTGCCTAAACCTTAAAACATATTTTTTGTTAATTTTACTTAAGGAAAAGAAAATGTTTTAGCACAAGGACGATGCGTGCGATCACACATGTGCCTAAGCCTTTAAAACATATTTTTGGAATTTTAATTAAGAAAGAGAAAAGGTTTTCAGCACAAGGACGATGCGTGCGATCACACATGTGCCTAAACCTTAAAACATATTTTTTGTTAATTTTAATTTAGAGAAGAAGGGAAGGTTTCTAGCACAAGGACAACGCGAGGGGTCTCACGTGTGCTTAACCTTTAAAACATATTTTTTGAATTTTATTTTTATTTTATTTTGTGATTATTATGTGAAAACAAAACAAATAAGTCTAATAAATAAAACAAAGGGGTGTGGGATTACCATACAAGGGGTATGCAGTAAAAACCAATAACCCAAACAAATAATGCAAATAGAAACAAAAGCCTAAAAATAAAACAAGAGAAACAAACCAACAAGAATAGAGGTGTAGAGATAAAAAACCAGGGGTGTAGAAAAATGAAGCTCTTTTGTTCGGGCCAAAATCCTCTTCTCCAGACTTTGGATCTGCTACGGGTGTAAGGATGAAAAAAAGAGGTGCATCCGAGTATTCGCTGGTCAGGCCCGGTTCTCTTTTCTTTATTTTTATTTGCATAAAGGCTTAAACCCAAATGAAAGGGGTGTGCGGGTGAAAAACGAGGTTGCGCAAAGAATTGGCTTGAACACTTTCATCCTCATGGCTTCAGCTTTCCTTTTACACTGACCTTTGCTGAATGTTTCACTGATAAATTTTTCTGCAAAACTCCAAACGTAATGAAACTTTTTTTCATAGAAACTAGATCGAAGGTGCTTTCATTTGATATCTCACACTTATATTTTAGACCTCTGGACTAGCTTCAGTATAACTTCGAAATCAGGTTTGGATGTTTCGTTTCTAGCACTGACCTTGTTTACTGTTTGGCTCATATCTTTTTCCAACAGAGCTCTAAATGCAATGAAACTTTTTGGGTTGGATTCTAGACTCAAAGGGCTTTCATTTAAATACTCACACATAATTTTTGGACCTCTGGACTAGCTGCTGCTCAATTTTGAAGAGATGAGTGGGGAAAGAATTTTAGTGTTTGGTCATGATGAAGGAAATCAATTTTGCGGGTGAAATATGTTGATACTGGTTTGCTGAAGGGGTGTAAGGAATATGGAGAATACAGAATAGGAAAGAGATTGAAAGTAATTGGGTTTCATATGAGCAAGAATCAGATCTATGAATTTGGTTTTGGAGGAATGAAAAGATTGAAAGGAAAAAGAAACTCCCTCTCTACTCTGGAACGTCCTCCCCTTTTTAAAAAAACCTGGTTGCTTGGTGTCCAACTTCTTTTAAAGCCAATATCCCCGCTTCTTGTGCTTCCTCTACGGCGCAAATATTAAACCAAACACGGGCCCTCCACTTTCTCTTCATTTCAGTAAAATGAGTGCACTGCTTCTTGGGTGCAAAGTTGATTCCCATGGGCCCCTGCTACCATTTCCTCTCCAAGCTGCTGCCTCCATTCTCATCACTCTTTCTTCTCTGGACCTCCGCTTCTTCTTATGTTGGTGTACGTACTGCTGCACCTCCATTTTCTTTAAGCACACACACTCACTAACGTTGCAGTGCTGCTGGGCCGTGAAGTAAGGATGCTGGTGGTTGAGTTTGGTTTGATGGAGGGATAGGTTTCCAGTGGGTAGTGTGTGGGGGTGGAGATGAAAGTCAGGGGGTTGAGTGAGAGCTACCGAAGCTTGGACTAGGGAGGATGATAGGTGTAGTGAGTGATGGTTATGGGTGAGGGGCTGAGGAATTTCAAGTTGATAGCCATGGGTGTTCCCCGTAGCCGTGAGTGCGTCCTCCCCTTCTTAATGCAATCCTCCTCCATTCCAATCATAAGCCTGTGGTTGCATCTGTGCTGGCTGCCATATGGAGCATGTTTATAAAGCCAGCACGGGAGGCAAGTGGAATAAAGCCTGCAGCATCAGCAACATGCAAGGCACATGGGAGGCAACCAGTAGTGGCTGCCATGGAGTCAAGCTTGTGTGACTGGAAAGCTGCAGGTGTGCATGGTGGCTGGAAAGCTGCAGGTGTGCATGTTGGCTGCGGGAAAGCATCTTCTCTGCAAAGATTAGGAAACCACCGTGGCATCCCCTTTTTTTATTTTTTATATATATATATATTTTTTTTGTATTTTTCTATTTTATATATATTTTTTTGCATTTTGGATATTTTATTTTTTTTGGTTTATTAAAAATACGTAAATAAAAATAAAAAAAATACAAATAAAAAAAATGAAAATAAGAATAAAGTCAAATGGAATAAATCAAAAATAAAGTAAATTTAAATTAGAAAACAAGATTAATTTATTACAATTTTTATTTGATTATTTATTTTTTACGAAAATGAACTAAAAATAAAGATGAATTGGAAATGGAAACAAAGATAAAAAGATGCAAATTTTTCACACACACTTTTATCATACCCGGACAAAATTGGGTGTTGACATTACTCAAGTTACTAAAAATCTTCTAATATGTCCTTTATAGGCATCCCCTTATATTTCGTCTCAGTATCAGTTGCAGAAACTCCGGGATTTAGGATACTCTTATGTTAAGATGATTTTTTCAACTTGGATTGTGATGATCTGCTCAGAAAGAGGGATCTCAAACCATTTGCACCCTGAGATTTGCCCGTCAATGAGTTCACTTGAATTGGTTTAATTACTCTGAAAGGAAATATTTGGGACGAGATTTCCTCCAACCACTTTTTCTCTGATATTAACAGCTTCACCAATTGAAGAATATCTTCTTCAACAAGAGATCTTAAAACTGGGGGTCCATCCTTTAGCAATTTATACACCATATCCTCCCTGATACAAACAAATGAGTATGTTAGTAACTCTTTAAAGTGGTACCTACATAATGATATCATATAATAAAATATCAAAATGGTCACAGAACTTACAGAAGCAGTTCACGGTGAGAATGCAGGGAGCTACGAAAGGGAGGAAGGGGAAGCTGGGGATGACAGTGAAAGTGTTCGAGGAGCACAACGGTGGTGGAGTTTTCGAAACCTAATTTTTAAAATGTTTTTTTTTATCAAATGCCACGTATAATTGTCTCTCAATGCCACGTTTAAAAAGTTATCCACGTCAATATCACATATCATAAAAAATTTAACATCGTTAAGCCAATTTAACGATAGGGACCCAATTGATTCAAATTAACACTTTTTAGGACTCAATTGGAGATTCTAATAAAACGAGGATGGAGAAAAACCCACAAAAATAGAGACAACTAAGTTTAACCAACTTTAAAAAAATTGATTACAAACAAATCTTAACCATAATACCCTTTTTCGTAATATTTTTTTTTCTATAAGAATCTTGTTGGCCAAATGACACTTTGCCACATTTTATAAACAAACAGATGAATTAACAATAATAAAATTAAAAAAAAAGAGTTATAGAAAAAAAAAGTGTTTGGAGAGATTGTATGTTTTTAAAATAAAAAATTAATTCAATTTATACTTTAAATTTTTATTATTAAAATAATTGGATATCATTATTTTAAACACTAAATTCAAAAATACGATTTTTTTAAGCTCTTAACAAAATTATAAAAAGTTTATATTTAATTTGATAATAAATAATAATTTTATGATTTGTTATTAAAAGTATATAATAGGATATTTTGTTGGGTTTTATGCTCCGATCATCTTTTATTTATTTTTTAATCATTTTAATTATTTATTTAATAAGTAATAATCTAAAAGAATATTCTCTTGGATTTTATGTCCCTTCATCCTTGTGAGAGTCAACGAAATAGGAGAGGTTAAAATTGTTGAAGTCACAACAAAGTACACTCAAACAGACTGTAAAGTGTTGAAAGATGAATGCGATCGCAACCATTTATCTGTTTGCCGTGTTTCTGTCATCATCGATAGTGTTGGGGTCAGAGGAGGATGAAGTCTATGCCAAAGAGATTATGGGCGCAGCACAGAAGGAGAAGGAATGGTTGGTTTCGGTGAGAAGGCAAATCCATCAACACCCAGAACTGGCTTTCCAAGAACACAACACCAGTTCTCTCATACGTGCACAACTTCACAAATTTGGCATACCTTACACATACCCAGTTGCCAAAACCGGCGTCGTTGCGCAACTTGGCTCTGGCTCTCGTCCTATCATTGCTATTCGTGCTGATATGGATGCACTTCCCTTGCAGGTAAACAAGTTTTAACATATTCTTTGATATGTGTATGTGTATGAGGATGTACCTTTGGTTTGATAGTGGACATTCTTAGGAGCTTGTTGAGTGGGAACACAAGAGCAAAATAGACGGCAGAATGCATGCTTGTGGACATGATGCTCACACCACCATGCTACTTGGGGCTGCAAAGTTGCTAAGCCAGCGCCAAGATAAGCTTCAGGTTTTTTTTCTGTTCTCATTTACTAATTTTGGTGGATCTTTTAGGTTTCTGGTGTTTGTGTCTTTTGAGGTACTGTTTAACAATTTTCCACAAAAAACCGTAAACTATGGTTAGAGTTAGAACCCAAAGTCCTACACCGATTGTTCAGCTGATCATGTAATTTTGATGTGTTGGCTATGGATGCTAGGTTCATCTAGTGGGATAAGGCTTTTGTTGCTGTCGTCTATTGAAGTTATGAATAATCCAAATTTGAACACCTCTTAGCCCCTTTAGGTAGTTGTGAATTTCAATTGTAAATTCCATAGGTCGAAAGAATCCTGAAGCAACTCTGATTGATTCATTTTTGAAAACATGGAGGTGTTGTTGAAGTGAAGTCTTTCGTGATGGAGTTATTTGTGGATCCACATAAATAAATTTCAAGTCCATGTAGCAAACCTAGGTACGTAAGCAAGGCGGCTTTCTAAGTTGAACCGTTGTTGCTATATTTTGATCAAATTCTTAGTTACATGAGAACAGGAATTTAAGGTCTTTTAAAGCTTTTGTCTTGTTGTGTATGTGAAAGAAGGCATGTGTTTGGATTCTTGCTGTAATGTTGACATCTTACTATCTTACTGCTGTGTGACACTAGTTCTTGCCTACATATCTACATCACTTGGATGAGTGCGTATGTTGCTTGTAACCCGTGAAAGTGATCTGCTTAATAATATTCTTCATGCTGCTGCAGGTTTTTTTGTTGTTAATTGGTCCATCATTTTTTGAGAGAATACTATAGTGGGGAAAATTCTCCAAAATCATAAAATCATCTGTGTACTATTTGCTAATTCAGTTTAGAGATTCAAGTGTATGGTTGAGAACATCTGGCTTCTTCGTGTTAGGTGACTATAATACAATTGTATCGAGCCTGTTTCTCCTTTGCATATCCTATATCTATCAAGCCCACCTTGAGTACCAAGTAATTAATTCTGTTCTATCGAGCACCAGTTACATGACCAGTTTTTCTCTAGTGAATTAGCTTTCTGTTTGGCCACTCCTAATAAGCTAACTCATTGCAACTGTCTGTTCACGATAAATGTTGAGAAAATTGATCATAAAATGGCTGGGATCATTTTACCATAGCGGCAGACATATAGTTTTTCAAAGCAAGATGTGTTCTGGCAATATATGTCACGGTTTTTGTTTGTTCAAAACTGTTATATGTCAAACCATTCTCTTGGGAAGAAGCACTATTTGTGGGAAATATTTATCCTTTTAGACATGTTTCAAGTTCAACTTAAACGTTTCTTGGGTGTTATAAATTAGTTCATTCTCCTCTTGTCACATTATTAGGCATCTCACATACAGGAAACAATTATTCCTTTTCAGATTGTTAATCTTCCAATTCGTTTGGCTTCTTATTCCTCACATAATATCTTTTTTTCCAATATAATCCTTTCTATCTGTTGTATATTGGATTTTGAGTCCCTGGCCAACCACAGACAAAATGCCTAGGCCAGATAATTGCATAATCTTCGGGAAGCTGGTGGAGACCACACCGAAGCTAGTAGAAGTTTTATAGATCCTCTGAGCTTTGAAATTTCTACTTCACAACTTTGGGGTTTCACGCCAGTTTGAAATTGAAGTTGTTCGATATGGGTTATTCTTGTCATACATGTGTGGGTGAACTTGAGAGTGTTAATATAGCTCATAGGTTCAGAAGTGATAGCAGTGCCTCTTAAGCATGTGTATGTTTTGACTTTAAACCACCAGTTGCTGGATTAGATGCATGTTATATATCACAAGTTCATGGAAAATTGTACTGTAAAGTTGGAACTACAGCAACTACGCACACAATATTTATAGATAAAGTAGAATTGCGTGATGTTCAAAATGTATTCACTAACAACATAATTCCAGCTAAATCAGATTTGGTGCTTGTCAAGCTTTTTGTTGCTTGACTAAAAAAGTCGTTCTTTGAAGACTGCATTCTGATCTTTGATATTAAAGGGAACTGTAAGACTTATTTTCCAACCTGCGGAGGAAGGAGCTAGAGGTGCCTCTCAAATGATAAAGGAAGGAGTGCTTCAAGATGCAGAAGCAATTTTTTCATTACATATTGATCATACAACACCAACTGGAGCCATAGCATCCATTCCAGGTGCATTTACTGCTGCTGGATGCGTGTTTGAGGCAAGGATTGTTGGAGTAGGCGGTCATGCTGCATCGCCCCACACCAATATAGATCCAGTTCTGGCTACTTCCTTTGCAATTTTGGCACTGCAACAGCTTGTCTCAAGAGAATCTGATCCTCTTCAAAGTAATGTAAGTGCTACTCTCATGCTTGACATTCGCAACAAGATTTCACCATAGCTGTTTAAAATGCAACAAATTTGAAAGAGAATCTTTCCAAAATTTTGATTCAGCCCATTGTTGTGAATTTGTCTTCATGCATGAAAACCTGTTAGGTCTTCGTTTTTACATTTTATTTCTAAGCTTTCCCCTATTCCGTTTACTTTACATCATACATTTTCCGCAGGTGTTATCAGTTACTTTTGTCAAAGGTGGAACTGCATTAAACGTGATTCCCTCCTATGTAAAATTTGGAGGCACACTTAGGAGCCAGACAACTGAAGGCATGTACTATTTCAGACAGCGAATAAAGGAGGTACGAATAATGATTATTTAGACATCGCTAAGCATCATTCAGAAACTTTCACAAGCTGTTGGGAAGTTCTGGTTCATCTCTGATTTGCCTCATCTATGAAATTCAGCAGAAATCACTTTGGGTTGCTTGTTAAATCAGTTTCTAATTAAAGCTATACCTTCTCCGTGTAGGTATAGCAATAAATCAAGAATGTATTTTTATTTTGTTCATGCTTGTGTCTGTGGTAATAGAAGGATGAATGGTGAACTTAGTTTTGTTCTATGAATCTGTTTAGTTTATGTTGTTAGGAAACACACTTTCAGGTTATTGAAGGACAGGCAGCTGTGCACAGATGTAATGCTTATCTTGATTTCAAAGAAGAGGATTTCACCCCATATCCTGCTGCTGTTAACGACAATAATCTGCATCTGCATGTGGTAAGAGTTGGCCAACTTCTGCTTGGTCCAGACAATGTGCATGAAGCCGAGAAGGTGATGGCAGGTGAGGACTTCGCATATTTTCAACAAGTGATTCCTGGAACAATGTTTTCCATTGGAATCAGAAATGATAAAGTGGGATCAATTCACTCCCCACATTCCCCTTTCTTCTTTCTGGATGAGGAAGTTCTGCCAATAGGGGCAGCTCTGCACACTGCTCTTGCTGAGTTGTATTTGAAAGAGCATAAGCATACCATTCATTGATATTCTTTTCTCAATAGCTCATAAATGCATTGGTCATTTTGTCTATTTAAGAAAATCTACATATTTCATACAGTTGTTACATTACTTCTATTATCATGAGATGCTACATGCTTACTGTAAAGAAAAGTTATTTTAGAAATTATGTAACACCCATGTGCTTTGTTTTTGTATTTAAAATCAACCTTTGTAGTATATGCTAGAGCACTAAGCTTATTTTTTAAACCTTCTCTCAGAAGAGTGTGCACTTAATTCTAGTTTGGGTAAAATAACAAGCTCCATGTGGTAGTCATCACTCATCACAATAGTTTCTTATCAAACCCATTGGTTTTGATATTCATAACAATTCTAATAACATATCTCTTTATACTCGTTTAAAATTATTATTCAAGTATGTAAAATAAATTGTAGTTAAAAGTACAAATATTTTTAATCATTCTCATATAAAAATATTATTCAAATTTATAAGCTAAAGAGTAGAAACAAACTAAAAACCTATTTAGTCATAGGTATTCTTTTTTTCCCATCTCTGCACTCTTTTTATATATTTTAATAGCTTAAATATTGTTTGTAATTTTTGTTAGTGTAGTTAAGAAAGGATTTGAACCCACTAGTCAATTCGGTTCATCATGAATTCGGATTAGGTTGAGTTTAAAAAAAATTGAAATTTTGATACGGTGTAATTTTGATATCGGTCGAGCATGAACTTGACTTATCCGGGCTGAACTCGTGGTAAGTGGGGTTGATTCATCAACTCAATCAATTTTTTTAAGTTATATTACAAAAATGAAAAACTTAAACCTAAAATGCTCTCACTTTTCTGAGTTGATTTGAAATTCGTGCTCTGTAACACGTTGCTCAAACTGTGTTCCTTCGCAGATTGTGCTTGAAGAAAAAAGAACTTATAATTAAGTGACCTAGTGAGCCAACTCGATTAAGCCACTAACACGTGGTGAATCGGGTCAGGTTCAAAATTTCTAGACTTGTTAATAAGTGAGCCGGATTGAGTTGACTCACTAAATGACCAATATGTGGTGAGTTGGATCGGACCAAGTTGGATGATCTTTTTTAACAACACTAATTTTTGAAATATAAATGTTTTATGATTTCATTTTATATTAAAAAAATGTTTTTAATTCCTATACACAAATATCGTCTCTCTTGTTGTTGTTGTCGAACCTACCATCAGAAACAATATTTTTACAGTTATATACACAAATATTCTCTCTCCTATTTTCTTCCATTTATTTATTTATTCACCTTTTTTTACGAAACTTCTCCAAACTTATGATCTTGGAAATTGGAATGGGAGGAAATCACAATATTATGGTGCTCTAGTATATAGAAAACCAAGATATTATGATCGTGGAAAATATACCCAAAAATCATGAAATCAAGTAGTAAGGGCAAAATAAACAATATCCAACTGTCCATGGATATGTACACTAGCATCGTTTTTGAATTCCATGAGTGGGAAAAATTAGTATAAAAGTGTGTGTCTATTCTAGAATATGAACTATTTTTCCATCAACCATGTCTACCCATAGTATTACTCTGAACAAACTAATGATAACAAACGTTGTAAAAAAGTTGACAAAAACTACAAATAAAGATTTTTCGAGGCGTGTAGATCATTGTTCTTAAGGACTTATCCGTAGTGTGTCATGAAAGTTTCCTAGAATACAATAGGAACTTCCCAAAGGTCTGAAGATACTAGAACTAGCAAATAATTCTAAAAAAAGTAGAAAATAAATCCAGGATATTTTTAGGAAAGAAAAGAGAGAATGGAGAAAACAAGAAGGATAAGAGAATGAGAGAACGAAAAGAGTGTTTAATTTTGTGTCTTTGGAATGAACACAACCAATCTATTTATAGAGTGGGAAATAAAGGGAAATTGGCCCAAGGTCCATAACCAACGGGAAGAATCTCGAGCCTTGTGGTTTCCATCAAACATTCTCACTCAAAGGAAATCTCAAGCCTTGCAGGAGTGATTTTGACCACAAAAGATGCAATCGAAAAATTGCAATGTGAATCCATTTCTTTCAGAAGAAAGATGCACTAAAAAAATTCGAACATTAATCCATTTCTTTCGGAAGAGATTTTGCAATATAACCAAGGCATGGATTGCACTACAATCCCCCACATATTACAACAGATGAGAAAGAAGATTGAAAGAAAGAAAAGAAGAATTTTTCTGGGTTTTATAAGATGTAATGCATCAAAGCTGGTATAACAAGTTATATGAACTAATCATAGATCAAAAAACTTAACACACAATGTAGTTGATAAAACAAACTATATGAACCAAGGACACTTGACGTATGTTAGTAGTTTATCAATCACAATACACTGCCACAATCCTTGTTGTTATGGTTGTGTTGCCTTTAGTAGGCCATGCGCGTGCTCAGTATTCATGAATGTTCTAAAGATCAGGCCAAGATCTCATCCAAGAGGCCTTACTTGACAGTCATATAGGTGATTTCATCAAGTGTATATTTCAAATCATACATCACCAGTAAGGGATATGAAAATCATTAAAATCTTTATTTAAACTGAACATCTTAAACCACATAGAATTTTAATTACAGAGTTTAACCTCTCAATAATGTAGTATCTAGTAATTTCACACACACAATAGGAATGGACATATTTGATTTAAAATCAAATTAGTGCTATCAGAACAAACAAATGACTTATTTTTACCCATATGAACCTTATTCAAGGGATCACCAATCACAAAGGTTGGGTTATCATCACTTGTTTGTTTGCCAGTGGCTTGAGTCTCGTTCCACTCGATGTTTCTAAGATCATATTTCTCCCCAAGGGTTTAGTCAAAGGATCTTCTATTCCATTATGACTTCCCATAATCAATGGAAATAGTTCCACTCTTTAGCAGATGTTTCACATATAGCTATTGTCGATTGGCAATCATAGTGTATTGACACCAATGAGGTTGGTTTTCATTCCTAGTGAAATGTTCGCTAAGAAGGGTTTCAACACTTAACCCCACTACCAGTCATCTCAAGAGCAACAAACTTAGATTCCATTGTTGATCTTGCAATAATTGTTTACCTAGTTGAACTCCATGTAATCGCACCACCCCCAAACATGAATACATAAACACTAGTGGATTATGTCTCATCTGAATCGGAGATCTAGTTAGTATGATTGTACTCTTCAAGTACAACGAGAAATCCACTGTATTCAATGACATAATCTATTGAACATCTTAAGTATCTCATAAACCTGAAAACTGCATCTTAATGCTCTTGATTTGGACATTGAGTGTACCTACTCAGTCTACCTACTACATAAGCAATATCAGGTCTAGAAAAGTTCATCAAGTGTAGTAAGCTCTCAATTAATTATGCATATTGAAACTGAGAGATAAATTATCCTTTATTTTTCATTAATTTAGAGTTAACATCATAAGGGGTACTCATGGGTTTGAAATCATAATACCCAAACTTCTTAAGAAGTTTCTCTCCCTTCCTTATGACTCTAACACCTAAAATTACAGTGGTTTCACCGATGTCTTTCATTTCAAAATTTGATCCTAAAAACGATTTAGTTTTAGCGAAAATCTCATTGCATGTACCAAAGATTAACATGTCATCCACATACAAGCATATAATGAAAACATCACTATTTTTAGATTTAGAGTACACACATTTATTGACATCATTAGGTGAAAAACCATCACATAGCAATATATTATAAAGTTTTTCATGCCACTGTTTTGGTGCTTTTTTCAACCCATACAAAGATTTTAAAAGTTTACATAGTTTATTCTCTTGACTAGGTACAACACACCTTTCAGGTTAAGTCATATAAATTTTCTCCTCCAAATCACCATTCAAAAAGGCAATTTTAACATCCATTTGGTTTATCACTAACCTATTGATAGTTCATATAGCTAACAATGCTAAAAAAGAGGAAATCCTACTCATAGGGTTTGAATAGTGTTATAGGAAAACTTTTCGCCAAAAAGGTAGTTTAACAATCTTGTCAAAGATTAAACGATTATAACTTGTTAAACTCTTAAGTTGAAAAGCTTCGTTCAAACTGCAAGTTCTAAAATAAATACTTTTCAATTGTCTTGCTAAATCTTCCATAATATTTTTAAAAGAATATCTCTTAATAAAAATTGCGTTTGGTGATAAGAGCTCTTGTAAACAATTAAGATAATAAGCAACTGCAAGGTTTGAAGAAATAAATTTGAGCAAGACTAAAGTAGTAAACACATAATTATTTTATACAAGTTCACTCCACCGAGCTACCTTAAGTTCTTCTCTAAGACCTCTTAAATGGTTTCACTATAATATTCAACAAGATTACAACCGAGTATTCGCACCACTCTTGGTATCACTTAGTCAATCCTAGTACCCCCCGCTACTTTGACTAGAATCGAGTTTTACCCATTTCTAATATCCTTAGACAATCCCGATATCTTCCCGATACGCTATCTAGTTGAGTTTCACTCACTTCTGCTTTTCACTAGATAAACCCATATGGCTACTATTTAACCCCATCAAGTTAAGTGTTAAATGTTTGTATTCTCTTCAGAATGTGCAGTCAAACAAATTGCTTTCAATTCCTTAGAAGATTTTTCTCGCAGAAATGATGTATTTACAATACAAATCAATCTAACCGACTTTTACGATTTTCTCTCTTCTTACAATGGTAAGCTTATGATTATATGAAGCTTGAGAGTACTTTCTTTTCTTTTAAGCTTTCTTTTCTTCTCAGATAATTACTTTCATATTTATGTGCTTATTATCTTGATCTTCTCTTTAAAGATCTTCAATTTATAGGCTTCAAGGAAATGTCTATTAGATAGTACTTGCTTTGATCTTCAAATCTTGTTAGCCTTGTCGTAGGTAGCAACCATAGGTTAAAGTGAACTTGTCAGAGCATACTTGTTTTTTCAGTACTTTATGAAAAATAGGTAGTACGAACTCTTTGGCATGACTTTTTATAGAAAGAACATTCCGTGAATGTCTTTTTTGTCTCTAACATCCACTTCTGAATTGTATTTGATAGAGCAGGTGGATGCTTGACATAGGTAATTTTCATAGACTAGAGTAGATATGCATGCATATAGATATGTTCTTTTTCTTATCACTTTTCTTGGTTTGAAACATTGTGCATTTAATGCTCTTTAATGTACATTCAGAACAACTATAAGCCTTTCAAATTTTCTATTGCTCAAGTATGATTTTCTCGTTTAAGCATGCTAGTAGAGATACCAAGCAATTCATAAAAATTTCATCATTGGATAAAAACATCGTTTAGCATAAGGTTTCTAACAATGCCTTGCTTAGTGAGTATTCTTAGTTCAAGACCGCGTTTAGTAAGATATCTTTCAACACATGTTTTTGGAACAATGTTTATATCTTTTAGCATGCTTACCAAAAACATTGTTTTGTACCTTATAGTGAGAGTTTGTTAAACTGGATTTTGGTCGCACAAAACCAGAACAAACTAGATTTTCCCACTAGTGTAGTAAAGAGACAACCTAGGTATCAATCCTTGGACTCGGTACAGTTAAATTTTAAAATGTAGAGTTAAGTCTTGTATTTATTTACTAATTATTTACTTACTAACTACTAAACAGGTAGGGACATTTAAAATGAATGAAACTAAAATAAAAGAATTGAAACTAATCTAAACTAAAATCTATTTAAAAGAATAAAGAAATTGAAATGTAATTAAAGAAAAGAAAATACCAGTCTAAACTACTCAAAACAGAAATAAAACCTATTTACTATAACTTCCTACAACTGAAACATAACATATATGATACAATCTAAACAAAACTCAAATGCTATAAAAATAAGGAAAGACAATCTTTGAAAAAGAAATGCAGAACATAAGCAAAACCTAAGTCTAAAAGAATGCATTAACAATCACGAGATATTCCTAAACTAAGCATCAAATCTGTGAATTAGAATGTAAAACATAAAACCTAAAATGAATCATCAAATTCTACTCTAAACAAAAGTAATCAAGAACAACATTAGAAAGCAACTAAAACAGAATTTAGAATTGAAACAAAGTAAGAAAATCAGTACCTAAATTCTAATTGATCAAAAGCAAAATAACACAAAAAAACAAAATTGATTTCATAGGTGAAATGCACATTGGAGTAAATAAAAGAGTGCTTAGAGTTCTCAAGAAGACATCCTGTGAAGTTGAATCCCAATACAGGGTATTCTAGGTTATATTTCAGAACCTAATTTGACTCTTTCCACTAATATGTCCAACCAATGTTCATTTGCCTATTCATCAATCTAAAATTCACAAACAGAATTTAAATATGCAAATGATTGAGGATAAAGTTTCAATTACACTTAGAAAGACATTTTGACTAAAGTAAGCCCATCACAGGGTCTTATAGTTCATATTTCAAAACTAACAGTGGTAATTCCTACTCATTCTCAATCAATGCAAACCTAAATCTGATAAAAGAAACACAAATTTGAATCAATTTTTATGCATTGGACTCATCTCTGACTCGAGAAGACATCTCGATAAAGAATGCTCAATACAAATTCATTTAATTCCAAAAGAAATTATAGAATGCAGAGTGACAGAGTCCAAATCAATTTCTCAGCAAAACAAGAAACACAATCACACAAGAACACAAGAAAATAGAAACATCACAAAAATCAAACACATAATCATAAGAACTCTCATAATAGAACACATCAACGAAAGAAAACATTTTATTAACGAGAGAAGAAGAGTACAAGAAAAGGTATCGAACAAAACTCGCAATCGAAGCCACCACGGGTTGTCACCACCGTGGGTGTGCGCTCCAAAAGCAAGGAAAACGAAAACCTACTCTATAGAAAGCGTAAAAAAAACTAATCTACATAGTGTAAAACTATATCTGAAAAGTTGTAAAGTGTGTATGTGTGTAATTACATGAAGAAAACCCCTTTATATAGGGTTCATCAGCAAAGAGGGAAAAGGGAATGGGAATAGACCTCTTGATGCTTCATGCTTCCCATCGGACGACTCTCCCTTTCTTCCTCGTGCTCCACAACTCTCAGCCCTCCATCAACTTAAGCTTCTCACCTATCAACATTTGTCACGTGCTCGAGCTTCGTCTGCCTCGAGCTTCTAATTAGTGGCACGAGCACTAAGAGCTCTCTTCCTCTCACATTACTTTGCTCTCTGTCCGCACAAGCCCTAGCTCTCGTGGGTTTTTTTCTCTCCCAGTTGAGAATTGCTCGAGACATTGTTTTCTTCAAATGAAATGCACAACCTAAGAACCCCTAAAGCAGCTTCAGCCACCAAAACTCACTGTTTCACTTAAGCCCATTCCAATGCATTTTCAGTAGACCAACAACGGCAATCCAATGCAAACATAAGCAACCCAAATGCTAAGTGCACCAGCAGCCCTATTCAGCCAATCAGCAGCATATCCCAAGTGTGGCAGCAGTAGCAGTGTAGCAGGCAGCCCAATTAATCAGCCAACAGCCTTTAGCGGCCCACTTCAGCTCAATTTCTCTGGTGGCAACAACTCAATTTATATCTACATCAAAGAAAAATAATCAATACCAAATTAAAGAAAAGGAAATCCAACAATTAAAAAGAAAGGATTTTATTAAAGATTTTCTAAAAAAAATAAAATTTTATAATTACTGAAAATTACACCTAAAAACCTATTTTTAACTACAATTACACAAAACTAAAGAATTTAAGAAAAAACCTAAAACTAATCCAATTCTACAAAATTAAAGACAAGAATATGTTATCCTAGACTTCTAAACACAATTAAAAGTGCAAAACTAGGGAGTTATCAAAGTTCTTCTAACATTTTTAGCAAGGTATAGCACAAGTGCGTTTATCAACACTCTCATATAGCACATTGACACAATTTGTGAGGGAATCATTTTGTTATGTGTCTGCTAATGTATTAGTGCATTTACAAAAGCTTTTTCACGAAACCCTTATCTTTCAACTATATTATTTTTTTCAAGGAAAACACTTTTGTCATATGCTCATTTTTTTTATTTATGTTTGTTAAACTTCAAAACATATGATGACATTTAGACAATTCAGTTTTATGGACGATCTTGTCTTAATAACATTTACTACTCTGTTTATCATGAATATTAATTAATCTTAGTCGCTGTAATTTCATAACAGAGGAAGAATTCATATGTCCTAATCTAGCATGTCACATATCATATGAATCAACAATAAGTAGAAGAAGAAGATTCATTAATATTCTTATAAATGTTGTCTTTACAATCTTGTCAGACTTGAATGACACTTTAACCCCTACTTTTCCCAATAGTGCTACTAAGATTAAATTAAGTTTGATTGATGGAACATGTAGCACATCACTAAAGGCCAGAGTCTTTCCAGATGTGAGCTTGAGAAGAACTTTCTCTTTTCTAGAACAAGAGTGATCTTGGAATCATCGAGGTAGAGATATTCTTCTTCATCCCCTACATTAGTGTAAGAGGTAAGGGCACTTTTGTTTGCACAGATATGCTTGGTAACACCAAAGTCTACCACCCACATGCTCACATTGGTCATCAGATTTATTGAGAAACGATCACAACAATAATGTCATCTCCTTCAACTATATTTGCCCTAGGAGGATTGTCGTTTCTTGCCCTACATCTACATTGTAGTGCATGATGGCCCGACTTTCCACATATGAAACAATTTACTTTCTTCTTAAAGGTGGCAATTCATCGATCAGAAGTTTTGTAATAAATTCATCTGGTAGAAGAATGTTCTCCGCTTTCATATCTTTGAGCAGTTTATGGTATTAATTTATTTGAGACATTATGTCCTTGTCTTCAATCATTTCCCAGTGATAGTAATTCCCAATAATGAACCTGTGTTTGATGACATCTTTAGTAGAGTATTTGAGAATCAATAAATCTCAAATGTCTTTCGCCTTCTTATAGGATCAGTACACATCGAACAAATCATTAGAGAGTGCACTAAGGAAAGTATGTTGGCATACCTTATTTGCATGAACCCAATCTTTGAGATGAAAGAGAAAATACGACTTTGTACATGTCTAAAAGGTTGACACACAATTTTGCTAGCCGAAAATTCTAATCAGAGAAGACTTCAATTTTTGATACATTCACAAAAAGTTTCGTAAAGATTGTCTGAGTTTCGAAAAAATGTTCTGATTTCGCAGTATTGAGTTGTTGTCAGCCATAAATCTTTAATATTGTTGTAGAAAATTTGACAAAAAACACAAACAAAGATTTTTCGAGACGTGTTGATTGATCATTATCTTTAAGGACTTATCCGTAATGTGTTACGCAAATTCTCCCACGATATAATAAGAATTTTCCAATAGTTTGAGGATATCAAAACTAACAAGCAACTAGAAGAAAAATAGTAGAAAATAAATCCAAGATATTTTTAAGAAAGAAAAAAAAAGGAAAAAAATAATAAGATAAGAAAACGAGAGAAAGAAAAATTATTCCATGTCCATGCTTTAAATTATATAATAATACTAATTTAAAAGAGTTATTAGAATAATAATTTATTTAATGTAATAAATTAAGTTACTAATTTGTAATAATTAAGAGGTTATTATAATATATATAATGTTTTATAACGCACTTGAAATTTTGGAATGTTTATAGTTTTATAATCATGCTTACCAAATTCGTTTAACTCAGACGAGTTTACATGCTTATTTAGTACTTATGAGTTAAATCAAAAGCAATCTCGGATTTCTGTAAAAGTGATAGCCTTGATGATAAAATTGGTAAGCTTGATCGAAATCGCGAACTTATTTCCGATTAGAATTCATAAAGATTTATTTTTAATGTAAATGGATTTCGGTTTTGGGCTCACCATATAAGCTTATCTTCTTTCTTCGTCTCCTTGCTATTCACTCAACGCTTTGTTCTAAGTCACTCGTGATTTCCGTCAGCCGTCATCACACTCGTGTCACTGTCCACATCTTGCCATCATCGGTAGTCACGCCTTGCCTCTTTCTATAATATACCTGTTTAAGAATACCAAGTTTATCCGAGTCGTTTTTTCTACCTTTGGTTTAATGGACTTGATACTTTGTATATTGTTATTGTCTCTTCACTTTCACACCCGATAATAAGAGTCAAATCATATTTAAGAAGTGAGAAAATGATTTCCTTGAAAATCACAATGCAAACCTTGAGAAAGACAATTAATCAAATAGATACTAATAGATATTAAATGTTTCGGTTAGAATCTCCTAGACATTAACCAGTACAATCAAAACCCATCATCTGGAAAAGGTTAAATCGCATATACCAGGAATCCTACATAAAAAGAGAATTCTAACTCTTTATAATATTAATCTTTATTATCATTGACATGAGATGATGGGAAACCTTCTAATTTTGTGAGAAATGTTATGTTCATACCGAAGTGACGACAAGACCAACATGATATAAGCTATTATAAGCCCAACAAGATTTCGGCAATAGGCCGAGATTATCTCAACACTTGTAAGACACTAGGAATAAAGGTATTTTGTTAAGATTGAGATGATTTCGAAATATTTAGCTATTATGATAAAGAAAAATATTATTGATTAAATTGTTATTATGTGAAGTTTAAATGATCTTGGTTAATTTTTATTAATTAAATGTTAGAGATGGTCTTAGACGAACATAGTATACTAGCTTTCATGATCTATATGATATATGCGAACCTTAGTGAGATGGGCAACTTGCAAAAGAAAATTTCATGTTATTTGAGTCATTTATCTATAAGTATATGTTCATCAAACAGTTATGTCTTTTCACAAAACACCATGCTATGGGATATAAATATAATAGAAGAACATTAGAAGTTTTGAACTATGCATAAAAGAAATTCAAATTACAATTCTGATGTTAAAGAGAAGAAGAAAATGTTATGGGATAGGTAGCTCTCTCACCATATATCCTGAAATGAACAAGAAGGAATTCAAGAATATTGCAGAATATGCTTACTGGTCAAAAAACGGATGACTACATTTCTATGGCTGGTGCTTATTATAAAAGGAAAATTCAAGAAATTGGAGAATTTACATGATGATATGTAGAAAAACCGATGGCTACAATTCATTGATGCGCGTGATCCCTTGAGAATGAACCAGGGCCAGACAATTTTTACTTGTCTTTATCAATGAAAAATGATTTTGCTAAATTTTTAGATGAAAATAATAGAGTAATTTTTCTATTGGATGTATGTTCGGTACTTGAACACATCATTAAGCAATGACACTATATGTTCCAAAATTTAGCAGTGATAAAACCAAAAGCTTTTCAATTAAAGTTTCCCTTCAAAAGGGTCTTGTTTTGTTTTGATGTGATTCAAAAACAATTTCACCCGACCAAGTCACCCATATCCATCTGATCTGGTTAAGGTAACTTTTGATAGAGTTTTCCTTCATCACGTTTTGGTATATATTATGGATTTTGTTTATATATATCTAATAGCGGAAGATGGATTATTGGTCATAAAGCCAAAAAGAGGCATTTAACAATCCAAATGAATCTATCTTCTGATGAGGGTGCAATGAAATGAAGATAAGATACACAAAATTATGCTTTGTCATTGAAACTAGAAAAAGGTAAGAAACAATACATGTGGGGACTAACTTTCTTGTACTAGTGTTTAATTTGCACGCAATATGCAAGTGATTTATCAGATCCCCACGTTTCATTCACATCCCAATTATATATATATGTCACGAAAATCGGGTTGGAATGCGTTGCTCAAGAACTAATGTTGAAGAAAGAGAATGCTCATATGTTACAACTCATTTTAAGAAATCACAATATGCATGTGATCACCTTCTCGCTTATTTCATTTGCAAATGCTCTTTCATCGAAAAATCGTAAATAATTGAGCAAAATAGAGCCTAAACCAAATATAGGTAAAATTCAGAACAGTCATCAAACACATAACATAGTATGAAATGCAGAATAGGTACTCCTACAGTCATATACACGTGCCATGCATCTCTCAGAAATCAACACTTCACCACCTGGTCATGAAAAATGAACTAGTCGGCAAGTGCTATCATTTTCAAGGCTACTTTTTGCTCTCTCCCTCTCATAATCTTCTCCCTGTGCATAAATATGATAACCATCCTCCAACAGTTCGAAAACAATTCCAAAAGAAGTATTGAACCAGGAGTTTCATGGTGCATTTATTGTGACATATTGCATGTGCTCTGGAATATCCTATAGTTTGGCTTATGCTACTTACTGTTTACCCACCACTTACCTATCATACTCAGTGTGTGATACTCCTACTCTTTCTTTATGTAACTGTCTTCTGTATACCTCTTAACCAACATCATCTCTTGATTTTTAAGCCCCTTTTCTCCCAAAATCAAAACACTAACTTCATTTTTCATCTCGATTCAAAGAGCAAATGGGTGAGGATGCAAAACAAGTGAGCCTTCACTTTTCTCATTCTGCTTTCTCATTTATATTAGTTTTTCTTACATATTTCTGGGCTCGAAAATTTTGTTTTACTTATCTTGGTTTTGGTAGGAAGCTGCAGAGGAGAAGAAAGAGTCTAAACCACCATCTCCAATTGTGCTGTTTATTGACTTACATTGTATAGGATGCGCCAAGAAAATAAAAAAATATATTATGAAAATGCGAGGTTCTATTCTGTCATCTATCAGTTTGATTTTGACGTCATATGGGCTGCCACGTTTTCATTCGTTTGTAATTTTCTTCGAACAGGAGTTGAAGCAGTGGTGATTGATATGGCTGAAAATCAAGTTACCATAAGGGGAACAGTGGAGCCTGAAGCAATATGTAACATAATTACGAAAAAAACAAAGAAAAAAGTCCAAGTTATGTCTCCATTGCCAGAACCAGAAGTAGAACCTACACCAGAAATTGTTACTTCTCTGGTATCCAAGACTTCCCTTTTCCTGTTTTTCAAAGAAATGAAAATTATATTAAACATAAATCTACAAAGTTTAACTAATAAATGGTAATTGTTTCCTGTTACAGGCTATTGAACCGGTTACTGTGGAACTTAACATCAACATGCATTGTGAGGCCTGTGCTGAGCAGCTCAAACGGAAGATATTCAAAATGAGAGGTAACACTTATTCTCATCTAATGTGATGGTAACACCAATTGCTGGTTGTAGTTGAAAGAGACTGATTTGGATTAACTTCATTTGGGGAGAATGTAATCACTTTGAAGAATTACTTTGAACAAAAGCATGCATAAAACACAAATTTAGTCATTTTCTCATACAATTTTGCAATTATGACAGCAAAAAACTCCATCAATCATTTGCAATTATCATTCTTTCACGTTCATTTGGAGTAATATACTTATAAAAGATTGTATTTAGAAAAATAGACTGTAAGAAAAAAATGAGTGATTTTTCACGTTCATTAAAGGACAGAACTATTTTATGATTTTTTTTTTCAATGAAACAGTTGAACTAATATTGATATTTATCTTGTCCCTCGAATACCCGTATGTAGATAAATAATAATAATAAATAAAGTCATTTTCAAAAATATAAAAGAAATATAATTTGATAAAAAAAAAAGGTACAAATTAAGAAGACAAAGTCAGCACTTTGATTGTCCATCCATTAATGCTTTTATCTTCCAGAGTACAAGTCAGCATTTTGACTGTAAACCTATACTTGGTATTCTTCTTCATTCCAATGCACCTAAAATTAGAAAGAAATGAAGATCTTGTGAAAGCCAATTTTTTCCTAACAGCACCTTTATTTATATATTTTATTATTATTTAAATTTATTAAAAATTAAATAATCAATCTAGTTTCTCTTTTAATTCAACGAACAAATTTCATTCATGATTTCATAAACTAATAAAATTTAGGCAATAGTATGTAAAACACTCTTGTAAACTAGAATGCAGGACGGTTTAACAAATACAACATCAAAAAAAGCATCATGATTTAAAAACTATTAATGGCATCGATTCATCTAAGGGCTGTTTTATCAGCTTTTGATGAACAAGTAAAATATAATGATGTTCAATACATAAATATATAAACATGTATATGCAATATAATGCCTAAAAAATCCAAATCATCCCTTTAATGATGTAAATGTGAAAACATGTTTTTGTTATTAATGTAGGAGTTCAAACAGCAGTGGCAGAGCTTAGCACAGGGAAGGTCATTGTGACTGGGACCATGGATGCAAACAAGCTAGTAGACTATGTCCATAGACGCACCAGAAAACAGGTCAAAATAGTTCCCCAGCCAGAACCTGAACCCTTAGCAGAAAAGAAAGAATTAGAGAACCCTGGAGCAGAAGAGGTCAAACATGAGGAAGAGATAGAAGAAAAAGAAGAGGAGAAACCAGCAGAAGAACCTAAGAAAGAAGAAGGTGGAAATGATGGCAATAATGAGAGTAAAGAAGAGAAAGGTATTGAAGAAGAAGAAGTGGCAAAGAAAGAAGTGGTTGGTGATGAGAATGGAGTGGTGGTTAACGTTGATGATGAAAGCATGAAGAAGATGATGTACTCCTACTATTACCAACCACTCTATGTTATGGAACCACCCCCTCAGCTATTCAGTGATGAAAATCCCAATGCATGTTGCATTTCATAAACTCATCACAGGATCAATGAAAGAAAGAAGGAGAAAGGATTCCATATTGTGAAATATTGTTTTTAATTAATTTGATGTATGAAGAATATTACACAGATAGTAATAATAGTTTTTTAATTTTTTCCTTTCTTCGATTATTTGCTGTTTGCAAACATGTTAATGCATGTAAGAGCAAATGTGACAAGATCTTGGGAATGTTGAGCAGGGGTGGAAGACTTCATATCATTTACGTATACTTCAACACTTTTGTTGATAAAGTGATTAAATACCTTATCCATGAGTCTTTCGTAAGTTGTTCCAACGTTTTTTAGTTCAAAAGGTATGAACTCACAATAATAATTGATTTTTTTTTATGAAGGCGATCTTTAGCTTGTTACCTTCAGCGATTGGAATTTGGGTTATAGCCTGAGTGGACGTTTAAGAAACGTGGTAGATTTTGACTGACTACTTTATCTACCAGTCGGTTAATGTTGAGTAAGGGATAGGCGTCCTTAGCATACACATATATTGTTAAGGTCCGTGTAGTACATAGTTCCACCATTTTCCATTGGCCTTTTTTACCAACACGATAATAGTTAGCCATGTTGCGTAATGTGCTTCCTTGACGAATCCATCTTGTAACAGCCGTAAACAATTCATACTAAAGATTCGATAAATCTAAATATCTCAAACAAACATATTTAATCATATTCAGATTTATAAGAAAGAAAACGGAAGCAGAAAGACCAACCTCCAGCTATTGTTGTATGCTTGCTTAAATTCTGATTTCTGAACACTTGCTCTTAAAACACGATGGTGATGTATATGAAATAAAGAGTAGGCTCAATGACCTGATATGAAATTTTCTGTAGTGCTCCAAAAACCATCACAGAGTATTTTTATAACGTTAGAAGAGATTGTTGCAGGAATCATGGCACACCCACACATTTGAAAACGGTTTCTATTTAAAATGGACCACTTTCAGAATATTATCTGCTTTTAAAATATTAACTGAAAAGGAAATAAAAAAAATGGGATATGATAGATTCTTAAAATGTAACCTCTTTTCTGTATAAGGCTAACATTCTCCCACTTGGTCCATTTTATTCAACCATCAAACGTAATAAGAGACCAAATATATGAATCATGGTGACAGATCCTCTAATAATGAGTATTATCTCCCATGTCTTACGATGTATTTAGTCTCACACCACAAGCTCTTAACTCTAATGAATAAACCATATGTCTATTCTAGGTCACAATTAAATGAGTTTTCTCAAAGTAACTAATTATGTGCACAAATAATTGAGAAAACATTAAACTGAATAAGAGTTTTATCAAAATGAAAGTACTTACAATGATTGTCATATCATGGAACCAAGTCTCATTCGCGTTACATGATCCTTAAAATTCTTTGGTGGCATGCCTTTAGTTAAAGGATCAGCAATCATCTGCTCAATGACCACTTTCTTTTCTATAACACGTTCTCTTATGGCTAGATATTTAATATCAATGTGTTTACTTCGACTTCCACTTTTATTATTCTTAGCCATAAAAACAGCAGTAGAGTTATCACAATACAAGTGGCCTAGAAATTGATTCCACAACTCTAAGCCCAGATATAAAACTCTTCAACCATACACCATGTGAAGTAGTCTCAAAACAAGAAACGAACTCAGCCTCCATAGTAGAAGTAGCAGTCAAGGTCTGCTTTTTGCTACTCCAAGATACAACTCCACAAGCTAGCATGAAAACATAGCCAGATGTAGCTTTTATGGTATCAACACAACCAACAAAGTCTGAATCAGAGTAACCTACCACTTCCAAATTATCAGTTCGTCTATACATGAGCATGAAATCTTTTGTTCCTTGAAGATATCTCATTACTTTGTTTGCAGCTTTCCAGTGGTCAACACCTGGATTACTCTGATATCTTCCTAAAACTCCAACTGCAAATGCAATGTCAGGTCTAGTACAAACTTGAGCATACATAAGACTTTCGACAGCTGAAGCATATGGAATATTTTTCATCTGTTCCTGCTCAAGATCATTTTTCGGGCATTGACTTAATTCAAGTTTGTCACCCTTTACAATGGGAGCTACACTTGGTGAACAATTCTTCATGTTAAACCTCTCTAAAACTTTGTTGATATAGGTCTCTTGAGACAAACCCAAAATGCCTTGAGATCTTTCTCTATGGATCTTAATGCCAATGACATAAGATGCCTCTCCCATATCCTTCATGTCAAAGTTCTTTGAGAGAAATTGTTTCACTTCATATAACAAACCCTTATCGTTGGTTGCAAGCAAAATATCATCCACGTATAATACAAGGAAACAAATCTTACTCCCACTGACCTTTTGGTATATACATTGATCCATGACGTTTTCTTCAAAACCGAATGAAGTGATAACATCATGAAATTTTAGATACCATTGGCGGGAGGCTTGTTTTAATCCATAGATGGATTTATTAAGCTTACATATCAAGTGCTCATTGTCTTTAGAAGAGAATCCTTCAGGTTGTTTCATGTAAACCTCTTCCTCTAGATCACCATTAAGGAATGATGTTTTCACATCCATTTGATGTAACTCAAAATCAAAATGAGCTATTAATGCCATAATTACTTGGAAGGAATATTTCTTAGATACAGGAGAAAAGGTCTCTGTGTAGTCAATTCCTTCTCTTTGAGTGAATCCTTTGGCAACAAGTCTTGCCTTATGTCTCTCAATGTTGCCTTTTGAGTCTTTCTTGGTTTTAAAGACCCATCTACATCCAATGGATTTTACACCATCAGGCAACTGAACGAGATCCCAGACTTTGTTGAATGCCATAGAATCCATCTCGTCTTTCATGGCATCATACCATAGGTTTGATTCTTTAGAACTCATGGCTTGTGAAAACGTTTCAGGATCATTTTTGGCTCCAATGTTGTAATCTGATTCTTGTAAATACACTTCATAATCACTAGAAACTGTTGGTCTTCTTATTCTAGTAGATCTTCTTAATGTTGTGTCAACATCTTGATGAGAAGCTTGTTGTTCAACTGGTTGTTCAACATTTACTTGTTGTTCCTCATCAACAACCTGATCTATATTATCATTCTCAACAATTTGTGGAACTTCAATTATTGGTTGTCTAATTTGCTTTTGAACTGGAGGAGCGTGAATGACTACCAATCTTTAATTTGATTGAGAGGTTTGAGCTTCATAGTGATCTTTTTCAAGATCAATGTCTTGATTTAAATCACTCCCATTAATCAAATAATTTTCAAGAAACTTTGCATTTCTTGATTCCATAATCTTAGTGTTATGAGTTGGACAATAGAATTTATACCCTTTGGACTTTTCAGCATATCCAATGAAATACCCACTAATATTCCTTGGGTCTAGTTTCTTCTCTTGTGGATTATAAATTCTCACTTCAGACGGACATCCCCAAACGCGTACATGTCGTAAACTAGGTTTCCAACCTTTGAATAACTCAAAAGGTGTTTTTAAAACAGCCGTAGTTGGGACCCGATTTACTATATACACAGCCATCTTAAGTGCTTCAGTCCACAAGAACTGAGGAAGTTTTAAATTACTCCTCATACTTCTCACCATATCCATCAAGGTTCGATTTCTTCTTTCTGCTACACTATTATGATCTAGAGAGCCAGGCATGGTATATTGGGCAACAATCCCATGTTCTTGAAGAAATCTAGCAAACGGACCAAGTGCTTGTCATTCTCCGTGTGTTTACCGTAGTACTCTCCACCTCTATCTGATCTCACAATCTTAATTTTCTTTCCACATTGTAACTCTACTTCAACCTTAAAATCTTTAAAGGCATCTAAGGCTTCATCCTTAGAACGAAGTAAGTACAGATACATGTATCGTGAGCAATTATCTATAAAGGTGATAAAGTATTTTGGACTACTTGCGTCCATATCCAGACAACAAATATCTGTATGAATAATTTCTAGTAAACTTGAACTCCTCTTAGCACCTCTTTTGGACTTGTTAGTTTGCTTACCCTTAATGCAATCCATGCAAGTCTCAAAATCAGTAAAATCCAAAGTACTCCTTCATTTACTAATCACTTAATTCTCTCAATGGAGATATGTCCCAATCTACGGTGCCATAAAACAAAAGAATCCTCATTCATAACACATCTTTTTAACCCAGCGGAAACATGCATAGAACTATAAGCAACGTTGTTTTGCAATTTAATAAAGTAAAGACCATCGCATAATTCCCCAAAGCCAATAACTTTGGATTTATTCAATAAACTAAAACCAGAATCCATAAAATTAAAGGAAAAACCCAAAGGTGCAAGTTGTGAAATAGAAATCAAGTTCTTGCTAAAACTAGGAACATAAAAGGTCTTTTCTAAACATAAAACAAAACCACTGCTTAAAACTAAATTGCACGTCCCAATGGCTTCAACATGTGAACTCATCTTGCTTCCTGAATAGATGTGTTGCTCACTTCCCATCAGTTTCCTTAGGTTTTCCATACCCTGCAAGGTATTAGAAACATGGATTGTAGAACCAGAATCAATCCACCATGTGTTATGATTAAAACTAGTCAAAATAGATGTGTTGCTCACTTCCCATCGATTTCCTTAGGTTTTCCATACCCTTCAAGGTATTAGAAACATGGGTTGTAGAACCAGAATCAATCCACCATGTGTTATGATTAAAACTAGTCAAATTAGATTCATAACAGACAAAAGCAAACAAATTACCTTTCTTTTCAAGCCAATCCTTAAACTTTTGACATTCCTTCTTCATGTGTCCCTTCTTTTTACAAAAGAAACATTTGGACTCCTTCTTAATAACTGGCTGAGCAGGAATCTTTCCCTTCTTATTAACTTGGTTCTTCTTATTCTTAAATGAAGTGGTCAAGTTCACCTTCTCCCCTTCTTCAATCAATAGCCTTTCTTCTTCTTGAACACACATGGTCAATAATTCATTAATAGACCACTTGTCCTTATGTGTGTTGTAAGAGATTTTAAAGGGAGCGTAATGGGGAGGCAAAGTGCACAAAATATAGTGCGCTAGGAAAGAATCAAACATGGTAACTTCCAAAGCTTTTAGTTGAGCCACAATGTCCCTTATGTGCATGATATGATCACGCACTCCCTTAATTCCAGTGAGCTTTAAGGATGAAAACTGCATTATAAGAGTGTTGGCAAGAGATTTATCAGATGTCGTAAACTGCTCATCAATAGCCCTCAGTAAATCCTTGATATTCTCATACTGATCAACCGAACCTCGGATTCCAGCGGAAATGTTGGTTTTTATGAACGTTACGGAGAGACGATTTGACCTCTCCCATTTTTCATAAAGTTCAATGGCATCTGGAGTGCTAGTCTCAATAATACCCGGTGGTTCAGGTCTTCTAATAGCATAGTCTATGTCCATCCAGCCTAAATGAAGAAGAACTCTCTCCTTCCAAATCTTATAATTATCTCCTTTCAACTCGGGAATACCACACTTGATATCAGAAATATTCACAGATTGAGAAACTGCAAATTCAAAATATTCATGTTCATTATCATAATTTGAGACTAAAATAAATGTCATGTTTTACCAATACAAAACATGTCTTTACCAATGAGTCTATTAACATAAAACTTGTCTATGGGCTAAAGTCTTACTCAATTAGACTCATTTAACCTTATGATAAAACTATTAAATTATATCACATTCCTAATTCCTATGGGAAAATTAAGAATTATAATAAATATTTTATCCTAATTAATCATACAAATGTAAGGAAAATCATGTGGGTATACTTCATCACATTATATATAATTAATTACAATTAATGTTTCAATAAAGTGATCTTTATAATATAATTTAATTAATTAAAGATGTTGTGGCTACTCTCTAATTATTAAAAATTATATTTATCACTAAACAATAAATTCTCTATAGGTCTTATATTTAATCTAAATAAAATATAAGAGTCATATTATAAATATATAATATTCAAAAATTAGTATACTAACATTAAATATTAGTATAATGTCCACGCGCACTTTAATCCTAATTGCGTGTATACCAGTGCCTATCATAACACCATAACAACGTATGTATATATATATATATATATATATATATATATATATATATATATATATATATATATATATATATATACATATATATATATATATATATATATATATATATTATACGCATATAACAACAACAGGAAAAAGGCATCCAATATGAAACGTAAACAATAAATAATATATATTTATATATATGTATGAAAATAATCAGTGTGCGCAGAATGAAAAAACTCTGGATTAAAACCAGAAGCGTACAATATTAATTAAAACCAGAAGCAGCGTACCTTTCAATCTCCAGTGTGCGTATGTATACAACAGATAAAGAAGAAAAATAAAAACTGAATATATTTTTCTGAAAGATGCCCAAAACGAAACGCAAAAACAAATGTTGTTTCGATCATCTTCAATCTCCAGCCATTGTTGTATGCTTGCTTAAATTCTGGTTTCTGAACCCTTGCTCTTAAAACACGATGGTAATGTATATGAAATAAAGAGTAGGCTCAGTGACCTGATATGAAATTTTCTATAGTGCTCTAAAAACCATCACAAAGTATTTTTATAACGTTAGAAGAGATTGTTGCAGGAATCATGGCACACCCACACGTTTGAAAATGGTTTCTATTTAAAAGGGATCACTTTCAGAATATTAACTGCTTTTAAAATATTAACTGAAAAGGAAATAAAAAAAATGGGATATGATATATTAAAATGTAACCTCTTTTCTGGCTAACATTTCTTTGCTTCGGCCTTAGTGGCTAGTCTTTTCTCCTCTCTTAACTTCTTTTCTTCTGTGAAACTCGTTTGACCTCGCTGAAAATAGATAGCCTATGGGAGATTACCCTAGGTTAACTCTTGGGAGGTCGGTTGTTGTCCATGAAAACAGGAAGACATTGTAAAAAAAAAAAACTTGGGTTATATAGCCTTTTCTCCTTCTTTTTCCACTATCGCTCCTATCTCTAAGTCTTGGCCTTCTTGTAAAGAAAACATCTTGGTTTTCCATCGGGCTCCATCTGCAAATCACTACTAACCCTAAAGTCGAGGTCATCACCTTTTATGACTGTGTCGACTACTCTTTCTCGTTCGACAATGTTGGTACTGAGCGGGGGGATTAGGAGTTGCGAGCTCGCTATGTAACACTCTCGAGTCGTCTTTTCGTCACCATGAACTGTGATGATATCATTCGATGATGATGGAATTTCATAGTGAGGAGGGAGGTGGACACCATATCTCCTAGTAGGTTGAGTGATGAATGCTCCAACAGGATATTATAAGACGTGTGAACGTTTATGACTAGGTATCAGATTAGCATGGTCCTTGTCAAGCTACCTTCTCCAAAGGTGGTGTGTAAGTCGATATACAGACCTTCGTGGACACCCTTTCTCCATAAAAGTTGTTTATAGACTCGTCGAACAGAGTCATTACCTCCCTTGACAACTCCAACTTTTGATAGATTTTTCAATAGAGTATATTCATTGAACTGCCTTGATCTATTAGGATCTTTTAACCGAGAAAATTTTCAATCTCCACCATTAGGACCATAGGATCGGCTTGGTTTGGATCCACTCCTTGAAAGTCAGCATCTGTAGAGGTAATAAGAGGCTTTATCTTCTTCCTATATGTCTTGGTTACTATGTTGACAAATTGTACAATCCTGAGATGTCGCTTTTTGGCTGAAGACGAGGACCCGCCACCAACGAAACCTACAAATATGGTATTGATTGTGCCCCCAATTGAGGGTCTAGCATTAGTGCACCTCTCCTCGCACTGGGTTGGTTCCTATTTTTTCTTCCTTCTCTCTATCTCTTGACCTTCTCTTTGATCCTTGAACCTCCAGTACCTAAAATGTGAACTCCCCTCATCATCAAGTTTCACGAAGCATCTAAGGTGGCCAACCCAGTTCAACTCCTCAACCTTATCTCTGATCGTAGCACACTCATCCATAGTATGATCATTGTTGTTATGATACCTGCAATACTTGTTTATGTTTGGCATTTAGCAGGTTTTGTGACTTCTTGAGTGGTGGTATAAAATCAGCTTGTAACATTTCCTCCAACAAACGAGACTTTTGTCTAGAGTTTAAAGGTGTATAGTGTGAGAATCGGGTAGGCTTGGGTTCCCTTTGTCCAGAGTTATTCTTCTGTGATGGATCTCGATCAAACCTTTTCTTTTTAGCTGACATGATCTCGACTCGAATCTTGTTCCTATACTCTTTCATTTCTTCAAGTCGCATGACTTAGTGGCCCACTATCTTAACTCATCCATGCTTGTAGGCGACGTCATGCATAGGTCATCATATAGTGTAGAACTACCTCAGGATTCAAATTGTTGATCTTCAAAGTCACCCTCTTAAACCCATCGATGGAGGTTTGCAAGGACTCTCCCTTCTCCTCCCTAACATTGAGGAGTGCTATGGAGGTGATATGATAGTTCCAACTAGTGGCAAATTATGTTGTGAAGGATGACATCAAGGTATCAAAACAATGAATGGAGTAGGAAGGTAGGCGGCTGAACCACTCTAGAACGCTCCCTTCAGAGTCATGGGAAGGCCTTGCACATGAAAAAATTGTCAGTTGAGAAGAGACTGACTGAGGTGATGTATACAACAAAATGTTGTTGTCATAGTGGTTTAGGGTGAGGGCCTTCCGTTACTTAAAGAATGAGGTCTCCATGATGACATCAATGAAGGGGTATGGACAAGCCCCTTCTATCGTTAATTAAGGAGGAATTAGTTGTTCCTCTATTCTTATGACCACTCTCCTCCCCATTCTCCTTTATCACGTATTGGTGTACCAAGATAGCATAATCAGAGGTCTTCTTCTCCTTTCCCTTATCTTCAGCATTTACCCTCTCTTCAGTCTTATGTTTTCCTACTTTAAAATGATAAAAAAAATTAAATAATAAAATTATATTATAATAAAATAAAATTGGTAGAAGTTAACTTTAAATAAATTTTGGACGAGTGATTAGTTTAAACAAAATAATAATTACAATGTCATGCCATTTGTTTTCATTGATAACTTAATGAACCTGCTCCAAGTATAAGCTTACGAAATGATTATTTTATTTATTTTCAATATCATGGAGTGTATGTATTAGTACAAAAATAGCGTATAACATCATGTCGGACTTAGACTTGTCCGATGTTAATAAGTTATAAGATATCAGATATTATGAAGTCAGACGTCCTATTAGGTAAATTTCGCGAAAATGAACTTACGTATGATGTCAAATGCCTTAGAATTAGACGTCAAAATGTTATATGTTAGTGAATTCAATAAAAATTTGGACGAGAGGTTGAAAATTCATTCACTTTATCTTAGCGAAAGACCATCTTCTCTCCTCAAACTTTTATGAGAGTATGTTGAAAACAACTTCAAATGATTTGAAAATTTTTTCAAGCACCAGAATATCATGAGAAGTCCCCACAAAAAAATTTAGATCAAAATTCAAAGTCTAGGTATGTGAAATATTTTTGCAAAGTTTGGAAAAAAATGATGAAAAATAGAAAACAACATTTTTTGAAAATCTAGAAGGAACATACGCCTATGCAAGCTGTCATGTGATTGGAAATTTTTGTTCAACCCCAAATCCATATTATGTTTGTTTAAAGATATATCGTTGTTCACTTTCCAAATAATTTTTATACTTTGCAGGGACCCAAAATATGAACTCCTAGAGTTTTTTTTCCTGAACTAGGGGTTTGAAGGAGTGGTAAGAAAAATCCAACCAACACTAATAATCATAGCTATCAAAACCAAAAATCACAAGTTAATACTACTATTGTATAACTTTTGTGTGTTGTTGTGCTTTTGCTTATAGTTCATAGTTCATACTTTATAAAATACTAAAAGCAAGATTAAATTTGTTGTTTTTCTGCTTTTCAGGTCTTGCAAAATTCTAAAAATGAATCACGTTTAATTAAAAAAACAAAAAAATTATTAACGTTGGACAATGACAAAATTTGACATTAATTAACGTCAGACAATAACTATATATGATGTCAATTTGCTCTATCTCCTACGTCAGATATTACTTTATGTTCGTCAATTAACATTGATTTTTTTAAATCTGATGTCAATTTAATGTATTTCGATATGATATTGGTTTCGACTTCAACTTTAAAGGCCGA
The DNA here is from genome assembly GCF_029865625.1 of Vigna umbellata. Lineage (NCBI taxonomy): Eukaryota > Viridiplantae > Streptophyta > Magnoliopsida > Fabales > Fabaceae > Vigna > Vigna umbellata. The sequence goes on from NC_142166.1 coordinate 35,805,973, forward strand.
TAAACCGATGTTATTAGTTATTTTTGTAAACCAAAGTTAGATAGAGTGAGTGAATGTAAGTTTTTTGAAATTTTAAGAGTATGACGTGAGAAGATATTGGCTTCGTATTTGGGGATGACCATTAGTTAGGCTCCTTGTGGCTTTGTAATTTAATTTGGTTAAATTGTAATGTTGTCGTTTTAAAAAAAAAATCTAAAGTTCTATTATTCAAAGTTTGAAAAATAAGAAATTTTGGTCAATCTTCAATTATGATGGTTTATTTTTAATTTTGTTTTAATTAATCAAACTATTTGTGGATGATTTGTTAAATTAAGCTTGAACAGAAAAACAGAAAGATACTCTGAAAGAAACAAAAGTATAAAAAAAATACACTGTAAAAAAGAGTAAGTATTTTTATAATTTAAAATGTGTTGACATGCTTTTTTTTTCTCTATTATCTTTATTCATGCAAAGATCAAACAAACTCAATCCCTTAAATTTATCTTTCCAAATCACTAAAAATCATCTCATCCAAACAACATTGACGTTGGTCGAATTTATTGATCCTAACATTTTTCTTTAAGTATAAAAATATTAATCAGTATATTGATAATTAAAAAGAGTGCATAGTGTTTCATATTTTTTTATTCATATACAAAGTATGGTGCATTTTATCATGTTACCTTACTACACATGTTATCTAGTAATTTTATATAGAGATTATAAAAATTAAAAAAGTAAATTTAATAATATTATTTTAACCTCTCACTTATGAGGGAAGATGAATGATGATTAAATTGAGAATATTAAATAATAAAAAATTGTTGTGTGGCTCTCATTTACCTTGTGTAGAAATATCCTTGATTTCTTGGGAAGTTCTTCATGCTAATGATGAATGAAGTGTGAAAGATAATGATTCTGAAAAGAAATATGAACTGTAAAAGGTGGAATAATTGGTATGATATATGGTAAAGGGCACTCCATAAAGAAGTGTATAATTAAGTCCCCAGCAAAATTGTCGTCTTCACAACCTATACAATCATTGAGAAATTACCAACATATTAAATGTTTCTTTCATTTATAACTAAATTAATTTTAATATTTTGAACTTTTGAAATTACCAATACACACTAATGAGAAGTTGTCTCCTTGCACAAGGAAGAAGACAATGACCTATTCAAATGATTTTAGCCATGGTTTTAGAATAAATATTTCATTAATATTTAATAAGTAAAAGTTTATGAATTGAATTTTAATATCAATATTAGATATTTTTCTATTTCTTTTTTAACTTTCTATTTTCTTAAAAATATGCATAAACAAAAAATATAATCATATTTTTAAATATATTAAAAATAAGAAACGTAATTGTACCTTTAATTGAAAAATTAAATCGCTAAAACTATTAATATTATTTAGTTTTTAAAATAAATAAATTAAAATTAATAAATATGATTATATAATTATTTAAATACTTACTGTTATTACATGTGTCCTGTATCAGTTGTAATTAATAATTTTAGATATGTTTATTATTTAACATACTTTATGATTTTTCTTTTGAATTAGTATAATTTTTATTAAATAAATAGTCTTTAAATTGTTTAAAATTATGAATTTATTGATTTTAAATATATAATTTTTACACTTTTAGGTTTTTTATCTCGTCATTTTAAAAAAAATAAATGCTTAAATGATATATTTTTTTGCAGATAATTTTTTTTAATTATAACGTTAACTTTTTATTATTATATTTTCATATTATATAGTGTATTATTAATTTATTTGATATCATAATATTTTAAAAAAATAAATTTTTTTATGAATAATGTGTAGTTAAATAAATGTGAGACTTTTGTTATATTAATCACAATGCTGGTTAAAAACAAGTAGTTAATAGAAAAAATAAAACAAATAAATATGATAATGATTTTGTATTTCCGGAACAATTTTTTTATTGTTAAAAATACTATAACGATTTTCATATGGATTGATTTATAATTGTTGTATAAACTAGTTTAACTAAAAAAATATTGTTTATTCATTTTAGACAGTGATTTTAAGATATTAAAATTTACAAACATTATATTAAAATGAGCACGTTCTTACCTCCGTTCGTATATCCTCCTCGTCATTATTTATTTTTGTTTTAAATTACTAAAATGATCGTAGTTTACTTCTTTTTTATTTTGAAAACTTTTATTTCTTTTTTTTCTGTTACCTAATTTTTCATGTTTACTCTCATATATTATTGGAATTATTCAATATTTAAAAAAATAACTTAATTCTTGAGGTACTTTCTTACCTATTTAATATTAACTAGTTTGAGAACAGTGCGTCGTGTTATTTTTTTAAAAACCTTGTATTGAAAATTGTTTCGGTAAATTAGTGGAGGCCGAGATACGTGCGTACTGAGTCTGCCAGGTAAATATTAATCCTTCCTCCGTATTAGTGTGCTTACTGTCGAAAATGAGAGAAAAGAGGCAGAATGCTGGCATTGACACACCGGAGCCGTCGTCGACGGGGGAATGCCTTGAAATCACCACCGTTCTCAATGGTGAGAGCGTGTTCGTATATGGAAACGTGGGGAGTGAGGACCCAGAAAAGCGTGATACGTCCCCGGCTCGTGGCGGCGAATACGACTGGGCGACGCGTGAGGTAAACGAATTCAGTAGTTTATTTAGAAACAGAGTAGTAGTAGCAGATTGGGTAGAAAATAGTTGTATTTTGAGAACCCTAGGTTATAAGTCGTGTGTGAAGTTGGTGGCCTGTAACGAGTCTGAGAGAGTTTTCCACGGAAGAGAGAATGCCACCAACGAGTTCTTTTATTGTTATGCTTCCCCTTTTTATGATCTGTACTTGAGATTGCCCTTGACGACCTTCCAAATGGAGGTGTTGAGGACCTTAAACGTTGCACCCAGTCAACTGCATCCTAATGGTTGGGGATATATTCAGGCATTCGCTGTGATATGTCGGGTCTTGGCTATTAGGCCGACCGTGGCACTGTTTTTATATTTCTTTAGGTGTCGACCGGTCGCGAAGAAGGGTTGTGTATTGCTGATTTCTGAGCCGGGTAATGCTCTTTTAGAGCTTTACTTGCAGTCATACAGGGGCTTTAAAGATAAATTCTTTAAAGTGTCGATTCTTGACTCTAGGCGGAGGTACTTTTTTGATGAAGATGGGAGTCCCAAATTTCCACTGTACTGGACGCGGGATCCTTTGAAGTTTACCTCATGGGCGGAGGATAAAATGACGATCGACGAGTTAGAGGCTTTGAATGTACTGACGGCATTGCCACGCCCATTTTCTTCCCGTCGGCTCATAAATTGCCTTGAGCACGATGACTTCGAGTCGAGGGTATTTGGTATGTTTCTCTTATTGGTATTTTTGGCTGTTGTTTTGTTGTTGTTGATGGTTCTGGAGGGACTTTTGTTTGTTTTGCAGAGATAATGGGAAAGAAAGGAACTGTCCGCAATTGGCTTCAAGCTTTCGACATTGAGAAGGCAAATGCTGACCGTCCAGGGTCGTCTTCCAAATCTACTCAAGTTCAGCCGACCGCGCCGATTGTGCTGTCGGTTTCTCCTGATGAAGCTACGGTCGTTGAAGAGCAACCCCTGATCAGAAAACGGAGAGGTAAAGCGGTCGGAGGCAGTGGTGTGGTGTCGAAGAAGAGGAAAGAGACTGTAGATGAGACAGAGCGCCCTCTCCCTAATGGCGTATGGGACCCCTCCTTTACCCTGAGTCATAAGATTGAGTTTAATCTGGATAGCTCTGAAAAGAGGGTGGTGGAGAGCATGACTGAACAACAAATGGCCGATGCCATGCTGGAAATGGCGAGTGGAACAGCTATGGCCGCATGGCACATGGCATATGCCTCTGATAGAGGCGTATTGTGGGTTGAACTAGAGAAAGCGCGGTCACAACTAAAGGAGCTAAAGGAGATCCACGCCAGCTGTGACCAAAAGCAGAAGCAGTCGGAGAAGTTATTGGGCGAGGCCCAAGTGCTGCTGAATGGCACTCGTGCCGCGGGCTTGGCTTTGAAGGACGAGCGTGACCAGGCGCTGAGCGAACTAGAACAGGCGAGGAAGACAGTGGTGGAGCTAGCCAAAGAGAGGGATGATTGGCAAGCGGCAGCGGTCGAGGCCCAAGAAATAAAGGAGGAAATGAAAGAGGCCATAATCGTAGAGCATACCAGGGGCTTCCAGAAGGCTCTGAGGCAGGTCGGACATCTTCTTGAGGTGTCGACCGAGGGAGTGGCGTTCGACGTATGGAAGGACGTTCATGAGGGTCAAATGCTGCCCCTAAGGGAGATTCCGGCGGATGCCTTCCTGGAGGCCGAAGAGGTTGCGGACGAGGAGGTGATCGTTGTTGACGATCCTAATGAGGCGGTCGCCGTGAGTGAACCAGCGGCAGAAGTGGGCAGAGAGTCTGCTGTCGGAGCTCCTAATATTGTAATAGATTAGGCATGGGAACATATGGTGTTGAATATTTGAACTTATGCAATGCTGAATTTATATTTGTGTTGGATGATGGATAAAATTTTCTAATTTTTGACGTGAGATAGGCGTTTATAGAGTTTAGTGACGATCGTCTAGATCGAATGTGCTGGGTGTTCGAGGGTGAACATCTACTAGGGGATTAATATCCCGAACTTAACTGGGTGTTCAAGGGAGAACATCTACCAGAGGGAGTGTATCCCGAATGTAAGTGGGTGTTCTCGAGAGGACATCTACCAGAATGTGACTTGCGTTTAGCTGGCTGCTCGAGGGCGACCGTGTAACATGCTGAATAAGTTAGAAGAATGTAACCCTGGGACTCGACATGTGACAAGCCATAAATGAAATAAGAAAAAATAAAACATATCATTTATTTGGAATTGAGACGAATAATGTGTCATGAATATAAGTGAATCGTTAACTAAAATAATATTTGAGGTAAGTAGCATTCAACGTGTTAGGGACGGGTTGTCCGTTGAGGAGTTGGAGGCGGTATGCCCCATTCTTCAGGTCCTCGACGATGCGGAATGGTCCCTCCCAGTTGGCCGCTAACTTGCCATGTGCGCGATCCTTCCTGGCTTCTCCCCGTTTCCGCCATACAAGATCACCGTTTTGGAACGTTCGGTGCTTGATCTTAGTGGTATAACGGCGGGAGAGCATTCTCTTTTGAGCTTCTGCACGAACGGTGGCGACTTCTTGACGCTCGGGCAAGGTGTCGAGATTCATCCGTAACTGTTCATCGTTAAGTGTCATATTGGTGATGTCTCGTCTTAGCGAGGGCTCTCCGACCTCGACCGGGAGCATGGCATCAGTGTCGTAAGTTAAGTTGAATGGAGTGTCTCCGGTGGATCCGTGCGGAGTGCATCCGTACGCCCATAAGACTTCGGGCAGTTCTTCCACCCATAAACCTTTGGCGTCGCCGAGTCGCTTTTTCAATTCAGTGAGTATGGCTTTGTTTGCGGCCTCGGCTTGTCCATTCGTTTGTGGATGTTCCACCGAGCTGGTGACGTGTTTAATGCCCATACTGCTGAGGAATTCCTCCAATTTGCGTTCGACGAACTGGCGACCATTGTCGGTGATAATTTTCTGTGGTAGACCAAATCGACAGATCAAGCGCCAGATGAACTTCTGCACTCGCTGGGCGCTGATAATGGCCAATGGTTCGGCCTCTATCCATTTGGTGAAATAGTCGACCGCCACTAGAAGGAATTTATTCTGTGCTTTGGCGAGGGGTAACGGTCCGATTATGTCGAGTCCCCATTGAGCGAACGGCCAAGGAGAGGTGATACCATGCAACTCTTCGGGAGGTAAGTGGACATCATGACCGTGGGCCTGACAGGAGATACATTTTTTGACAAACGCCACGCAATCATGATCGATCGTTGGCCAGTAGTATCCTGCACGAAGTATGCGTGCTCTAAGTGTACGCATACCTGAATGAAACCCACAGATCCCCGTGTGAAGTTCGCGCAGGACGTAGTCAACTTCTTCCTCCGATATGCATTTCAACAAAGGAGTGCTATGGCTGCGACGGTATAGGTCGCCCCCTATGTATAAAAAACGTGCGATGCGTTTTGATTCACTCGTGGTAATTTTTTCCCCTCGCTCCTGTTTGGTCATTAAATCCCTAATTTGCTGTCGCCAGTCGGTTGCCGGTGACGAAACATTGGTGGCGAAAGCTTCTATAACTGGATGGTCGAGCGTCATTTTAATGATTGAAGATAGCTGTGTTCGCTCCTTGGAGTGAGTTAACTTAGATAAGAGATCTGCTGTCGTGTTTTTCTCCCTGGGTATATGGATAATGCTAACCTCGACGAAATCTTGAAGTAGAGTGTTAGCTTTATGGAAGTAGCGCAGTAATTGATTATCTTTAACCTGGTACGTCCCATTCATATGGCCGACCACCAACTGTGAATCCATCCGACACTCTAGACGAGCGACCGTGAGTTCCTTGGCCAGGGCTAGACCGGCAATCAAAGCTTCATATTCGGCTTGGTTGTTGTTGGCTGGAAATCTGAATGTGATGGCCTGCTCTATGACTAGACCATTTGGTCCTTCTAGAACGATACCAGCTCCTCCCCCCTTTTGTCCGAGGATCCGTCTACGTTGAGGAGCCATTTGGGTGTCGAATCGTCCGTTACGGGCGTGAGCTCGGCTGCAAATCTGCCAAGTGCTGACCCTTAACGGAGCCTCGAGGTTCGTAACGGAGTCCAAATTCTGAGAGTTCTACTGACCAGGAGACCATCCGTCCTGCCAAATCGGGCTTGCGGAGGATCTTGGCGATCGGGTGATTAGTACGAACAACCACCTGATGACTTTGGAAGTACGGTCATAGTCGACGCGAGGCTGTGAGCAGGGCCAGCGCTACCTTCTCAATCTGAGAGTATCGTTCTTCCGCTCCCTGCAATGTACGGCTGACAAAATATATTAGCTTAAGGGAGGGGGTCTCCTGCACCAAAGCAGCACTGACAGCTTGATGGGATGCTGCGATGTATAACTGCAAGTCGGATCCGGCGACTGGTCTCGCCATAATCGGAGGGCTGGTAAGAATGTGTTTGACAACATTGAAGGCTGTTTCACAATCGTTGTTCCAGTGCTGGGTGGTGCCCTTCTTCATGTTCTTTAGGACGGGCCTAATATGTTCGGCTAGCTTCGGAATGAAGCGGGATAAGGCTGTGAGCCTACCGACCAAACATTGTACTTCCTTCAGGGTTTGTGGGCTTTTCATGTCGAGTATGGCTTTGCATTTGTCTGGGTTGGCCTCGATGCCTCTGCTCGTTAGCATGAATCCCAAGAACTTTCCAGTAGGTACTTCGAAGGTACACTTGGAAGGGTTGAGTCGCATGTTGTACCTCCTGAGTGGAGGAACACTTCCGCCAAATCCTTTAGATGTTGCTCCATAGACTGGCTCCGGATAACCATGTCGTCGACGTAGACATCCATGCATCGTCCGATTTGGTGATGAAAAGCTTTATCCATGAGGCGTTGATATGTGGCGCCTGCATTCTTCAAGCCGAACGGCATTACTTCGTAACAGTAATTAGCGCGTTCGGTAATAAAAGTTGTTTTGCTTTGATCTGGCTCGTACATGGGGATTTGGTTGTATCCTGAGTACGCATCAAGAAAACTGAGTACGACATGACCGGAAGCTCCATCTACCAACCGATCGATGCTAGGCAAAGGATATGAATCTTTAGGGCACACCTTGTTGAGGTCGGTGAAGTCCACACACATTCGCCACTGACCGTTAGACTTTTTGACCATGACCACGTTCGACAACCACGTGGTGTAAGTTATTTCTCTGATGAACTGGGTGCTCATCAGTTTCGTGACCTCGACCTGGATAGCGTCACGTTTGTCCTCCCCGAAGCGTCGTTTCTTCTGCACAACCAGACGTGCCTCCCTGAAGATTGACAACTTATGGGCCATGACGCCGGGGTGGATCCTTGGCATATCGGCGGCCGTCCACGCGAATAGGTCAGCGTTGGTTCGTAACATGCGGGCCAGATCCTTCCTTTGATGTTATTGTTGTCGCGTTCCCTTCTTGTATGAAGCTCTTTGAAGGAAGATGGGCTGGGTACCTGCAAAGGTACTCCGACGCTCAAGTTAGAAAAGAGTGGATTGAACCTCTCTCAGTTCAAAAAAGAAGAAGAAGATTAATATTCTCTTTCTTAATTTCTTTCTAGGGGAAAAACGTACCTTTCTTCCTTCAGTCTTTTCATATTTATCCTCGTAATCAAAATAAACCGTTTACCTTAAAATCCGGTTGGTTTAGAATCTGACTTTCTGGAAAATACAACCGTTAAGTCGTACTTGATAATGGGTGAGTTGACTCCGTGATCCGTGGCGTTATAACCGGATACATCCAACCGCTTGCTTCTTAACTTCTCAGGATTACGGTGTCAATTTTGACTAAAATTGACCGAGTGCCCTTTAGTTCAATCATTAGACGATCGTTAGACAACGATCGTTTATGATGATTGACGTCAAGGATGACAGGCCACACATATGACAAAATTGACCGAGCGCTTTTAAGTTCAATCATTAGATGATCGTTAGACAACGATCGCTTATAATGATTGATGCCAAGGGCGATGACGAGCCACATGAGATATCTCTAAACGATCGTTCTTCTTAATAAGTAGACGATCGTTTGGAGTCGTCCGTAAACTGCTTATCTTCAGTGGTCGCCTGTGTTATTAGTCGATCGGCTCAAGTAATCTACTATACAAAAATTAATATAATTGTTATCATATTTAAATAAATAATTTATTTATATAATTATGTGTAAATATCATAACTATATATAGTTATAAATATAATAGTTAAATAAAAAGTTAGATAATATAAAAGAAATAAATAATTAATCAATTTTATTGGAATATATATTAAAAAATTTAATTATAAATAGATTTGTATATACTAACATTTATAATAATAATTAAATTGAAGTATATTCATAAATTTGTATAATATTTTTTGTAATGTTAAAATAAATGGTTAAATATAATAAATATTTGTTTTTAATTAGAAATTATATGGTTTTAAGATTTAGAATCTTTATTTAGTAGTTATTATATGTTTTTTTTATATTTAGTAGAGTTTTATTAATTATTATATGTTGAGTGTAATATTATGAGGATTAAAATTTACAATTAAATTTTTGAATTATATATTATATTAAATTAAATGTATATCTACGAATTAAATGTATATCTACGAATTGTTCTTAAAGTAAAATATAAGTATATAAGTATATAAGTATATTGTGCAATATGATTTCGTACAAAAATAAATATAACACGAAATTTTGATATTGATGCTGATACTATGATAACTAAATTAATGGATTATAGAAAATACAACTAATAATATCAATATTAATAATAGTAATGGATTATCTAATAATAATAGTAATATAAATAATAATAACAATGATAATAATAATTATAATAAGATTACAAAATAATAAATATATTAATTTGTTTGTCCTAAATTATAAAATTGACATTGAGTAATGTTCTGTAGTAAAATAATATAATTATATGATTAAAATTTACAATTAAATTTTTTAGTATATAAACATGATCTGAAATAAAAAATGCATATTATGAAATATTGATCCGTCTAAGATAAATTCAACACGAGGTTGATATTAAAATTTAGGTTTAATACCTCTTTTGGTCCCTCGAAAGGGGGCAAATGTTCAATTGTGTCCTACGTTTTTTAAGAAGTTCAATGTGGTCCCAACTTGTGTAAAAAGTGTGCAATTAAATCCTTTTTGGTAACGACGTTAATTTTTTAACGGGCCAGTTGACAGGGTGTACTGAAGTTTGCAATGTGTCTAGGGAAGGTTAATACGTGGCTGTGTGAGGGTAAACGTGTGTAACCTAGTGGTGGCGCACGTGCAGCGGAGGCAAAACCCTCCATGGGTTGCCGTTCTCAAATGCGGAGAAGAAGGAAACAGATTGCCCCCTTTTGCGAACAAAGAAGAGAAAGAGATGGGACAGCTTGGCGCTTTGCGCCGCAACTCGCGAAGGCCGTCGTCGGCAGCGGCGACGAGGACGCAAGATGGGAGACGCTCTCACGCGCGGAGATGAGCGAGGAGGAAAAGGGGATCTGAGGTTGTGGCTAGCGGCAGTGGTTCCGGTGGCGCTTGAGGTCGCCGTCGACGCCGAGACCGGTAGGGGTGATGGCGCGGTAGCTGGTTCGAAGAAGCAGTGGCGCGGTGGCCGTCTGGGCAGAGGTGAGCGCCTCCGGTATATTGGAATCTCACCTGGGTTCTAATTGATGCATTCACACCGTTAGTAGTTGGATTCCAATTCTAAGATGAGCAATTCTCACTCTGAAAATCATGCAAGTGATTTATTCTTTGTAATTTCATCAATTAGTTAGTTGTCTGTAGTAGCCTAGTTGGTCTGAAAGATAGAATTATCTATATGCAGGATGAATTATCTTAGAATTCTTTGTAATTCTAAGATGAGCAATTCTCACAGGCATTAAATGTTCATATTTGAAACTTAATCACCGACGACTGTTTGTAATGATTTATTGTAAACTCAATATTCCAAGTACTGGAAATGATATTTTAATGAACTTAAGTAGATTATTTCTTGGTAATTTAACTGTATATTTGTTTGTAAATTCGTTTTAACCTTGTGGCACAATTATAAATAATGAGTTTTGGGTGGTTTGATGGAGATCTATATATATATATATAAGGGTTTCCTGAGCTGCTGAAGAACGAAAAGGCCTTGGGGCTGTTTCTGATCCAGCTTTCAAAAAAAAAAAGAAAAAAAAAATATTGCAATGTAAGAACACTGTTGCCTCACACAACCATGTTGTAAACCCTAAACACAGCCACGTGGTAACCTTCCCTACACACGTTGCAAACTTCAGTACACCTGTCAGCTGGCCCATTAAAAAATTAACGCCGTTACCAAAAAGGATTTAATTGTACTCTTTTTTCACAAGTTGGGACCACATTGAACTTCTTAAAAAACGTAAAACGCAATTGAACATTTGCCCCCTTTCGAGGGACCAAAAGAGGTATTAAACCTAAAATTTATAAATATAAGTACATGCAAATGTAGACAAATAGAGATATATATTAGAGACCGATATATATTGGAATATATTAACATATGAAATCATACATTATTGCTTTTTTAATGATAAATATTAACATTAAATATTACGAAATAATATTTAGATATAAATTGTTTGTATTAAATTATGAAATTGACATAATAATTTCTTAATGATATGTAAAAAAATGGTATGGTCATATGGTTAAAATTTACAAATAAAGTTTTTAGTTCTATATTATATCAAATTAAACTGAGTTTTTGTTAAAGTAAAAATGCAGATATATTATGAAATATGGTCTCATCCAAAATACTTAAAACACAAAAATTTATGTTAAGTTATAAATAAAAGCACGTGTAAATATTCAGACAAAATCTAACATAATTTTTAAATAAATCGGTCATTCAATTGAGTTTTTTGAGAGGCTAATCTAACCAAGCTCTTAAGATAATTTAACCATTTGGTTGAGCTCTTTGATTAGCTATTCCAATCAAGCTCATTAAGTCGCTACTTTGGGGATAGTTTTTCAACCTATGTTGTCGACTTGAGGTAGTCTCTACTAAATGTCGCATTCTCTAGGTTGGTTTTGTTTTTGCATTACCAACTACAGGCAGTATTTGCTTTGGTGTTGCTGATCTCGGACAAACTTTGTTTTGTCATTTCTCTTTGACGTTGCCAATTGATATGATCCTATCTAGGAAAGAGTATAATCTTTTCTGAATTTGAATCCTCAATTAGCATAATAAAAATAAATCAGTGAAGAATGCGGAATAAGACAGAGATGAGGACGCCACAATCTAGCATATTGATAAGTCAAGGAAGATTCGCCACAAAAGATGTTAATTTTTTGATAAGAATCAGAGGTCTAAACCAAGAACCAAGAGAATCATCTCTCAAAAATGCAAATGCATATATTATGACTCCAAAAGTGTCTACATATGTATTTGGTGCCCCTATATATAGGTACAAATGTTTAAGGCACCTAAGAAACCCTAAAAGAAAGCCCAAGAATGTTGGATCCAAAAAAAACTTGAAAAATAAAAACAAATTGTTTGGAATTAAAATAAAAAATATATAATTTATTTAATTTCCTAAATTATTCTTCAATTGTGGTCATGATCTTCACATTCTTTAAATTCCTCTCTTCATGGAAGATTATAAGATTCAAGATTTAAGGAGTCGTGTTTTGATCTTTGACCTTATCATAGATCCTTTGAATTGCAAATGTTCTTCTTCAAGTTTTTCTCATATATGTTTCAAGAGATAAGCCTCTATCATACCCTCCTTCTTGAAGAGGATTTTTTCTCAAATTCGTACCCTTTGAAGATTCTTTATCACTAACTTTGGGCATATTTTTCTTTGGTGTTGTCGACTTCAGGCAGGTTCGACGTTGTTCTCGACCTCGTTTTGCATTGAACATTCGACTTTATTGTTTGTTTTGACTAAGCTAGAGAAAAGATGGATAAGACTTGGTGCTTTGTTTTTATGCTAGATTTTGCTCTTCATCCTCTTGCCCTCCCCCGAGTCTTCTCCATGTTATTCGTCGAGTGTTACCGTCGTGTTTCTCATCACTAATTATGTTTTTTTCCTTTTTTTTCTACCTTTTGTGTGATCACTTACATGCTTTTGACTTTGTTGTTTCATCAATTCCTTTACCAAAGTCATCGTCTAATTCATCATCCATCATGCCATCCTCTTACACATTAATATTGTCTACATCATCATCTTTAGTATCGTTTCCATTTGGGATTTTTCTTTTCTTAGGACCATGCTCCAACCTATGAATATTGACTCTTTGTCTATAGTCGTATGTTTAATTCTACTCATTGGTTGTGTTCCTTGCATTCTGCAATCTCTTTAATTCCTTTTCATCATTGGCAAGGTACTACTTCCCAATCTGGTTTCGGTACTCGAACACTTACTATCTTCTTGCATTCTTCCATTCTAGAAATGCCTCTTCTTCATGCTTCTCAAGTGACATTCGATCTTCATCAAAGGGCTTGGTAGGCAAGTAGTAGATTGGAGGTTTTGCTTTAGTTCTTATGAAATTGTTTAGCCTTTTATGATGCTCACTCCAATGAAGAAACATCAACTCCAATTTCTTTTCTTCTATCTTAATGGACACACGTGCCCTAAGGATCAAGTCTCTCTTTCATTTTTCAGAAATCTTTTCATGCTCTTCTTTCCTAAGCATTTCACTTTCTTCTTGTGCCCTTTTCTCTAGTCTTTGCAAGGAATTGGATCTTCGCTTGTATGCCTCTATTCCTAAGAATTGCATGTCTTCCTTTTATACTTGAGTCAATATGTTGAGTTTCTCCAATGTATGGTCATTGAATTTCTTCTTGTGTTCGGGTATTAAGACATTGGTCACTATACTATTAGGCTTTATTTGCATTTTTGTGTTCATGCTCCTTGAAATCAATACTAGTATGTCATTTTTGTTTTCTGATGTTTGGTCACTATACTATTAGGCTTTATTTGCATTTTGTGCTCTTTGAATGCACATTGGATTGCTTTCTATACTCGGGCATTGGGATGTCAAGCTTTTTTTCCACTCAACATTGAAAGGTCGCACTTGTCTTTGTCATCAATATGCCCTCACAATCTTTGGCTTCAAGTCTTGTTTTTGTAAGGTCATGGGACTCATCCATCCTTTCACGTCGGTGAGGTCAATAGTGATCTCTCTTGGATCTCTGAGACTCTTCCATGGTTTATTATGCTTATTCAAGCTTTTCTTGGAGTGGATATGTGAAAGACTCTATTCAAGTAGAGTTCACAATTACTTCTCAGATTTTTCTCCGTCTTATGCTTTTCTGAGTTGTCATAAGGCCTAGGAATTTTCCACCACCTACCAAAGAAAGGCTTTTCCTTGGATTCAAGTCATATCCCAGTAGCATACCTTACTAAAGAAGTTGTATCCTCTATTAGTCGGGCTCCATGATTGAGTTTAATTTTCTAGTGCCCAAGCTTGGTGACTTAGCTTTATTTTATGGTGGTCGAGCCACGTAATTTAAATAAGCCACATCAATGTGTCATGTCAGCATAAATTTAACGTTGTTCAATCAATTTAACGATAGAGGTCTAATTGCATCAATTTTTTACAATTATAGACATAATGTAGACAAAAAATAAGTCAGAGACCAATTTGAGAAAATTCACCAAAAATAGGAACCTATTATATAATTAAACCAAAAAAATATTATTTTTGTTTTTCTATAATGTGATTTATCTATGTTATTAATTAATTTTTCTACCATTTATTATTCTTCATTTTTCTTCAATTTCATTTAAATATGTAAATTAGAATGGATTAAAAATAAAAGAATAATTTATAAAATTAAGGCTTAATTAATAATTTAGTCCTCTTGGTTTAGTTCATTTTAGTCCTTTTCATTACTTTTAGGTTCAATTTTTTCTTTTAATTTTTTAAAAATGTGTATTTTGATATTTTTGTTAATTAACCTTAATCCCGTGTCTATACATAGTACACGTCATTTTGTAAAACTTTTAATTTTTTTAAATTTAAATAAAGGACATAATATATCACGTATAAGTTAGGGTCGTATCACATTACAGTAACAATTTGACGTGATACAACCATAGCTTCACGTGATAGTTTATATAATTTTTTAAAATTAAAAAAGATAATAAAAAATTTAAATTTCTCATAAGAATGAAAAAGGTTTATTTATTTTTTCATTTTCACATTACTTCCTCCTCCTCTACTACAGTTCAAGAACCCCTGAATCTGAGTTATTAAACAAAACACTGATAACCAAGGCTTCAAAGAAGAAGCCTGATCTCATTCATATATGGTTACAGTAAGCCTCTCCTGTACAATATTTATCATCACTCCTTCTCCCATAAAAGCAAGCTTTTGCAAACATAAACTAAAACAGAAAAATAAAAAATCTTAATTGTTACATTTAGTTATCAAAAGTAAACCAAGAAAGAAGCTGATTCTGCAGATGAGGTTGTGGAAGAAAAAGGGTTCCGGAAACTGTGAAATCGTCTGCTATATGGTGGAAGAAGTTGTTCTGTGACCCTTGTGAGCAGAGCCGTGTATTCTCCCAATATCTTCATCATGCTCACTACCATTATCATATTTCTTGCCTTGTTATTTCTTGGAACAAAACTTTACAGAGAGAGTCTTCAGGGTCATAGAAAAAGGCAAGTTCATTCCCTTTTATACATGGGTCTAGTAGTTATTGGGAGACTTCTGGCAACAGCGTTTTGAATTATGAGTGGCAAATTGATATGACATACATAAAGCACAAACAGTTAGGCCGAAAAAGGTTTGAAATCTAGCCCTTTTTCTGTGGAAATATACAGGGATTAGGCATGTCACAATTAGCATTTTTATTTTATGATTACCACAATCATGATATATAATATACGGTATTATGAGATCAAATCAAAAGGGGTGGATTCACTTAATTGCAGCTAAATGGTGGTCGTCATCATGGTGAAAACGAACTTATTATCATGTATGACTTGTCATGTAGCATGTGTTCAACCATTTATGTGTGTCTTTATCAAATAGTTGAAGCTTTTGAAAGCGTGATATTTTTTTCTTAGATAACATCTCTGTTTATTGTAAAGTAATCTGGAACCGGATAAACTCATACGATATCTAGAGTTCGATGTTCAAATAATAGAGCTTCTTTTGATCAAGATGATTGACATAATCTGGTCACTTTCATGAGGGGTACCATGCTTCAAGCTCATACATGAGGGGTATGTTAAATAAATGTTGCAACTTTATCTGCCAGCTGAATTAAAAGAAGAGAAAACAGCTTATGGCTCAATCAATGTGTGATCGATTCACACTAAAAAGCTATCTTATATTGTCGATACTTAACTATTAAAGTCTTAAAATGGGGAAAACATGGAGTAGCTTGGAAGTTTTGAGGATATCTAGTTTGGTACATGCACGCATTAATATGTCTGTTTTCAGAATATGCCATGTGATTTGGCTAGCTGTTGTTTGCCAACACATGTTTGGCCGAACAAAATTTGTGGTTTCAAATATATGATAATTGAGTGTCTTGTGTTAGAATTAATATCTGAAGGAGTCAGTGATGCAGAATGTACTATGCTCATAATGGTCATAATTGGAAACAGGATCAACAGTCTCACCGGTGAAATCTGTCTAAAGGCACATCATGCATTAGAGTTGGATTATATGAAGAAAACACCAAAATTACATATTAACCCTAAATGGTGGAAAACAGCAATTATATGCAAGAGAAATAAGGAAAGTTGTTCTTCACATCTTCACGAGGCACTTTTTCTCTTTACCTAAATTAGTCATCCTATAGTCGCATTGGATTTATTAATGATTTGATTTTGTTCTACCAAGTGAATTGAAAGTTTACACATCTAACATCTTATCCATTTTATAGTATAAGTTTTTGCACGAAAGTAGGAAAATATGCCCTATTTATTACCAAAATGGACAAATTTTGACCCAAAGTGAAGTCGTGGGGGCCAAAACAACTTCAAATGAAGAAGTCGTGGCCCCCCTGCACGACTTCACATTGTTCATATGTACATTGTTGAAGTCGTGCACCCCAAAAACGACTTCTAGGTCCTGTAATCGATTACATTGAATTGGTAATCGATTACAGAGTGTTGAAATAGTGACACTGCAGGACTTGAAATGAGTAGGCAGAAAATGTACTGGTAATCGATTACGACATTTCGGTAATCGATTACCAGGGTTGTTGTGTTGCAAGAAGCACTCTGGTAATCGATTACAAGTTTGCTGTAATCGATTACTAGTGTGTTTTTGATTGGTTTATGAAAATGATTTTGCATTTTACATATGTTATGTATTGGTTGTGTTATAGGAAAAGAGAAAATAAATATTAATAAGAAATATTAATAGTAATATATCAGTCATCGATTTGATTACAATTGGGTAAGATTAAGAAATAACTAATGACGAAAAGGACAATTTCCCCTATGATGACCTTCGTCGTGGCAGTAAGAGCATTTTTTTGGCTTATCTGGATTGGATTGATCCATTTCATTATGAAGCCTATTTGTAGATGGTCTTCCGGATGCCTTGCGTCGCATTTTAGGATCTGGTATGAAGTTTGGACCTGTATACACAGACCAATAATCTTGATTTTGGATTGGGTGAAATTGTACTTCGTATGCCTTGAAAATGTTGTTAAGATTGTACACTGGATCGATTACTTGGGTTAGTGGGATATACGAAAATGCACAAACAGCAATGACATGTTGACATGGGAGACGAGTAGCCTGGAAGTGTCCACAATCACACCACCATTCATTTAGGCTGACCTTGTAGGAAAGTGCAACAGGGCGGTAGTGGTGAGGTGTTGAAATTTCCTGAACATCAAATTCAGAATTTTCACGGTTGTAGCGATGAACATGACAAAATGCGGATTGTTGTTGATTTTTCCTAATGATGTCGGCGATTTGTTCAGGATATTGGTGTCCTGCTTGTAGCATACAGTTCGCCTTTAATCCGCGTTCAACAAACCATGATTGTGTCCTCTCAAATGTTGTTCTGATGAGAGCACATATTGGTAATGAACGTGCTCCCTTTAAAATGGAGTTGGTGCACTCAGAAAGATTAGTCGTCATATGTCCATATCTTCTCCCTCCATCAAAAGCCTGAGACCATTTTTGTAATGGGATTTTATCTATCCATTCAACTTGTTGTGGGTATTGGTTTCTCAATGCAGCAAGTTTTGCCGTCACAGTTGGTTGCTTGACCTCGTAAGCTGTAATGATGTAATAAATAAATAAATTAAAGAATAATGTTAACAAAATTATAAAAGTATAAGTGTTTGAAGAATGTTTGTAGTAGTACCTAAATTGATGAATTGTTTTTTGAGGTCGTGATTTTTGAATTTGTTGTTGAAGTTGGATGCTAGATGACGTATGCAATACACAGAGTTCAAACCATCTTATTCCCAACCAACTTCTTCTGATCTTAAGGCGGATAATATACCCTTTCCTCTGTCAGTGATGATGCAAATATTTTGTTGATGGCAAATATGTTCTCGAAGTAGTTGAAAGAACCATATCAAGGCCTCCTTTGTCTCACCTTCTACAATGGCAAAGGCCAATGGGAAAAGATTTTTATTGCCATCTTGACCTATGGCGGTGAGCAAAGTTCCATGATATGTACCCGTTAGAAATGTACCATCAACTTGGAGAATGGGTTTACAGTATTTGAATCCTTTTATGCAAGGACCGAAAGACCAGAAAACTCTTTCCATAATATAGCAATTATTGTCGGTTTGTCCATCAATATGCACCGGAGAACCAGTGCATTGTAAAATTGTACCTGGGTTTGCTTCCTTGACGGCATGCAACCACCTCGGCATGTGGTTATAAGAGTCCTCCCAGTCTCCAAACTCCATAGCAAGAGCCTTCTGTTTAGCGATCCAAGCTTTTTTGTATGACACAGAATATCCGAATCGACCCTTAATATCTGCAATCAAACTCTTGAATGGAATGGATGGGTTTGTCCGGATTGAATTTGATATGATCGCGGCAATGTGACTACTATCAAGATTTGTATGATCTTGAGATAGTATTGTTGAGAAACACGAATGTTGTCCGTCTATATTTTTGATTTCCCAATATTTACGGACTTTGCTATAAGCTGCCCTCGGACGCCATTGACAACCGTTGTGATATTCCAGACAACGAATAACATAAATGTTGGGTTTGGACTCAACGAAAGTGTATTTGTAACCGTTAGTTATGTGATAATGTTTGATTGCAAGAATAGTTTCCTCCTTTGACTGGAACTGCATACCTTGATTCAACTCTGGAATGAGATGTGCAGATGATTGTGTGATTTGGTCGTCGTCGTTGTTGTCATCTTCGAGCATGTTGTCTAATTCATAATCGGTGCTGAAGTCATCAACGTTATCCAATATTAAAGGTTGTTCATCGATCAACTGCGATGATGAAGATGTTGGTAAGTTGCCTGATGCCATATTTGAATAAATGTTGGGAAGAGTTTGTAAGATTGGAGGAGAAGGAGAGCTCTTGGACGTGCAGTTTGGATGTGAAGATGGAGTTCTTATAGAGCGTATAAACGTCCATGAATATAGTGGGTGTTACGGTCTAAAATAGGAAGTACTAAACAATAATATAACACTGTGAATATAGCAATGTGACTATACCACTGTCAGTGATTTGCAGTGTCCTCTCATATAAGCTTTTCTCCACTCGTTTTTTAAGTAGTTATTGAGAAAATAATTTGTTTAATTGTTGTTAACAAATAAATAACGTAGATATTATATTTATAATAATAATATAGTTTATAAATAATTAAAATTTAAAAAACATAAATTATACAAATAGAATTTAAAAAAAAATCAAAAAAGGGAAGTTGTGGGGAGTGGGCACGACTTCAATAGGTGAAGTCATGTACCCCCTACACGACTTCAATGGTTGAAGTCTTGTAGGGGGTACACGACTTCACCTATTAAAGTCGTGCCCACCCCCCCCCCCCCCCCCCCACAACTTCCCTTTTTTAATTTTTTTTTTAAATCCTATTTATATTATTTTGTACAATTTGAAAATTTTTGTTGTAAACTCTAATAAAATGCTTAAATATTGGATAATATTTTTACAATTCATAAAAATTGATTACATACATTTAATAATATTCATTAGAAATTTTTAAATGGTATTTATGGATGCATCAATATTATGTGGTACGTGACAAGAGATTGTACACATGCATTGTCCACATTTGCCTCTGACCACCAATAATGCTATTCAACTTTGGTCTTGAACTTTGCTATTCAACTTTCCTATTCATGTTCCTATTCATTTGCATGCCTACATTTAGTGCAGATTTTACCTTCAAAGTTACTACTATTCAATCACATGCCTCTCTTTTTTTTGCAGGTTTGAAGATTCTTTGAAGAACACTCATTACAACTTATATGAATTGTCATTTCCATGTCCTCATTCACGTGACTTTGAAGATTCTTGGGCATCAGTGCTTGAACTTAAATTGGTGGAGGGTGCATTTCATTTCTCCCACCGTGTTCTGACTTCCAATAGTCAAACCCCTTAACCATTGTCTTTGCTTTCATATCCCACTTCTCTACCCATTTCAATTGTGAGTTCCAATACCCAAAGTACTTCTCCTTTCTCATTGCTTTAATAACCCACTTTCACCCACAAAATTTAATATGGCTTCTGCCCGTCAACTTCCCGTTGATATGTCCCTTCTACGTCTACAAGATAAACACATTGTGAATTCTATTTGGGAAGGCAATGAACGAGTCATTTGCCCTCGAAGACATGCAATTTGGATAACAAAGCATGTCCACGAAATTGATAAAAGAATAAAGAATATTCTACAGGCAACAGGGTTTATCCATATTTTGCAAGCATCAAGTATGGAGATAAATCACCAACTAGTCACTACTTTGGTTGAGAGGTGGAGAGTCGAGACTCATACTTTCCACTTGCCTCTTGGTGAAAGTACGATTACATTGGAAGACGTTGTGATGGAGCCAAATTCCAGAGGAATCCAGTGGCCTGAAGCTCCCAGATCAGAGGTGTGGTAAGTGTGTTGGTGTGCAGCGGACTTGATGGAGTAAATGTTGATGGAGGTGTTTGAATGAAGCAAGGTAGAATGAGTGAAGCCTCTCAGCTCAGAAAGCCTTCATATAATGGAAGGAAGCTTGAGAGAAAATGAAGAAATTGCAAGCAATTTTGACTCAAGAGCAGAATGCAAGACTGGAATATATTTCTCAGCATTTGGGCATAGCTCTAAAGTAACTACAAAAGGAAGAGGTCTCCTATTTATAGGAAAATAAGAGCCTCAAATCTGAAATGAAATTCAATCCAAATGCAAATGAAAAAGGCGCCAATTTGCTTCACTCCAAACATGACTCAGCAGCACACGTGAACAGCACCAATTCTGAATTCTTTTTCCAACTCAGCAGTACACGTGAAAGCTGGCCTAGCTGAGTTTTTTTGATAGCTTTGCCAGCAAGCTTCTCCCTCCAAGTCTCCCTTTTCATGTGCTCAAATGCTATGCGGGCAGCTGCTTCCTCCAATTTTATTAATCCTACAAAACAAAGAAAAAATGTGCTTTTAATTATGGGAAGAAGGATTAATGTAAATTACCTTCCATAGAAGCAAAATAGTATATGGTCCTTCTTCCTCTTGAATCCTCTTTGCCATGGCTCTAGTAAGAGGTCCAATGTGCGTCTTAGATGGTCTTCCATCACGTTGCATTACAATTGGGGCTTCCTATTGAAGGACATGTGGTGACTGGCATCAATAGTGGTCCACTAACAGTTTTTTGTCATCAACTACTAGGAGATGTTCCTCCTGAGAATTGTGTAAGGGGCAACAGAATCAAGTTGTCATGGTTGAAGAATACTTTTCGCCAATTGCCTCATGATGCAACCGAACAAGTTATTGAACAATACGCTAGAGCGTACATGTTGATCATAATTGGTAGTGTCATCATGCCAGATACATCTGCAAGCATGGTGCATTTGATGTATCTTCCCCTATTGGCGGACCTGCAGAACGTTTCACAGTATAGCTGGAGATCTGCCACGCTTTCCTGCTTGTATCGTGCCCTTGATCATGGGACTAGGACTGACCAAGAGAACATCGGAGGGTGCATGATCTTGTTACAATGTTGGGCATGGGAAAGAATAACATGTCTTTCACCAGAATTACTTGATGTCACAGGACACGACATATCTTCTGGTGCAGTTTTTCCACTTGCGAAAAGATGGTGTCGCACAAAACAGTTAATATTCCAGGACACTACAACTGTCAAACAATTTCGTCAGAAAATAGACGACCTATCACCTAGACAGGTATTTTTCAACTGTGAACTTAATATTGTGTTATAAATTTTGTTAACATTTGATAGCTTAATTAGTAATACTTAAACCAAAAACTTCAATACTGCAGTTGGTATGGACACCGTACAAACGTGGTGAAATTTCTCAACTCATTCAAGTAGAAGTGCCCCCGACATGTCGGGCAGTTGTGCCTCTTATGTGTCTCTCTGTTGTAGAATACCAACAATCAGACCGTGTCATGCGACAATTTGGATTTCGACAAAATGTACCCCATCCAACAATGAATCTAGATGAGGAACATAAACAAGATATGAGAGGACGCGCTGATTGGAATTGGCATGAACACCATCACCGGTGGATTGCATTGTGGAATGACCGGCATAATCGTGTGTTCAATGGGATTCCTTTCCAGAAAAATGGTCACTTGCGAGATGAATCGGAGTATATGCAGTGGTATATAACTCATACCATCCGCTATATTGGTATAATAGAAGATTCAACCGACGAAGAGGTACTACAATATTCCCTCCATATAATATATGAAAGTGTTAATATGTTGTGTTCTTCACATCACACATTGTGTTTGGCAGTATGACATGGACCACGATGAACAGTTCCACCTGGCATCTCAATACCGTGCA
Organism: Vigna umbellata; assembly: GCF_029865625.1. Lineage (NCBI taxonomy): Eukaryota > Viridiplantae > Streptophyta > Magnoliopsida > Fabales > Fabaceae > Vigna > Vigna umbellata. Next base: position 35,828,521 of record NC_142166.1, read on the forward strand.
TCTTCTTCATATCATGATCCACAAAGGTCTGCCTCTGACCATGTCAACTATCAACATCCACCTCCAAATTCAAGGTTTCAACAAAACATCCCACCGACATCAACATTTCCTGGGGTTGAGACCTCTTATTTCGCCTTTCCACCATCAACACCGTTCAGTGGAGGTCCTTCCAATTATTTTGGAACCTCGACAATGACTCCACCATCTGCATACCCACAGGCTTCATCCTCACATAACGTGTATCGACCGACATATGATTTTCAAAACCTTCAACAGTGCAATGAAAGTCATCCCACGGATGAAGACCAACACACGCAGAGTCCCACACTAGAACAACAATCACAAAGGCGAGGCCAACGACAACGACGAAGACCACCGTGTGGGACTAGAGGATATAGATAGACTGCTTGCCTTCTTTATTTATAAATATGTAATTTGTTTATAATTTTAATTAATGAATAACATTTATATCATCATAAACTGTTATCCTCTGATGTTATTATTGCATTCAACTTTATATAGAAATGAATTTTAATAGATAGTGCATTCAATCAATTCTAAAGCAAACAATAAATCAAAATTCGTTCCTCCAAACACTGGTAATCGATTACGAAAACCCTGTAATCGATTACCAGAAATTTAATGTCAGGGGTCAAAAATTGGTGTAATCCATTACCCTGGAGGCTGATAATCGATTACAGGCTTCTGTAATCGATTACCAGATAACCACTGTAAGGACTTACAGGATTATTTGTACTATGCATGACCACACTTACTGGTAATCGATTACAGCGTTTTGGTAATCGATTACCAGAAACTTACTGTAAGGGCTGTACAGGAGTTGTTGTAATACATAACCAAATAGGCGAGTAATCGATTACAGGGTTTCTGTAATCGATTACCAGTGGGCTCTGGTAATCGATTACAGAAAACTCGTAATCGATTACCAGCCCAACCCTAGTCTATAAATTCAACTTTTTCTCTCTCCTCACGAACCCACACCACTCCCACTCCAGCAGCGGCGGCTCCCAGCGTCTTCCATCCTCTCCAAGGTCCAAAATCATCCTCTCTTCCACCATTTTCACTTCAAAACACCATATTTTCACTCCCCTTTCAATTTTGTTCAATTTGCACCGATTGGATTTTGAAATGGCGGAATCTTCAAAAAGGCAAAGAGTAAGGGGGTCATCTTCTACAGGTGGGGGACGTCGCCGCCGTCAACCTTCACCGGCAGAAAACTCACTGTCACCCTCACCACCACCGTCACCCACTGCTCAACACCAAAATCTTCAATTTTCAACTCCTGCACTAGCCCAAAGGTATTTCTCCCTATATAAAGACCGTCAAATCATTGAGCCAAAATATCTAGATGACGATTATTTTGAGAGCCATAGTTTTGAATTTTTTGGCATGCTCAAAAATTTGGGATTGAATGAATTTTGCTGCGATTTTGCTCCATATTATCCTGATTTGGTACGTGTGTTTTATAGTAACCTCAAATTTTCTGAAAATGGAACAATGAAAACTGAGGTCAACAATGTCCAAATTATTATCAAACCCAGCATTTTTGCTTCTATAGCCGATCTTCCCTCTGTTGGGTTGCCCTTTGAGGGGAAATTATTTGAGGATTGGGCCAATGAATACAATATAGACGTAGCCAGACAATTAATTTGTTTGCCACACAATCCCCCTACCAGTAGAATTCTAGCAGGGAATTTGACAGCTAAGGCTAGAGTATTACATTATACTATATGTCGTGTTTTGTTTCCACGTGTTTCTAACTTTGCACAGGCAACCGAGGAAGATCTTCTGATAATGTGGATTATAATGACGGCAAAGCAGATAAACTGGACCCATCTCATCCTACATAGGATGAAGAAGGCTTTGAGGCTAGGTGCTCCTTTACCATATCCAACTTTGGTCACCCGCATCCTGGAACATTTTGAAGTTCCACTGGAGGATGAAATATTTGTCCCATCTACTAGGCATTGGAATATCAGGAGGAGTCATACAATCATTTGGATTGACCCAAAATGCTGACAACAGATGGGTGCACAGAAATTCTCCTCCTCCACCTCAACCTCAAAATCAACCACCTCCTCAACTATAACTACCACTAGTTCGTCAACAACAAACTAGTAGATTTGATGATGTCATGAGGGGGATAAACGATCTCCGAACATTTGTTGGGGATAGCTTCAATACACTCAATGAAAGCATGAATGCAAGATTTGAACAATTGGAGCTGAACATGGGTGACCGCTTCGATACTATTGATGCTCGAGTTGAGCATGTGGAGCACGACATTGAGTATCTGCGTCGTCATTTTGGTCCACATGGTGGATCATCTTCCTAGATGCCTTTCAATTTGTACTGTCCTTTTCTTTTAATTTTAGCTTTTTCCTTATGTAATGCACTTTTAATTCAATAAAATACTACAAATTTCATTTCTCATTTCATCTTATGATTTTCTCTTATTTCTATTACATAAAATCATATACTATTCCTATACAAAACAATACATCACAATGTAATCAACAAAAATGCGTGCTTACACAAATTCATATCAATACACTTAATAAACTTCAAAATATGCACCACAATTACAATACAAAAGTTCAAAAACCAACCAAAAACACACTGGTAATCGATTACAACAACCTTGTAATCGCTTACCAGAATGAATCTTGCACCAAATACAACCTGGTAATCGATTACAGAAGTGTTGTAATCGATTACCAGAGCGTTTTTGGCATACTTATTTGAAATCGTGTAGGGTGGTCACGATTTCAACACTATGTAATCGATTACCATTACATTGTAATCGATTACGGTCATCAGAAGTCGTTTTTGGGGTGCACAACTTCAACACTGTACATATCAACAGTGTGAAGTCGTGCAGGGGGGCACGACTTCTTCAATTGAAGTCGTTTGGGCCCCCCACCACTTCCCCATTTTCGTAATTTTGGTTGAATTTGCCCATTTTGGTAATATTATAGGCAAATATGCCTAGTTTGGTGCAAAAACCTATAGTATAAGATCGTTTGCAAGTGTTGTTGCAGAGTCTATATACAAGTCACATCCACGTGTACACTCATCAATTTCAAACATAGTTTTTACTTGTTGGGTCGAGATTATTTAGGTCCGTAAATCTTCTAGGTTTGCAGGTTTGGGATCTTCTAGGTCCGAAGGCCAAGATGTTTGGAAAGAAATTTCGAGGTTCAAGTCAGCTCTATATAACAAGTAATAAATGTGGAAATAGTTGATGTCCATTCATTTATTCAAGGAATAAATGTTGTAATAGTTTATATGCCCATTCATTTATTGGGAATAGTGTCCCTTTTATACTATTTTAGTGTATCCTTATCTCAGTGGGCTTAGACTAAGTAGGTTAAACCTAGTCTAAATGCATTTAGGGTATTTTAATCTTTGGTACATCCCTTAATCATTTATTGACTAACTCTTATCTCGTTCTAGCGTGCTAATCAAGCTTATGTAGGAGTTTTAATACGATGTTGTTATGTGTTGATGTCATTATCTTGATTTTGTGTTGATAACATCATTTACGTTCTATGTTAAACATCATAATCTAGGTTATGTGTTGTTGATACTATCTAGATTTTGTGTTGACAGAGTCATAGAGGTTATATGTTAGCGACACCATCAATGTTTGGCGATATCATCTATGAAGTATATGAAAAATACTAGAAAGGGAGTTGAAGTGTTATTGGAAAATTTTTTCGCAACCGGTATGATATAGGACGTTCGTCGAGGATAAAAGATTTTACGTAAATTGTTTAAAAGCTCGACTTTGAAATTGATTTAAGCGAAGAGTTTTTTTCAACTATTATTCAATGATTAAGAGATATTCATTGCATTGTTTGAATAAAACTTCCTCTTCAATGAAAAGTCGTTTAATATAGGAAGCTCTTATGTTAGAAATGAAAATATAACTATGGGTTTTGTAAGAGAAGCATTGAGAGAGAATAGAACAATAAGTGTAAAAATATTTTTATATTGGTTCACTTTAATTCAGCTACGTCCAGTTTCCTCCAACCATAGAGGGTTCCACTGTAATCTTCAACAATATTACAACTAAACACCACTCTTGGTATCCCTAGACAATCCTAGGATCTACTTGATATGTTGCCTATGAGTTTCATGCACTTCTAATGGTGTAGTATTCTTCACCACTCCTGATATCCCAAGACGCTCCTGTTATCAACCTGATACATCATCTAGTTGAGTTTCACTCACTCATGTTCCCACTAGACAATCCTGGTATCAACCTGATACGCTACCTAGTAATCCTTAACTTATTTGAGTTACTCAACAAGTGTTTGAATTCTCTTCAGAATATGTAATCAATCTAATTGCTTGCAAGTCGTTAGACGATTACTCTTGTAGAGAGAAAATATGTTCAATACAATTCAGTCTACAGACTCATTAGGTGTTTTTCTCTTTTTTCTCTCTACTTGCAAATAGTAAGCTTATATTACAATGAAGCTTGAGAGTGTTTCTCGACTTGAGCTTTTTCTTCTTAGATATTCTTTTTGAGTTCATGAGCTCTTCTATGCTTTTCTCTTGACGATATTTGTCTCTCTCTTATCACTTTTGTTCTTTTTGAACATTGAGCATTTAATGACATTTAATGCTTGCTTAGAACAACAAAGTGTTTTTTACGTTTTCTACCATTCAGGTAGCATTTTATCATTTAAGCTTTTTACTAAGTTATCAAGCATTGATTAAAGACTTCATTGTTGGATGAAGTGGATCGTTTAGCTCATGGTATCTAGCCTATTGTAAACGTTTTTAAGATTTCGCTTTCTTTAGCAAGCGCATTTAGCGAGTTGTCCTCTACAAGTTTTTGGAATATTAGTTGACACTTTCAAAGGGCTTACCATAAACATTGTCTCGACACTTTTACATTCTTATCCATTTAAGAGTTTGACTTATTATCATTTGGTACAGTATAACTTATGCGTTTAACAAGACTCTCAATGACGCTTTAACTTAGGAAATAGTTTAGTGTTGCGTTTAGTTTATGCCTAACTATTTTTCTAAGACTTTCCTAGGTTACTAGATTTTCAAAGTATTTAACTTATCACCGATGTTTCAGTTATTATGATATTTTAGTTATAACTTATTCATATACTCATTCATTTAATGTTTTTTTGCTAAACTTCAAAACATATGTGAGCATTTAGACATTTTAGTCTTATAGATGATTTTGTCTTAACAATCTAGGTTTTGTGCTAGCAACACCATTTAGGATATGTGTTGGCAACATCATCTAGGTTTTGTTTTGGCTACACTATCTAGGTTTTGTATTATACACTAACACCCTAGGCTTGAGGTTTTAATTCGAAATTCTTGTATTTGTAGAGAAAATTTTCATTTCTTAGTTCTTGGGATGCATTGGTATAACACCCATGTCCTAGGAAGATAAAGACGAGGGGATTCGTTGCAACGATTGAATAAAACTCACTCTTCAATGAAAAGTCGTTTAATATAGGAAGCTCTTATGTTAGAAATGAAAATACAATTGTTGGTTTTGTAAGAGAAGCATTGAGAGAGAATAGAACAATAAGTGCACAAATATTTTTATATTGATTCACTCCAATTGAGTTACGTCCAGTCTTCTCTAACCTTAGAATGTTCCAATATAATCTTCAACAAGATCACAACTAAGTATTCTCACAACTCCTAGTATCCGTAGACAATTTTGGTGTCAACTTGATATGTTGCCTATGAGTTTCACCCACTCCTAATTGTGTAGTATTATTCACCACTTCTAGTATCCTTAGATGCTCTAGTATCCCTAGACACTCCTAGTATCAACTTGATACATCGTCTAGTTGACTTTCACGCACTCTTGGTTTCCACTAGACAATCCTGATATTAATTTGATACGCTGCTCAATAATCCTTAACTCACCTAAGTTAATCAACAAGTGTTTGAATTCTCTTCAGAATGTGTAATCAATTCGATTGCTTACAAGTCGTTTGACTATTACTCTCACAAAGAGGATATATGTTCAATACAATCCACTCTACAGACTCACTAGGTGTTTTTCTCTCTTTTCTCTCTACATACAAATAGTAAAGCTTATATTACAATTAAGCTTGAGAGTGTTTCTCGACTTGCACTTTTTCTTCTTAGATATTCTCTTTGAGTTCATGAGCTCTTATGTGATTTTCTCTCGACGATATTTGTCTTTCCCTTTGTATGTTTCTCTCTTTGTAGGTTATTATCTTTGTATGATAATCTCTTGATTCTTTTTTCGAATCATCTTCTATTTAAAGGCTTATCAAAAGATATTTGATTGAGTTTTTGCCTTGATTCTTTTGTCTTCTTAGTCTTGTCATGTGAAGCAATCGTTGGTTAAAATTAAGTTGTCAAAGCATGCTTGATTTTTCAGTACTTTGCAGAGGTAGGTTATACGATTTATCTAGCGTGACTTTTGATGGATAGAAAATTATGTGAATGTCATCTTTGTTTCTAACGTCCACATTTGATATGTATTAGATGGAGTAAGTGGATGCATGTAGTAGGTTATCAGCACAAAGTAGAGTAGATATGCATGCAGCAAATATGTCTTTTCTCTTATCACTTTTGTTGTTTTTGAACGTTGAGCATTTAATGACATTTAATTCTTGTTTAGAACAACAAATTACTTTTTTACATTTTCTAGCATTCGGGTAGCATTTTATCATTTAAGCCTTTTACTAAGATACCAAGCATTGATTGAAGACTTTGTCGTTGGATGAAGTGGAAGGTTTAGCTCATGGTATCATCTAACCTATTTTAAATGCTTTTAAGATTCTGCTTTCTTCAACAAGCGTGTTTAACGAGTTGTCTTCTACAAGTTTTTGGAATATTAGTTTAGACTTTCAAAGGGCTTCCCAAAAACATTGTTTCAACACTTTTACATTCTTATCTATTTAAGAGTTTAACTGATTACCGTCTAGTACAGTATAGCTTCTGCATTTAGCAAGACTCTCAATGACGCTTTAACTTAGGGAATAGTTTAATGTTATGTCTAGTTTATGCCTAAGTTTTTTTCTAAGATTTTCCTAGGTTACTAGATTTTCAAAGTATTTAATTTATCACGTATGTTTCAGCTATTCCAATATTTTATTTATAACCTATTCATATGTTCATTTCGTTTAATGTTGTTTTGTTAAACTTCAAAAGATATGTGAGTGTTTAAACATTTTATTCTTATAGACAATTTTGTATTAATAATCTAGGTTTTGTGCTAGCAACACCATTTAGGATATGTGTTGGCAACACCATTTAGGATATGGTTTGGCGACACCATTTAGGTTCTATGTTGGCTACACTATCTAGGTTTTATATTATACACTAACACCCTAGGCTCGAGGTTTTAATCTGAAAGTCTTGTATTTGTATAGCAAAATTTCATTTCTTAGTTCTTGGGATGCATTGGTATAGTGGCACTCACGTCCTAAGGACGATACAGACAAGGGGACTTAGATACACAAGTAGGGGGTTCAAGCTTAAAGCTCTAAAGAGGGGAATCATTTAGGATGACACATCAATTGTCGAAAGCTATCTCCATTGAGATGTTTCTTGAGAGGGATCATCAAGTGAAACGTTGTTAACTGAGATTGAGAAGTTAAAAGTTATCTCGGTGGGGATCACAAAATGACTTTTCCTTGGTCGAGATGTTTATCAAAAGGGATCATTAAGTGAAACGTCATGGATCGAGATTGAAATCTCAAAAGTTGTGTTAGTAGAGATCATATGATGACTCTTCCTTGGCTAAGATGTTTCTTGGGAGGGATCACCAAGTGCAACGTCCTTGACCAAGATTGAGAAATCGAAAGTCATCTCGGTAAGGATCATAGGATGACTCTTCCTTGGCCGAGATGTTTCTTAAGAGGGATCATCAAGTAAATCATATTTGACCAAGATTGAGAAGCCAAAAGCTACCTTGGTAGGGATTACATACGACTTTTCCTTGGCCAAGATGTTTCTCGGGGGATCATCAAATAAAACGTCTCGGATCAAGATGGAGAAGTCAAAAGTTGTCCCGATAGGGATCACAAGATGACTCTTTATTCTATTTTAGTGTTATGTTACAATTTAAATAGTGAATTTCTTAGTTCATTGTCACTTTTAGAAATTAATTTTGTTATTAGCTTTCTTTTATTGTTTTAAACTTGTTTAGATAAATATTTTGTTGTTTTTAATTGAGTTTTACATATTTTCATGATTATTTCCTTACTTATTTTAGTTCTTGATTATGGATAGTTTTTTAGTTCTAATTTTATTTGATAGTTTCTAGAAAAATTTTACAATTTCTTTCAATAAAGTTGAATAGTTTTTAGATGAAAAGTCAGTTTTGAACCATATTTGATAGATTTTAACTAATGTGAGATTTTGAGCTTTAGTTTATTTCATTTTGTGGTGCATTCATGTTTGTTTAAATTTTAAAACTTGCATTGTTTCTCTTCAAACTAATTATTGGATTTTCACTCTTGGTATGGTATTAGGCCATGTTTGTTTTTAGCCACCTAGTCAAATGAAGTCTACCTTGAACATAGTTTCTTTCCATCTGGATTTTGAGTCTGATTTACCCCTTCTTTGTTGATTTTGAGCTCAAATAAAGCCTTAGACTGGAAAAACCATGGAAATACCCAATCTTAGAGCTGTGAGATGATTTAGGCAATGCTTAGGGAAATTGTGAAATTCAAGTGTGGAGGAGGTTTGAATCAAAAAGAAATTAGCAAAAGCTAAGCTATGTGAAGAAAATTTGTGGGGTATGTTGTATCTGGGAAAGAAAAGAGAATATAAAAAGAAAGAAAAGTAGAAAATAAAACATAAAAGAAGGAAAAGAGTGATGAGTTAAAGTGGTGAAAGCTGATGTTTTGTTGTTTGTTAAGCTATACTTGAGTTTCTTATTTCCATCTAGGTCTATCTTACTTCTCTTTGATTTCAACCTTGATTTTTTTTTCTTTTTTTACCTCAAATGCACCTTGGCCACATTATAATCCGTCACAAACAGAATCACGACAGGAGAACTACAAAAATCTCTATAAACATTGATTTTTAAGACAAATATAAGATAAAAATAATATTTTTAAAATTTTTATTTGGACTCGACAAATATTAACTTTGCTTGTACCTCAAGATTACATAGCTCTTTAAAACACTAATTAAGGAACTTGATTTTTTATTTTAAAATTTTAATATTTTTCAATTATCAAATAAATTCAAAATTGACATAATAATTAATAATTTTTAAAAATATTATAAAAACTTTAATCTCAAATATATGTGAGACTTAACATGACAATCGATTTTTATTTAAAATTTTTAATTGAATGAAAATTTTAATTATCAAACAAATTTGAAACTTACCTAACAATAAAAAGTTTTAAATTTTAAATAAATGAAAATTATAATTACTAAGTAAGTCCATAATCTAACATAATAACTAATACTCTCCAATATAATTATAAAACTTTGTAATTGGCAATTTAATTAAAAAATGTCTATATGAAAACATGAAGTGAAAAATAGTAAAATTATCATAAGTATTGAAACAAAGTTTTAAAATGAAAGAAACCTAGCCCAAAGTTTTGTAAGTGCAAACAAAATGCAAATAGCAGATTAAGGGTAGTGTAAACAAGGAGGGATGTGCAGAGTAAAGTGAGGAGTGAGGACAGCAATTTAGCTTCAAATAAATTAAGGGAGAACATAGTAGAAAAAGGGGTTCAAAAAGAGAACTGAAATGGATAAAATATATATCAAGTTTCTGATTATTTTTCATTTACCCTTATTTATTATTATTTTTACCCGTTCTTTATTTTCATTTTATATGTTTTTTTAATTATTATTTTACTAATTATTTTTTTAACATTTTAAAGAAATCTAGAAACATAGGCCCTTGCTGCCTCATCTGTTGCCACCACTAGCCTATAAGGTATATAGATAATTAGAAATATATGCTAATAGACATAAAGAGGCAATCGAACATCCACACTTTTGTTATTGAATAATGAAAAGCAACAGGTTATATAAAACTATTTTACTGGAAAAAAAATTGTATCGAATCACGTTTACATGACTAGGACGTGATCTCTAAAATCTAAGAAAAAAAGACTTATTTTCTCTAATGTAACTGTAAAACAGAAATAAAGAAATAGAATAGAATTTTAAATCAAAACACCTAGCATTCCCTCCCTTAAACCAATGTATCTATACTAGTTTCTCCAAGCATGACTCGAAGTCTCTCAAATTGCTCCCATTTTAATAGTTTTATCATGATATTTACTAGGTGATCCTATAAACTACAAAAACTCAACTTGATTACACCATCATTCACCAAATTTCAAAGAAAATGAAACATTACGTCAACGTGGTTTCTTTTCCATAAAACACGAGATGTTTGGACAAGTGTACAATAGATTTGTTATCACACATCATCACAACTCTATAATTGATCTCTTCTCTAACTCCAATTTTCTTCAATAAGTCTTCAAGCTAAACACATTGACAAATACACAAGGCTGCTGTTATATATTCTTCCTTAGTGGTAGACAGAGCAACCACAAGTTATTTTTTGAAGCCCATAAAACTGCTCTTATCCTCATCATAAAAACATATTCAGATGTACTTTTTTTATCATCCAAATCACTAGCATAATCATTATTTGTAAAGGCTAGTAATGTTAAAGTAATAGCTCCTTTCTTGTACCAAAGTCCCAAATTAGTTGTGTCTTTTACATATCATAAGATTCTCTTTGTTGCAAGCTAATGTGCCATGGTGGGATTTTTCATAAATCTACTTATTAAGCTCATTGTGTTCATCAGATCTTGCCTAATAATGATTAGATACATTAAGCTTCCATTTAACTGCTTAAATAACATTTCATCGACTTTCCCTTCACCTTGGCCTTCAGATAGTCTTGTTGTTGGTAGCATTGGATTCTTCACAACATTGTTATCCCACATTCCAAATCTTGATAACACTTCTTATGCATATCTTCTTTGACAAATAAATATGCTAGATCAGACATATCAAAATGTAACACCATTGCATCATACATGATTTTATCATTTCTAGTCAATATTAGGTCATCAACATAAAGGCTGACAATTAATATTTTACCTCCGTGGGATTTGGTGAACAATGTGTGTTCACTTGGATATTTTTCAAACTCTTGTGTAAAATAGGCTTCAATTTTATTATATCAGGCTTGTACTGCATATTTTAGGCCATATAATGTTTTTTTGTCGATAAACTTTCTTTACTTGTCCTTTTTTCTTTATAAATTCCTTAGGTTGAGAGACAAAAACCTCTTCCTTAAGTTCTCCATGAAGAAATGCACCCTCATCAAGTTGAAATACCTCCTAGTTGTAGTGAGCAGTTGTAGCCAACATTATTTGTATAATATCAAGTCTTGCTACCAGAGCAAAGATCTCAATGTAATAAACTCCTTTCCTTTATGAATACCATTTTTCCATGAGCCTTGCCTTGTATTTTCCTACCTACCCATCTGCATGCAATTTAGTTTTAAACACCCATTTAACTTCAATTGGTTTGATGCCTTCTGGTAGTACAGTGAGTTCTTGGGTGTGGTTTCTTTCAATTGAATGAATCTCTTTCATCATTGTTTCTCTCCAGTTTTTACTCATCACAGCTTCTTCAAATGAGACTGGATCATGTTTAGTCATCATTAACATTACATTCAAATTTTCTTCTTCGGATAAACCTTCTCTAGTTTCATAATCTAGCATCCATCTTGATGCTCTTGTAGTTCACTCATCCCTCCCTTGAGGAAATTCAGATGACACGTTGTCCAAATTGATTGGATCATTATCACAAGCACATTCAAATCCATCATCATCAACACCTGGATTTTTGTCTCTATAACTTCACCTTCGTCTTCAAAAAATAACTCATTGATGTTTTTTATCTCAGCATTACTCCAATCCCAACATTTTTCTTCTTCAAACATCATATCTCTGCTGATAATGAGTATTTTTGAAGTAGTATCATTCAATCTCCATGCCTTGGATTAATCATCAACTCTTAGGAAAATGCATTTTCTGCTTGTATCATCTAGCTTAGTTCGCTTCTGATCTGCTATATGCACATGTGCTAAGCATCCAAAAGTTCTAAAATTCTCCACCATTGGTTTTATACCACTCCAAGCTTCTTCAAGAGTCTTGTTCTGTATTGTTGTTGGTGGTGGATTTTGATGTGCAAGCATCATCTCACAACTTCTGGCCAGAATACTTTGGGTACCTACTTCTCACTTAGCATGGACCAAACAACATTCATCATTTTTATGTTCCTTCTTTCAGTCATACAATTTTGCTAAGGAGTGTAGCAGATGGTCAGCTACTTGCTAATGTCTTGATTTGATAGAATTCTTTTGAAAGAATTTTTCCTCCTCTGCTTGTTTGGATACAAGTGATGAATGTTCTTATCTCCTTCTCAACATGTACTTTGAACTTCTTGAACACTAAAAGGGCTTTTTTATTTTTCATGTAAAAAATATACCCAAGTTTTGTTAGCAAAGTCATCACTAAAACTAAAGAAATATATCTTACCATTGTTCGAAGTTGGTTGGACAAAACCACACATATCTGAATGTATCAGTTGAAGTGGTTGAGATGCTTCCCATGGACTTTTTCTTGGAATAGGCCTTCTGGATTACTTCCTGGTCAAAAATGTATTGCATGGCTTTTATGAATACTCCAACACTAGTAAGTCGATTACCATCTCCTTTCAAGCCAACATTTTTAGGGCCTTGTAGTTAAGATTTTCGAAGCAATAGAGCCATATATAAGATTCCTTTGGTGAGACAGTTTCTATTTTAAACCATTCAATGTTAAGAAAATATCGTCTAAGCAAACTTTGTTTTGAAGTTTAACAGTACATTTAAACGAAATAGTGTTTAATCATATAGGATAAAAGATAAAAAAAAAAAACTTTAAATGTTACACCTTAAGTATCCTAAACCATATAAAAATGTCTACCTAGAATAGCGTCTAATGTATGTTTGACCATCTAGGATAAGCGTTAAACGCTATACATAATCATAAAATAGCATCTACTATAAATATCGTACAAGAAAAGACTGACAACGTTAAATGCTATAAATTGAAATGACATAAATGACTTAATGTTACTCAAACAGATTGCGCTATATGATAGTACGCAAATTATGCTTAAACGCATAAGATCGCCTAACACTTCAAATCATGTACTTTCTAACACTTCTTTGTCCATTATGTTGTGCTCTCTTTTTTTGTACACATTTCCACCTTTATCAAAAAACCTGCTTAGAATCAAAACAACATTAAGAGATAAGAAGATATTCAAGGAATATTTTATACATACTTTCTACCTGTTTTTCCATACACACAGCACAGGTGCTCTACCAAGACACAACATAACCTGTGACTCTACCTTAAAGGCTACATCCCTAGAAGAAAGTCAAAAACTCTTGACTAACAAATCTTTTTCGAAGATATCTATATAAATAGGACTACGTGAAGAAAACAAGAAACACATTATTGCAATATGCTTACGTTGCTTCTCTCTAAGATTTTTCCCTTAAGACTTATCTTTGAAAAGTTCTTTTATAAGTTTTCAGCATAAAAATGAAGTGTGTTTTACTAGTTTTGTTTTAAAAAGTTTTCCATTCAACACTCATTTATAAACTTAAGTGTTTAACTATTGTTGCAAATCGTTTAACCCTTGCAAAGTAAAATTAAATACTATTTGCGAAAATTTTTAAAACATTATCCAGCCCCCTCCTTTTCCTTTTTAATGTTTTCATGTGTTTCAGTTGGTATTAGTGTTAACCTTAAGGGTTAGTTCTTAACCAGACATGACGAAAGATCTTGCCCGCAATGAAAAATGAAGGTTACGTTGTTAACCGCCCTCATTTATTTAAGGGGGAGAAGTTTGATTATTGGAAACAAAGAATAATTGCATTCTTTGAATCTTGTCATATCGACATGTAGGATGTAGTTGAGAATGGAAACTACATATATCTCTAAATGAAAAGTATGAGTTGCTCGCTAAAGGAAGATGGTCAAACGACCAAAAACAAAGGTACCATCTTAACTCTAAAGCATGTAATTCTCTAATGTGTGCTTTATCTGAAGAGGAGTATAGGAAAGTCCACGCCTTCAAAGGAACCAAAGAAATGTTGGACACCTTAGTCATCACATATGAAGGATCGAGTAAAGTCAAGAGGAATAAGATAAGTTTGCTAACCAAACAGTACGAGTGTTCTCAATGTTGGACAATAAGAACAAACAAGTCATGTTCAAAAAAGTTAAAACAATAAAAAAGGAGCTAGGATCTCTAGGTAAGATTTATGATAACTTTGATAATATTGACAAAATTTTGTGCAGCCTCCCCAAACAATGGAGACCGCGAGTTACTCAAAACTTAAAAGAACATTGATGGGTTGAGCTTAGAAGAACCTGTTGGGATCCTGAAGGTCCACGAACTTGAGCTCCAACAGGATGTGATGTTGAGAAAAGACAAAGGCCTTATTCTTAGGACACCAGAAATCAAATGTATCACGACATAAATATGTATTACGTTATTATGATAAATTTGTAATGTCCTTTTGACATACACTAATATGGCAACAAGAATCCATCTTGTTAAACTCTTCAACTATTTAAGAACTCACTTCACAACTTCAATGAAATTTTCTTGGATTAGTCATATAATGACTAACAACATTCCCTAAATGTGCAATATTTAGTTTAATACATATCATGACACACATCAAACTTTCAACTGAATTAAAGTAAGACACTCAACATGAACTCCTCTTCTTTTTGTTTATGATTGACAACTTAAAATGAGTATTAAAAGGTATATTAACTACTTTTACATTTAATATTATAGATTTTCTTAGAACTTTCTCAATATGACTATTTTAAGATAAAAATAATATTTCATACCAAGAATTCTTCTTGTCATACCTAAGTCTTTCATCTCAAATTCTCCACTTCATGAATGAAATTACATTCATGCATCTCCATGGTATATAATTGCTTCTTTAAGTAGAGATGATTATGTAAAAATTAAGTAATATATCGACTTTCAAGTCTCACCCAAAACTTCATCATCTACACAATGTTTGTTTTTGTGTTAATATTATTCAAGCATATGGATCTCTGACCATCCCTAGTGTTTACTTTACTTTATTTAAAAGATTTGTAGGAGAGTAATTGCGAGATGGGTATAGATTTAAATCCCAACAAATTGAAGAGATTTGTGGTTATTTACGAACACGAAACTTAATATTACCAAATTGTCCATGGCCTTTGTTTTAAATCACACCAAATAACTCTTGCATAATGTTGTTATTTAAAGTTGTGCGATGTGTTAGCTGGTGTGGTAGTTGATGATGGTTGTTAACGTTAGATAGTTATGTTATAGTTATAGGGGAAACTGTATGATAATTAGTTGTGTGGAGATGCTTGTTGAGGATGTAGAATGGCATTTAATTCCAATAATAATAATAATAATAGTAATAGTAATATTAATAATAAGAGTTATATATATATATATATGTTAATTTTAAACATTTAGATTTTATTTAAAATTGGTTTTAAGTAAATGTATTTTATTTTCTATTAAATTTAACCATAAGAATAAAAGTATGAATTTACATTTTAATTTATTAAAATATTTTTTATCAATCAAATCATTCACACAATCTCGTAAACTTTACCTTCAAACCTCTTCACTCTGGCATCTAAATCCCTTAAAACAAATAACACAAACTTCATATTCAAATCCATCAACTAACCCTCCCTAAAATTTATCAACTCAAATTCATTAACTTACACACCCTCAAATCCATCTTTAAAATCAAACAAAACTGCAATAATAAAAATGTTACTTCACTATCGCATTATATTCGCATTATATTATATGTAAGTTCAACTAACAACTTTCTTTCTCTCTTTTTCCCATGTTATTTTACATATATGATATTTCTTAATTATGAATAGAAAATATTTTATATAGAAATATAACTATAAAAAATAATTAACTCCAAAAAATTCTCCAAGAACAAATATACAAGGAACAATTCTCAATATTTATATCGAAAGAAAGTGTTATTTTCTGTATAAAATATTAATTTTATGTACCTATACCAAAATATTTTTTGTCAACACCACATTTTCTTCTCCATGATATTGATATATTTATTTATTTTTATTTGTTGTTACTTTATTCTAATTTATTCGATTGTCAAAATCAATATCTTTTGAGACTGGTCCAATAATTGTTTCATTTCCCCCCTTAATTAATATCATTTTAATTAGGCTTGTATACAAGTCTAAAATGCTTTTTATTCGGCTTTTTTAATTGAACATTTAATTGGACTGACTTGGGCCTATAAACCTAGAAAAAAAAATGCTAATACAGGGAGAGTTGCTCCCTCCACCACCCTTAATGCTCCCTCCACCTTCTCAATTTTTATTTTATTCCAAAATTACTCTTTTTTTACATTTACTATTTACTATTTTCCCTTTTAACTTTTTGATGTTAAAACCCTAATCCATTTTCCACTTCTCATTTTCACTTCATTAAGCAGCAATACTCTCACACCCCCTCCCCCTCCCTTTCGTTCTCTCTTTCTCTGCAACCCCCCACCCACACACTTTCCTTTTCTTTCTTTCTCTCACTTTCTCTCTTTCAGTGCACCTCCACCCTCCACTCTCCTTTTCGTTATTTCTCTAAAGGCCCGCCCACACTCTCCCTTTCTCTCATTCTCGTTGAAGGGTTGAAATGTGTGTCAGGGATGAAAGCATATATAAGAATGCATTAATTGAATTGTTGAGAATTTAAACACTAATAAGGTTAATTGTGTTGTACATACAATGTGTTTGTAGTAAACATATATGGGTATTGAATTTGTGAATTAGTAGGTGTGTGTTCCTTGTGTGGGGCCATGGATGTTCGATAAAGAAAAGACTTGATTTACGTGTGCTTGTTAGGAAGAAAATCTATGGTTGTATTTAGTTAAGGAGAAGAGCATGGGTTTTTACTATGCAGTGGAAAGAGTAAGTAGGATGAATGTTAATGTGGATCCCGTGGAAAGAAAACGGGAAAAATTGAATGGATCTAGACATCTGTTGACGGATGTGGGGTGGGATGTGGGGGTGTGTTGGAATGTTGGTGAAAATTAATCCTAGTAACTAAATATTACTGAAAGGAAAAAGAAGAATGAAAAAGGTGGAGAAAGTAGTTTGTGATACTGCAGGGAGCAATTATCTAATACAAGTCTCTGATCATTTCAATTTGGTTTTTCCAAAAAAAAAAATAATTTATATCATGCCTTTTCAAACTAAATTGCCTTAGCTCATTTTTCAAAATGTACGAAATCAAACAAAGAAAATGCCAAAGCTAAAAATTAGAAAAATTTTGTGTAAAAATACATTAGAAAATTAATAAAGAACAAAAAAAATATTAAATAAACATTAAAAAAAGACATAAATATGATAAAACTACAAAAAGAAAAAACAAATGACAGCCTCTTTTGAATTTTCTCATCTATCCACTTAATGAATTTTGTTTAAAGTTATCAAAATGAGTTTTAATATCTGAATGACTTATTATAATTTTTAAATTGAATTTGACAGGAAAAATCGTTTTTATTAAAAAGTTTATTAAATTAAATCTGACTCATTTAATTTATGTGATAAATGAATTCAAATTAAGTTGAAAAGATTGACTCATAATTCATCAATAACAATTATTATTATTGTTATTATTATTTTTCATAATTTTTTATTATAATTATTATTAATTTTAATTATATACTTTTATAATTTTCATTTTTAAATAAAATACAATATAATAATATTTGAATAGTTTGAATGTTTAACATTTTTTAATTATATAAATTGTCACTTTAATTCTTAACTATGACTTTTATAATAATAATAATAATATTTGATAAAATAAATAAATAATTTTCTTTCATTATTATAAATAGATGTGTCAAATCAATTTATTTTGTATTCCAATATATATTAAAATGATAAAATACTCGTAAACTAAGATCGAATCACTTTGAAATCTCTTTTAGTTTTGTCCAAAACACCACAACAACTTGTACAGCACATAGGAGTATGAGATTCCATTGGATGATAAAAACCCAGTGAGAAAAGGAAGAGGCAATAAACAGTGCATTAAAAGAAACATTGAACAAAGCTTTTAATTGAGCAAAAGTAATGGATAAATGATTTTCATTTTTTAATGAATAGAATCATCTAAAAACCTAACGGGAGCAATGTGGCGTCCTTATTTTATGGATAGAAGAGAGATGGGTGACACTGTTCACACGAATGCCCAAAAATGTGAGGGTAAAGGTCGAAGGAATGATGATAAGATATGGCATTAAAATAAACGATGAAGAACTTTTATCTACAAACTATTCAATAAAGATGGTAAAATGGGTTAGTTTAGTCAGACTTTTACGACTCATCTTTGGTCCTTTAAAACTGTGTAAGATTGGTTTGTCACCAAAAAAACGGATTAGAAATTCCGTTTCATCATACTAATTATTAAGTTTTTTTCATTTATTTTTAAAATTTATTTGAATATATATTTGTAAATAAATATTTTAAACATATTTAATCCAATAGATATTTTTAAAATTTTTAATTGATTAATTAATATTTTTAATTGAATAAATTAAAATACTAAGTATATATATAATAAATTATTCTATTATAATTAATCATTGCAACTTGATTGGTATTGATGATTTAAATTATATAATATTGTAGGTTTACATATTTACACAAATATAGTATAAAAATTTAATTTTTTTTAAATTTATTTGTTTCACCCTACACCTCCAAGCATTTCACTTTAAACCTCCAATTTTCTAAAATACCTCTAATTAATAAAGTGGTTATTTGTTAACTTTTTGTTCATTGAAAATTTATGTGTCCATTGATTATACCTCTCTTTTTCTCATATCACCAAACATGCATTCCTGTACCTCTGCACCCCTCCACCCCTGCATCCCCATTTCATTTTTATTAATAAACCCTACACCCCAACATCCCATTTGAATTACTTGTCTCATAATCTTTTTTCCTCTTTCTTTGCCGCTCATATAAAGTGAGTGTGGTGTTCAATATTAAAGATATTTGAGAGAGTTTGTTAGTGTTCTAGTGTAGCTTGGAATGGTACATCCAGAAAGCTTGACTTGCTTTGTGGTGGTATGCTTGGAGTTCTTCGTGGTGGTTCGTTGGAGTGCTTCTTCTTGTACTGTTGCTGGTTTGTGGTGGTGCCTTGGAGTGCTTCTTTTACTCTTGGTGGTTCGTGGTGGTGTGTTGTAGTGCTTGTTGTCGCTGGTTGCATTGAAATTGTTGGAGAAAGGTTAGTATTTTATGTTTGTTAATCTGTTTGCATGCAACGAACATGAATCGGATATGAAAATTCGAAAATAAACACATCGACTATCAAGATCCATTGTTAGCCAACTCGGATGTGAACATCTGATTTAAGGAGATTTGGATATGAAAATCTAATTGACGTTTTATCACTGTCATGTTTAAATTATATTTTTTATTATGAATTAGTTGTTATATTAGTTTATAAAAAAATTTAATTTTATATATGAGTTTATTATGTATTATATAATTTTTAATTAATATAAATTAATTTCTATGAATTTATTAAAATTAATAAAACTATTTTTTAATAAAAATAAGCTTTGATGAGCCTATCGGATATGAAAAGTTAATCTATATAAATCGGATGTGGATATTCGATGCCTACAAATTCAAATGTCAAAATCCGATTCAAGTTTAATATGTTATATAAACGTTAAATTACATTACTTATTTAATTCTTTTATTAGTTTATAATTATTTTTAAAATTATGTATGATTTTTTATAAGTTTATGTATTATATAATTTTTAGTTAATATTAATTAATTTATATGAATTTATTAAAATTAATAAAACTTTCTTTTTGAATAAAAATAATCCTAAATGAGCCTATTGGATATGAAAATCTAAAGAAATAGTAATAAGATGTGGATTGTAACATCCCAATATCTCACGCTGGATAATTCATAATTTATATATTGTAACATTACATTTACGGTAATATCCCGTAATCTCACACTTATAAATTCATAGATAATATATGTCTACACATGTTTTAAACTCAGATTTCAACTATAAACTCATAAATATAATTCGAATTCTTCTAGCTTATTCTTCTGTCTCTCTCTTCATTGGCATTGGATCAGACGACATTCCTTCATCTGCTCCCGTATAACATCACGCATTATACGATCATCGCATTCACATGCACACACAAGTAAGGGTGAGCTAACATGCAACAAATCATTTATAAAACATGTATAATTACCTTGATATAAACATCATATAATAATTATGTTCGACACCCTCATACCACAATTCCTATTAGATACTCGTCTCACAATACCCAATAGACACCACAATACCCAATAGACACTCATCCGGATGATACGTTGATGAGCGGTCACGGGAGGTTATGCACTTGTAATGACTTCTACTTCTTTTTACAAATACACTTTCAAAATACTTCATACCATTCACAAGGTTAATCCCCTCACTATGTCCAAAACCGGCACATAGACCAGGACCTCCTGCTCCTCTCACCACATAATTCATCCCTCTCTACTTGAGACTAGATGATTATTAGAGTATCAGGATAACCTCCAACTACGGGACCCTCAACATCAACATATACACAAATACCATAATATTACTTAATCTCTCCACAAGACTCATACCATACTAATATTCCTCAACTCACATTATACCCCTACAAAATCTCCCCATACTACTCATAACATGTTCAGATGCATAAATTCAAATGCAGTATAATAAAATGCAATAATCACAATTATAATTCATAATTTCATATCTACCACAATAACATGAATTAATCAGACATTTCCATTCCAACAACATATATTGCATAATAATTTAACAGTACAAAATCTGTTCAATAGGATTTAAGTTAAAAACTTGTCGAGTAGACTTCCAGGAAAGAGAGGTGCGTCACAATGGACAACTTAAGTACCAAGTCTTTCCTTAGCCAAAGTGTTCCTCAACTAGTTTTTAACAAATTTCTTATTTACAGATTCAAAACGACAGCATATAATATTTATACCGAATTTCAACATAGATAAACATACAGTAAACATTAACCATATTCACACAGAATTTCAATATATGAATAGTAATAAAATAATACTAAATCATAATATAAAAGCATAGAACTATTAAATCATAAAAAAAACATAGAAAGGTTAGCTCCCCTACCTCTATTCCAGACGTCTCTTGCTCTGAATTTATTTCTCTGAAACCTTTCAGAACCTCTACCCTTCTTGCAACTAAAAATTTCTCTCTAACTTTCTATCACTTGATTTCTCTTCTCTTGGTGCAAAATACCCTTCCCTCCCATGGCTATTTATAGTAAAAAAAATTTACTATTCATTAATATTTTAATATTATTTATTATTTTAATATTATTTAAAAATAATATTTCAATCCTTTTCTCACCAAATCTGATCCTAATTTCTACCTACTACTTTCTTCCATGCTAAGGAATCCAAATGCTGAAAATTTATTTTTACTATTCACTTTTTACTATTTACTATTTACTTTTTACTATTCAATTTAAAAAATTTACTAAATAAGTTACCAAAAATTTGAACCTTTCCTTCTAAAATTACTATAATTTTATATCCAAAATTTACATTTTTCCATCCATTAAAATTATTATTACTAATAAAATACTAAAATTTACTATAATTATTTTTCATGGATCTTACATGGATATCCAATGTATACATTTTCGGATGACAAAATCCGATTAATATTTAATATGTTATATAAAAATTTAATTATATTACTTATATAATTATTTTATTAGTTTATAATTATTTTTAAACTTATGTGTTTTATGAGTTTATAACGTAATAATATAATTTTTAATTAATATAAATTAATTATTAAAAGTAATTTAGATTAAAAAATTTACATGTAATGCATATCTAATTAATTATATATAGGGGTTTGCTAAGGCGCGTACACGTGTTTTTCAGTTGGTACATTTTAGTAATGTGTATCGGGTTTTAGTAGACAAAAATACCCCTGTATATCATGGATTCTAAATTTTAAGGTTAAGGGTATTTTAATAATTTTCATTATCAAAACTAGAAAAAAAAATTCCCCAAACCCTTATTCACTCTCTCATTCCTCTCAAGCCTTTCTCTTTCATCTCTCTCACTCTAACCTTTTCTCGGGTTGTTGTCTGTGGGTGAGGGAGAGTATGGAGATGAGAGAGAAATAAATTGGATAACTGAGGAAGGTGGATTAGGGTTAGGCAAGTGATTTTGATTTTTCAATTGGGGCTACGGTAGGGATGATAGAGAAAAGGTTGGAGTGAGAGAGATGAAAGAGAAATGGTTGAGAGGAATGAGAGGTAAGTAAAGGTATGGGGTTTCTTTTTTTAGTTTTGATAATGAAAATTATTAAAATACCCTTAAGCTTAAAACTTAGAATCCATGATATATAAGGATATTTTTGTCTACTAAAACCCAATACACATTGCTAAAATGTACCCACTAAAAAATAAACATACGCGCATTAACAAACTCCTTTTATATATATATATATATATATATATATATATATATATATATATATATATATATATATATATATATATATATATATATTATTGTTTTATAATTATATTTAAATTTTATGTACAATTTTTATGATTATTTATACAAGTTTTATACAAAACTTTAATAAAATCAATTAACTTAATATTTATAATTATTAATTTTTGTTAATATAAATAATGTATTTTAAATATTTAGTTTTTATAAATTTTTACGTATAAAAATTGATATGAAAATTTTTAATAATTTTTTATATAGTTTTAAGTTTTTTTTGGTATTTTGTTTTAAGTTGATTACATTGTTAACAAATTTATAAATGTATAATTTATTCTATTAGTTTATGATTTTATAATATAATTATAAATTTTGAATTTATTGTATTAGTTTTTTATTTTGTTATAGGTGATTATAGTCTAAATGGACGAATATCGTTATGGGATGAATCCTGAAATAAATTTTACTATGCTATCAGAATTTTCGTCCTTTATAAATGAGGTTGTTGAGGGAGATCTGACGAATCATTTCACAACAAATGAAATTTTTCCTCTCCTAAAAACTTAATTGAATGGGTAGAAGGGATTGCATATGATCTAGGATTTGTTATGGTGACTATAAGATCCAATAAAGCTATCGGTCAACCTGGGAGGAAGAAGTTTATGTTGCTAGGATGTGAAAGAGGTGAAAAATATAAAAAATACAAATCTAATGTCCAACCTAGTACGTATGGCACCCAAAAATGTGAGTATCCTTTCCAGTTAAGGGGCAAGCCATCTGGTAATGGCGATGGGTGGGTATTGCAAATGATATGTGGACACCACAACCACGATTCAACAGAAATTTTAGTGTGACATCCTTATGCCGGTAGGTTAAATCCTACTAAACAAGCAGTACTTATTGATATGACTAAAACCCAAGTAACACCTGCAAATATTTTGTTGTCTTTCAAACAAAATAATGACATAATGTAACTACAATAAAACAAGTATACATAGCAAGGTATGTAACATCCCAATATCTCACATTGGATAATTCATATTATTACATTTACGGTAACATCCCGTAATCTCACACTTAAAAATTCACAGTTGATATACATATTTTAAACTCAGATTTCAACTATAATCTCCTAAGTATAACTTGAATCCTTCTAACTTATCTTCGATCTCTTTCTTCATTGGTATTGCTTCAGACGACATTCCTTCATCTGCTCCCGTATAATATCACGCATTATACGATCATCGCATTCACATGCACACACATGTAAGGGTGAGCTAACAATTCAATACAATAAACATACCTCGATACCAAACCATACTATGCTTACTTTACCAGATCAAATTACATAAACAAATATGAGTTATACACTAAACCACATTGCATGCATCAATATATATCAAACACCAAATCAGAATGCATACACCAATATGCATCAATGCATACACCAATATGCATCAAACACCAAATCAGAATGCATACACCAATATGCATCATGCATACACCAATATGCATCATGCATACACCAATATGCATCGAACACCAAATCAGAATGCATACACCAATATGCATCACGTCCATCAATCCCAAAAGTCATACAAATCACATACATTCACATACTTTCCACATAAATCACATTATTATAATTCACAATCATGTTCAGATGCATAAATTCAAATCTAATAAAATCCAATTATTTCAGAAATCATACAAACTGAATATATTCCAACAAGATATATTACACAATAATTTAACCGTCCAAAATCTGTTCAATAGGATTTAAGTTAAAAACTTGTCGAGTAGACTTCCAGGAAAGAGAGGTGCGTCACAATGGACAACTTAAGTACCAAGTCTTTCCTTAGCCAAAGTGTTCCTCAAATAGTTTTTAACAAATTTCTTATTTACAGATTTAAAACAACAGCATATAATATTAACACCGAAATTTAATATAGATATCCAAAAAAATAGAAATTTAAGCAATATTGAGATCTCTGAGAAGATACGAAATTAATATCTATAAATCTGTAACTCCGATTTCAAATCTGAATGGTCACAATAATTCACTATTTGTTATAAACTATATATTAAAATTTCAGGTTGATCCAACGGTTAAATAGATAGATATTGAGGTTTTACCGAGGTAACTTAGGTGCAGAATTTTAAGTGGTTTTCAATTATACTCAAAATGCGGAACTAATTTCCCTAAGCACAAACATTTAATTACAAATCTGAACGGTCAAAATGACTTAATATGTCTTATGAATTACATACTAAATTTTGGGCTCAATCTAACGGTAAATAAAATATATATGAAATGTTTACCATAATAACTTAAGAACAGAAATATAGTGTTCATCAGATTTTTCAAAACTTAAAAATTATTTTCTCCAAACATAGACTTTCAATTTATAATCCGATCGGTCAAAGTGTATTAATATATCTTAGGAATCATATATAAAATTTTCAAGTTGATCTAACGGTCAAATAAGTCGTAATATATATTTTACCGAGATGCCTCAGTAATAGATCTACAGGGGTAATTAATTTACTCAAACATGCAGGATTTATTTCTCTAAGTACAGACTTCTAATTACAAATCCCAACGGTCAAAGTGAAGAAATAGGTCTTAAGATTCATATATTAAAATTTTAGCTAAATCCAACGGTCAAAATAATTAAAAGAAAATTTTTACCATACTAACTTGAAAATAAGAAAATTATAATCATGAAAACTAAATTTATATAAGTGAATAGATAACTACCATTACCAAAATTTTAACATACTCATAACTCATATTCATTATCATAACATGGATAAAAATCATATACAAGAAAGATTAGCTCCCCTTACCTCTATTCCAGACTTAATCTCCTGCTCCGAATTTGTTTCCCCGAAACCCTTCAGAACCTCTACTCTTCTTGCAACTAAAAATTTCTCCCTAACTCTTTCTTCTCTATTTCTCAAGCTCTCACTTGATTCCTCTTTTCTTAGTGCAAAATACCCTTCCCTCCCATGGCTATTTATAGTAAAAAAAAATTTACTATTCATTAATATTTTAATATTATTTATTATTTTAATATTATTTAAAAATAATATTTCAATCATTTTCTCACCAAATCTGATCCTAATTTCTACCTACTACTTTCTTCCATGCTAAGGAATCTTAATGCTGAAAATTTATTTTTACTATTTACTTTTTACTATTTACTATTTACTTTTTACTATTCCATTAAAAAAATTTTACTAAATAAGTTACCAAAAATTTGAACCTCTCCTTCTAAAATTACTATAATTTTATATCCAAAATTTACAATTTTATATCCATTAAAATTATTATTACTAATAAAATACTAAAATTTACTACTATAAATATATATATATATATATATATATATTTATTTTTTTTTTATGGGTCTTACATTCTCCCCAACACAAAAAAATTTTCGTCCTCGAAAATTCAAAAATTCGAAATAAAGTTATGATTATTTCACCTTATCTCCTAGTTTCCTTGTAAATTCATTTACTCTACTTATTTTGTGCATCAAATTTCTAGCATGTCAAATTTGAAATGTATTCACGAAAAAAATTAAAATCATAAACCTTCAAAACACTTTTACTTGACTCTTTTAGCCCCATGAGAACCACCATTAAACATACCTCACTAGTCTCAAAATAATTCATTAATGTTTTAAAAGAACTCATCACTCATAAACTATTAATCACAAGATTCCATAAAACTTTTCATTCCTACTATAACAAGAAAGTGATTCTCCTTATAGATCCCTATTTAAGACTTCCATGACCCTGTTAAACTCTAAGAATCATTCTTTTTCCGTAACAACTTTCCATTATTTAATACAGTTTCTACTCCTAGAAATCGTACGCCTCCAAAAGCCACTTATGATTACCAAAATTTTATACTAGATTGCTCCACCTTACCCTATACTTCTATTTTCCGTAAAATTTCTAATTACTCTGATGATTACACGGAGTCCAAAACACTATTACTAAACAATTCATCCTTATGTTTTCTTTTCTATACCCATTTAACAAGGACTTGTCCAAAAATAATACTTATATTGAGTATGCTTTATAACATCCATAGAAACTCTTCCACACTTAAGATTATGCATCATTTCCTTCACTCGTCCTTGATGAACTTATCTGATTCTCGGTAATATTGCATTCACCCTTAACTACACTTAATGTTCAACAATCAACTCACAATTCTTGAAGACCATAAACTTCTAAAAACATATTGTAACATGACCAAACTATCCTTTCGATCATACCCTAGACTGCAATATCTATCCTTCACTTGCATTGGTCAGACATCCCTAAAATACTTGTCCTCATCCTTTATTTAACTCACACTAAATGTTGAACCACTATTTTCTTCACCTGATAAACACTTCTGAAATACTTAACAAAACTAGAATAATCAAGCTTCTTTCAAGATTATACTCCAAATTACCTCAACCTTTATTTAATTATTTTCCTAGCAACCATTACTAGCCTAAGTTAAAACATTCTTCAAGAATTAACTTATAAACTCTAAATCTTAGGAATATAAATTGTGTCCTCAAAATACCTTCCCACATCCTAACCTAATATGAATCCACAAACTTAATGTTATCCGTAACCCAGTACCTAACAACTGCGTATCTTTGATAAGACTCAACAGATCACTCAATCAACAATGTTATAATTTATGAAACCACTTATATCAATAAGGCCGAATTTAAAACTAACTAGCTTCCTTATCAGTACTGCACCTACCCATTTAAATAAACTACGTATGCCATATAAGTTAAATCCATCCTATAACATTAAAATATAGCTTAATGGTTACACTAATTAATCCTCTAATACTTGAAATAACTCCCATAGATATAAAGAATTAATGGGTCATCAAAAGATGTCATAGCACAAAACCATTGTGCCAAGTATCCCTTCCTACCACTCTATTCAAGAACTTTTTCAGGCAAGTACACCTTCCCAACCATTTAACCACCATGTTACTTCCTACCACTCGTCTATAGAGATTATCAGGCAATCAACCACAACGCAACCTCAATTATAATGTGCTCCCCGAGATCAAAACCATATCCCAAGGATATTTAGTGTTAACCAAATCTCAAATTTTTATCTTATGCGAACTAAAAGTAAGTATAAACAAGTTCACTCATACACATCACTGGATAGAGATCAAGGTGCGACATATAAATCTTTACCCATCCTTTACATCACTATTGAGGTTTGAATACTACCATATAACTATACCTGATGAAATTTCTCCAATCACAACCTACAACTTCTTAATTATTCCAAATTCCCTAATCACATTGCAACCCTCCTTTTTATCTATTTCCAAACTCTTCTTCTTCCTTATCTTGTCATGTTCATAATAATATCAATTCAACCTACACTACCTCTACTAACTTTAATATTCCAAAATCAATAAAATTTACAACCATAAATCATGACATTTTAATCCTATCATAAAAATACCAAATATTTGCATAAGTCGAAAGCCAAAATTTTCGTACCTGGATTTTCTCCACTACTCCTCATACCACAATCACATACTCTCAAATCTTATCTCTAATACATTTACTAAAAAAATCTAACCATCTCCTTTTAATCATCCATTTAGCTTAAAATCCTTCCAATAAAAGATCTCGTGTCCTCTTAACTTATAAATTTCTCCTCCTATTAAACTTTCTCTCAATCCTCTTTATTCCTTATATAACTTCTCATCTACTCTTCTTCGTCTAATATTTGATTTATTCTTAATCTACTTCAGTATTCCTATCCTTTTTTTTTTTTTTTTTTTTTTAAACTTTCTCTTCAAATCTTCCACCATTTTCTTTCTTCAGATTCCAATCATCACTGATACATCAATCCATGTTACCAATCTCACACAATGTCATTCCGTTTCTCATCAACACTTCCTTCTCTTCTGACTTTTAACATTATTGATATACTAAACCAAACTGATTTCTCAAACCTTGCTACATTCATGCTTATCCAAAGCTTCTCTAAATCTAGCCTTTGAACTCAACTCCTTTTTGTGAAACGTAAGATATCTGATCTATTAATTTTTGTTCTAGAAACTTCTAAAAATTTTACTTCTAAACACCAACATCTTCACTCATCCTTTGAAACTTAAACTCTAGTATTATATTTCCCTATCAAGGCTTTAACTAATTCTAATATCTTTCCTCAAACCCTCAGAATTAAGAAAGGAAAATCATCTATGGTAAAAGTCATGAGTAGTTAGACACAATACTCTACTACCTAGATTTGGAGGAAATGGTAAATTATACCATTTAGACTCAATTCTTCACAGAGAAGACACGGAAGACCCACAACACAGAGGTCATCCTAAGGACGAACTGCTCTGATACCATTAATGTAACATCCCAATATCTCACATTGGATAATTCATATTATTACATTTACGGTAACATCCCGTAATCTCACACTTAAAAATTCACAGTTGATATACATATTTTAAACTCAGATTTCAACTATAATCTCCTAAGTATAACTTGAATCTTTCTAACTTATCTTCGATCTCTTTCTTCATTGGTATTGCTTCAGACGACATTCCTTCATCTGCTCCCGTATAATATCACGCATTATACGATCATCGCATTCACATGCACACACATGTAAGGGTGAGCTAACAATTCAATACAATAAACATACCTCGATACCAAACCATACTATGCTTACTTTACCAGATCAAATTACATAAACAAATATGAGTTATACACTAAACCACATTGCATGCATCAATATATATCAAACACCAAATCAGAATGCATACACCAATATGCATCAATGCATACACCAATATGCATCAAACACCAAATCAGAATGCATACACCAATATGCATCATGCATACACCAATATGCATCATGCATACACCAATATGCATCGAACACCAAATCAGAATGCATACACCAATATGCATCACGTCCATCAATCCCAAAAGTCATACAAATCACATACATTCACATACTTTCCACATAAATCACATTATTATAATTCACAATCATGTTCAGATGCATAAATTCAAATCTAATAAAATCCAATTATTTCAGAAATCATACAAACTGAATATATTCCAACAAGATATATTACACAATAATTTAACAGTCCAAAATCTGTTCAATAGGATTTAAGTTAAAAACTTGTCGAGTAGACTTCCAGGAAAGAGAGGTGCGTCACAATGGACAACTTAAGTACCAAGTCTTTCCTTAGCCAAAGTGTTCCTCAAATAGTTTTTAACAAATTTCTTATTTACAGATTTAAAACAACAGCATATAATATTAACACCGAAATTTAATATAGATATCCAAAAAAATAGAAATTTAAGCAATATTGAGATCTCTGAGAAGATACGAAATTAATATCTATAAATCTGTAACTCCGATTTCAAATCTGAATGGTCACAATAATTCACTATTTGTTATAAACTATATATTAAAATTTCAGGTTGATCCAACGGTTAAATAGATAGATATTGAGGTTTTACCGAGGTAACTTAGGTGCAGAATTTTAAGTGGTTTTCAATTATACTCAAAATGCGGAACTAATTTCCCTAAGCACAAACATTTAATTACAAATCTGAACGGTCAAAATGACTTAATATGTCTTATGAATTACATACTAAATTTTGGGCTCAATCTAACGGTAAATAAAATATATATGAAATGTTTACCATAATAACTTAAGAACAGAAATATAGTGTTCATCAGATTTTTCAAAACTTAAAAATTATTTTCTCCAAACATAGACTTTCAATTTATAATCCGATCGGTCAAAGTGTATTAATATATCTTAGGAATCATATATAAAATTTTCAAGTTGATCTAACGGTCAAATAAGTCGTAATATATATTTTACCGAGATGCCTCAGTAATAGATCTACAGGGGTAATTAATTTACTCAAACATGCAGGATTTATTTCTCTAAGTACAGACTTCTAATTACAAATCCCAACGGTCAAAGTGAAGAAATAGGTCTTAAGATTCATATATTAAAATTTTAGCTAAATCCAACGGTCAAAATAATTAAAAGAAAATTTTTACCATACTAACTTGAAAATAAGAAAATTATAATCATGAAAACTAAATTTATATAAGTGAATAGATAACTACCATTACCAAAATTTTAACATACTCATAACTCATATTCATTATCATAACATGGATAAAAATCATATACAAGAAAGATTAGCTCCCCTTACCTCTATTCCAGACTTAATCTCCTGCTCCGAATTTGTTTCCCCGAAACCCTTCAGAACCTCTACTCTTCTTGCAACTAAAAATTTCTCCCTAACTCTTTCTTCTCTATTTCTCAAGCTCTCACTTGATTCCTCTTTTCTTAGTGCAAAATACCCTTCCCTCCCATGGCTATTTATAGTAAAAAAAAATTTACTATTCATTAATATTTTAATATTATTTATTATTTTAATATTATTTAAAAATAATATTTCAATCATTTTCTCACCAAATCTGATCCTAATTTCTACCTACTACTTTCTTCCATGCTAAGGAATCTTAATGCTGAAAATTTATTTTTACTATTTACTTTTTACTATTTACTATTTACTTTTTACTATTCCATTAAAAAAATTTTACTAAATAAGTTACCAAAAATTTGAACCTCTCCTTCTAAAATTACTATAATTTTATATCCAAAATTTACAATTTTATATCCATTAAAATTATTATTACTAATAAAATACTAAAATTTACTACTATAAATATATATATATATATATATATATATATATATATATATTTATTTTTTTTTTATGGGTCTTACAAGGTATGCATATAAACATTCTTATGTTGACTTAGTAGATTCATGATGTAATGTTGTTTTAGTTCAAAAATGTAATGTAAAGAAACATTAATTATCACGCATATATAAAATTTAATGTTGTTTTACAAAAAAAATATAACATCAAAAGTGAGCCCAAAATAATTACATATGGGAAACAATAAAAGTATAAACACTAATTCAATTTGAAGTAGATCGTCTTCCACGAACATTCCTATCACGAAGGTATCCTAGTGAGTGAATACTCTTCAATGATTAATTTAGCTAAATCTAGTAGCTCTCGTGCATGAGTGAATCCAACTGTCCCCTCGGGAATTTTCCTGCAAGAGAGCGTCTACCCTAACCTTCTGGAAAATGTATTCACTATGTTAGAAAAATGATGAAGATGAAGTTTTGATCATGCCCAAATCAAGTCAAGAGAAATCAAGTTTCAAGAAGATATTTTGAAGACTTATTGAGATGAAAAACTTTTTGTAATAATTGTAATTTAGTGTCTAGAACTTAGGTTCTTAGTGGCTTTGATTCCATGTATCTTAGAATTATAAAATTTATGTTCAGAGTCAAAAACACATTAATTTAATCGATTAGATCTAGAACTAATCGATTAATCATAGTAAAAGCTGAAAACTCGAATTATCTCTAGAATAATATATTAAACTACCATTTAATCGATTAGTTAATCGTTTAACAAGTAGATTAATCGATTAAATTTGACCGTTGGAGTTTTCTAGTTGTTGAACTATCTGTTACACTTAGTTTAATTAATTAGTTAATCGATTAAAAGCGTTAGATGGCAGAAAACGGAAAATGGAAGAGTCTTTGCTTGAGTCTATAAATAGACTCTTTTTCCTTCAACAATAACTCTTCCCTTGTGCTTTAGAACTCATAAACTCTTGAGAATTGTGTGCTCTTGTTCGGCTAAAGAAACTCTCGTCTATGGAGCTATTGAAGTGCTGCTACGGTGACAAAGGAATAGTTTATTCATCATTTGTGCGTCTGAGGAAGTGTTCAGAAGAGAAAGTCATCCTTTGTGAAGTATTCGAAGGAAGTGTTTCATCCTTTGTGAAGACTCAAAGGAGGTGTAGGTTCATCTCTTGAGGCATCAAGAGAGGTGTTTTCTAAACTGTTACAAATTGTATCTGTGTGATTGTAATTTGTAATTGTTTTATGAGTAGTGAACTGTTTATCTTTTTTTGAGATAGGTGACTGGACGTAGGATTGGTAAGATCCGAACCAGGATAAAATCATCTGTGCAAATTTCTCTCAACCTTCTCTCTTTATTTGTTATTATTATTTGCTTAGTAAGTTTAATTGAGTAGAAATTTTAAAAGGCACACGTTTTTATTAAAGACCAATTCACCCCCCTCTCTTGGTTTGTTATCCAACGCTAACCATTTTGTTGCAGCCACTCTGACACACTACACCCTACATTATAACGATGACACACAATTATATAAACAATCACAACAAAATTATATAACATAAACAATGTAGGTAAACATACCAACACATCAAACTGTGAAGCCAATCTACGATGTTGCGGGACTTCATCTAGAATATCACGTCGAAGTCTAGCAGCAGGACTCGGTTAGTCTTCATCGGCAGTAGGAATAATGTAAGGATGGGATATCATCCTATACCACGGAAGGTAACCATCAACACAGTCAGTATGTCCGCATCTGCAACAACCGGAAGGTCTCGAGGGATGGACTGTTGAAACCCAAATTGCCTTAAAACACGCTCAGCCAAATGTCGACATAGCATGTCACCAATCCTGATCCATCTCGAGAACATACAAATGTCGTAAAAAAGATTAGTCTCTCGATGTGACTCATAAGGGTACCAGATGACTGAATCATATGTCAATGCATCCAAGTGTACCATGACCTCTAAGAGGATGAAACCTTACCTCGTGACTCCCACTTTACAGCACGCAGTTTGTCTTCGTCGTATGAAGGCATCATACACCTTCTTAAAACTATTTAAAATAAAACAATTAAATAATAAAATATTTAAAATAAAACAATTAAATAATAAACTACTTAAAATAAAACAATTAAATAATAAACTATTTAAAATAAAACAATTAAATAATAAACTATTTAAAATAAAACAATTAATATCAAATAAAAAGAACAAACTATAAAACAAAAAAAAAAACATACAATAAAACAGTAAAACAAAATTAAAAAGAAAACTCATTAGCTTTCCAAATGCGATAGGCATGTATCGATATGGAAAACTGATACAGCTTACATGACATCAGATGTAAGTTGTATCAGTTTTCCATATCTGATACACGTTTATCGCCTTTCAGATCATAAAACCCCATGGACAGATCAAGCAAATCAGAGAAATTAAAACACTTTATAATCATCCAATCTATATATCCAGTCTATAAACATGTTACAAACATGCAAAAGAAATTTTAAAACCATGAACCAACCTCTGACAGCGCTTGAGCAGCAAACAATGGACAAAAAATTGAGGAAGAAGCAAACGAATGCCTCTGCGCGACTAGGAAACACAGCAAAGAGAAGGAGAAACTAAAATACCAAAATGAGAACCTGTATTAGTGTGCGTGCAAGACAATAAAGAAAGGAAAAATCAAATCCGAGAAGAATAGTCTTGTGTTTTTATACCTTTCTTGCGAAAAAGAAGAAGCTTGCGGCGACCGTGGTAGCTCTGGTACAAAAACAAAGACTTGTGTGTGCTTTGTGACTGTGTTGTGCTCTATGAGAAAGGAGAGTAAGACAAGAGTGAGAAAGGAGAAGAAGGATGCTGTGAGAAAGGAGAGCAAGGTTAAGGGTGTTGTGAGAAAGAAGAGCAAGGGTAAAGGTGATGTGAGAAAGAAGAGAATTATCAATCTTTGAGAATTATCAATCTATACATTTGCTCTATTTGTGTTGAAATTTTGAAGAGAATCAAAACACATGGTGTTTAGCTCAATTGAGTTAAACAGTCTAGACATATTGTTTAGGATTGAGATTAGAAGTGGTTAGAATACTTGTAAATTATGAGTGATTAAACTCAGACTAATCGTGTTGAGTAGGTGGTGAGAATACTCGTTATAAACCTGGAGAGACAGAACTCATAATTTTTTGAAATATTAGTGGAACTCCTTAAGAGTTCTTAAGAAAGAATTGGACATAGCTTAGGTTGGGTGAACCAATATAAAATATGTGTTTTACTGCTTTAATTATATATCTTTTATAAATTAATAAACTTGTTTTGCGAAAGAATTTTAAAAATACTATTCAATTTCCTACAGAGTTTTCCTATTATTTCAAACTAATTGTATTAAAAGAATTCCCCTAAATCTTTAGCATTGGTCAACTATTTATAAACAATCATTTCCTAGAAAATTATCTTTCTATAGGTTATTCATTCAAATCAAATTATTTCTCATTATTGTTATTATATCTACTGTTATCTCCATCCAATGTGCAATTTACCATCTACGAATAGAAACAATAAAGATAAATATTAGTATACTAAAATAACAAACAAAGGCATTATAAAAGCAACTACATAGTAATAAGTGTTGGCTCTATCGAGGAGGAGGTTCCTAGTGGGTTACACAAATACCAATAACATTTGAGCCAACTATATAAGGGATCGACACTACTCTTTACCCAAAACCTTAAGACAATGGGTTAATGGATCTTTCATCTTTATATACTGCTCTACCTTCTCATTTCTATCCAATGTGGGACTTAGACTCGCATTTGGATTCCCAACAATCTCCTCCTCAAGGGTGAGTCCCTTCCACATAGGTACACTCCCCCTCCAGCGGAAGCATTCCCAACTAACCACAACCACGAGTAGCCCTTTCTTTCCAACCGCTGTTCATCTTAACGGAACTCGTTTACCTAAATACCCTTTGCCAGGAAGACTTTCAGGATAGGGATCATTATACTCGTCTGAGCCAGTCACCAAGACAAACCATCGGTTCTAATACCACTATTGGGTCTATCAAGGAGGGGGTTCCTTGTGAGTTACACAAACACCAATAACATCTGAGCCAACTATATAAGGGATCGACACCATTCTTTACCAAAAACCTTAAGGCAATGAGTTAATAGGTCTTTCATCTTTATATACTGCTTTAACTTCTCATTTCTATCCAATGTGGGACTTAGACTCACACTTGGATTCCCAACAATTCTCATTTCTAAAAGTTTGGTACAAACAAAGTCCCACATCGGATAAAATAAGAGATGGACATGGATTTATATACACATAAGATACCTCCATTGGTAAGATGTCTTTTGGATGGTACCAAAAGCAAATTCGCGAGGGCTTAGCCCAAAGCGGACAATATCTTACCAATGTGAAGATCTGTGTGTGTGTGTGTGTGTGTGTGAAACCTCCCTACAAATGGTATCAGAGCCCATGGTTCAGGTCTGGTGACCGGGCTCAGATGAGTACGTCCCTCCATGATCAGTGAAGCCCTAGAAGGTGGTCAGTGGCAGATAGCTTGGAAGTGAATCATGAGAGGTGGGAGCAAGAGATGCTCAATGTTTGACCATAGATTGTGAAAGAGAAGTGATGATCATGATGTACTTGAGGATAAGAAAAGACTTCTGCTGTACGAGAGGTAGAGGTGGAGAACCATAGTCCTTTGTTTGAAGGGAGGATGTTGGGTACAAACAAAGTCCCACATCAGATAAAATAAGAGATGGGCATGGGTTTATATACACATAAAATACCTCCATTGGTAAGAGGCCTTTTGAAGTGGTACCAAAAGAAAATCCGTGAGGGACTGACCCAAAGGGGACAATATCTTACTAGTGTGGAGATTTATGTGTATGTGTGTATGGTGTCCCTCCCTACAATAAAGAAGTTGTTTTTCAATAAATTAGAAAAGGTATACTAAAATAACAAATAAACAGAGAAACCCCGATAAGATTGAACTAAACAAAGCATCATAATTCTAGAAAGAATGTGGACAGAAGCTTCAAAGTTTAAACCTAAAATTGATTATGTGATTTGTTTTTCTCCATTCAGTTGGGCAGAAACAAAAGAAATATGAAAAATAAAAAAAAATATGAAAAATAAAAAAAAATATGGAAAAAAATTATCATCTTATTTATCACGTATTGTTAGGTTATAGGGTATTTGGGATATAAGGGTATAATGGGAAATGAGATTAGGATAGAAGGTAGAGGAATTGTATAAATAGATTGTTTGGATAGTTAAAAGGCAGTTTTTGAGTATACTGTTTGTTAACAAGTCATTGACCTGTGAAGAGGGTTATGCCTTTGGATCTTGTATACACACACTATTCTTTTTGTTAATAATACACAATTCACCATATATTTCTCTCTGTTTTCTGGGTATGAGATACTTGAGGGAGTTCTTGATTAGGTTCTCAGTTTAAGAACCTATCAATTGGTTTGACCTGCCGGATCGAGACGTCACCAGAATCGGGTGAGGGTGAAAGAAATTGTAGTTGATAGAATGAAGGTGCAAACAGGGGAGCTGCGATCAGATTATGCAGCAATAAGATTATGCTGCAATACGCCAAGATTATACTACAATACACCAAGATTTGCAATAAATCATAAGGGTGTTGGGTGGTCGAGGCCACAACCAGGACGACCAACATTGGGACCGGTGAAAGGAAGAGGAAGGGGAGAAAAGGGATGAACGCCATGAAGTGCAACCCAGCAGGGAGAGGAGAGTAGATTTACCCGTTTTCGAAGGGTTTGATGCGATGGGTGGATTGCTAGGGCCGAGACAGTTTTTGAGACCCAAGAGGTGAAGGAGGAAGAAACGGTGCGCCGGGAAGCCATTAGCATGGAGGGAAGCGCGGGTAACTGGTTTAGAGCCTGGAAGGAGAAAGCCAAGAATCGTTCTTGGAATGGTTTGAAGGAAGCCCTGGTGATACAGTTTGGAACGATCATTGAGCGTTTGGCGGCATCCAAACAGAAAGGGACAGTGGACGAGTCTGTACAAGACCTCAAGATTTTGGCGGGTCGCGGGTCAAAAGACGAGTCATTTGGGGGACGAATGCGAGGAGCCAGCCACAATTTCATAGGCAAGGTACTAGTAGAGGATCAAGGTTTACCCATGGAGGATACCCAACCGTACCAGGTGAGCTTGGGGGAACACGGACCGAATAGTTGAAGTTAGCGGGAAGGAACCGAACGGTAGATCGAGTGTTGCCGAATGGTCCGAGGTCGAGCGCAATATCCCAGGTGAGGTTGTCGAGCGGTCCGAGACAAAATTAGACCTGAGATGGAGTTGTCCACTCTCTCGACTAGAGGCCCTATTCAGCCAAAAGCAATGAAGTTGCAATGTTCGATAGGGGACCGAACGATATTGACCATTAAAGGATGAAACCGAACGGTGGTCCACATTATAGGAAGAAACCGAATGGTATCGGTCATTATAGAATGAAACCGAATGGTGTTGACCAATATAGGACGGAACCGAATGGTGTTGACCATTATTGGACGAAACCGAACGATATTGACTAGGGTGTTCAATCAAAGAGGGAAGAAGTATTCAGCAAGGGGGATCCAACACTAGCTAGAAGGTGGGGGGTGATAAGAATAAAAGAAGTAGAACCGTGGACCTTGGTGTGGAATTTGGGGGTGATAAGAAGGAAAGAGGAAGAATGGAAGTCATTGGAGGAGAAATGGCCATCACCCAAGCCTCCAGACCTGAATTGGAGGGCAGCATCCAGTGAGTTCCCTTCATATAGTAATAGGTTGATGAAGAGGAGCCATGAGATCGAGCTTTCCGGTTCCAACCTTGAGGACAAGGTTGTTCTGAGGGGGGGTGTAATGTTAGGATATAGGGTATTTGGGATATAAGGGTATAATGGGAAATGTGATTAAGATAGAAGGTAGAGGAATTGTATAAATAGATTGTTTGGATAGTTTGAAGGCAGTTTTTGAGTACATTATTTGTTAAGAGGCCATTGACCTATGAAGAGGGTTATGCCTCTGGATCTTGTATACACACAATTTTCTTTCTATTAATAATACACAATTCACCATAAATTTCTCTTTGTTTTCTAGGTGTGAGAGACTGTGAGGGAGTTCTTGATTAGGTTCCCAGTTTAGGAACCTATCACGTATATTTAAAACAAACAAGAAAAATTAATTTGAAAGAGTGGGAGAAGAAAACATAATGATAAAAGAGAAATTTTTTCTATAAAAAGTGTAATCTTTCCATAACAGAAGAATTTAGAAAAAACTAGAAATTTCAAAGAAATTTTTTTCAAAAAATCAAAGATAGTATCTTTCAAATGTTTCAAGCCTTCATATTTCAAATTTTCACACGGTGAAGCGATGAGAGAGATTTTGTGTTTATTTTTTGTTTAAAAAACAATTGTAAACATAAAAGACAAAAAAAATATATTTTTATCCTTAAAAAAGCTATTATATGAATTTTTATTGTTTTTAATTAATGAAATTGATTATTTCATATTTCAATATAAATATAATTAATATACCTTAAATAGTGTTATTAGGACACTTATTAACATTTCCCATCTTAAAAATACTCATTATGTTTTGAGGTTTTGACACACATGTATTTTTAATCAAATTAATTATGACAAGTATTTTTTTTCATGATGTTATGATAAAAAAACATAACAGTTTTTAAAAAATTAATATAGACCGGAATTAATCTTCCTAACTCTACGCTTTAGTATCACTCTTGTCCTGGATCTATCAAAACATTCTCATATGCTCACATAATTAAGGTAATCATTGCAAATAAAGAATAATAAACACAAACAAACAAATAAAGAATAAATGGTTAGCTAATGTACAAAAAAGAACAATCATACAACATTTATAGAGATATTAACACATATAAACATTCATATCAACAAATCCTAAGACAAACAATCATTCACGCTAGACTTGACCATCCGAATACATGTACTGATATTTGACAGAGTTATTGTCAATGAGTTCCACTCCACCACACACAAGCTTAGTTCGTTCTCGTCTTTAGTCAAGGTAAAACCCCTAGACAAGGACCTCCTGCTCTTCTCACCATATACCACACCTTTCCCTGCTTGAGATTGAATTGTTATTAAATTGTCAGGATAACTCACAATACAAAATCCATACATCAATATATACTACATTGAAATCATTACAAGAAACTTCTCCTTAAAAATTTTTTCACAACATTCACCATACATGTTCACAACCATGTGATTAATCCATGAAACATCACAATCCATAATAAACATTCATAGAAGTCATGGTAAAATCACCTCAAACTAAATCAAATGATAAGAAAATCA
This sequence comes from Vigna umbellata, assembly GCF_029865625.1. Classification (NCBI taxonomy): domain Eukaryota; kingdom Viridiplantae; phylum Streptophyta; class Magnoliopsida; order Fabales; family Fabaceae; genus Vigna; species Vigna umbellata. Next base: position 35,868,392 of record NC_142166.1, read on the forward strand.
CAAAATATACATTGGCATTCAAAATGGCGCTCAACGTAATACCTCTCTTAAAAGAGAGCACTCAACGACAACTCTCGCGCTCAGCGTCAAACCTTTCGGAAAAGATGGCGTTCAATGTCATTCTCCTTGCAAAACGTCTCGCTTAGTGACATCATTTTGTCACTGATCACCGACCTGGAATTAAATTATTCCAAAGCTATAGTGAAAAATGGCGCTCAACGGTGCCATGCCATTGCTCAACGTCAGACCATTCGCAAAAGTGGCCTCTCAGCGGTGTCTGGAGAAAAAATGCTTCTAGACTTCCACAACCAAGCTTGTACTCAACACTACACCAGTATCGCTTAACGCCATATATGATAATAGCAAATTCAAAACTTTAATTTAGGAAACTAGAGACCTATCCAGATGATCAAATTGGTATTCCTTCAATATGAGAGTGCATACCAACTTGCTCAAATGGTCAATCCTAAGTTCCTGAATTCAACACCATTTCAGACAATTTCAAACAACATACAACCATCACAACATATTTAGATTACTCATCAATTCAACCACCAATATTAAAAATCAATCAACCTTAGACATATCAAACATGCAATTTAATATTCTTAAAGCATCTAAAATTCTAAAACGAATAGGTTCCCTTACCTGATAGAGCGACCGAACACTCAATAACTTGTAGAAACAACTCCAAACGCACAAGAAACCCTTTATACTCCTATAAACAACAAAAACAATACGACGGTACATCATTAGAACCACTAATCAACAAAGATTTCTATAGAAGACTCAGACTCCATATGCGAACTAGAAATATTCACATGCACATAAAAACATACAAACTATGAAAAGAAGCAGAAAACTAACTTACTACATTTGAGAAACCAATTAGATGAAAGTGAATATCTTACCTTAAAGATTATTTTCAAGATCTCCCATCTTCAAACAAATGAGAAAATGGTTAAATTTTTTGAAGAGAAGATAAATAGCTCTAAAAGGAAATAAGTTTAGAAGAATAGTGCAATATAAAATAATGAAACTTATTTATAAAATTCTATTTATATATTAAACTTTTATTATTAAATTAATTGAATCTCGTTATTCTATAGCCATTATCCATTCTAAAACATCACTTTCTATATTTTTACTTTCAAGACTTTTACACAAAGAAGAATCTCAACACTAGATAAAATTAAAAAAAGAATTACACTCCACTTTAACATTTAAAATCATGAATCACATAAATGTTAATAATTAGAATATTAATAGAAGAAAAATTCACATTTATTGAAACAGAAGTAAGAAGTGAAACTTACAATAATGTATTCTCCATGCTATCTTCTGGAAATATTACCACAAACACTTAACAGTTTCATTAGTGTTAATTTTCATCTAGTCAACATTAAACATCTAAATAACTTGGTGTTACCTAACTTTGTTTTAGACTGAAAACTTAACATGATTTATCATCCTACTCACTTGCAAATAAAATACTATTTGCAACATTAAGAAATTGTAGACCATCATTGAAAAAGAGAATAGGACGAAACCAATAAAAGCTCTTAGAAGTCATGACCAAATCTTAATAGTCGTGATGCACTAAAAGAAGATATGAAAACTGTTTTCCTCTCTTATTGATTTAATAAAGTACACATGATATGAAACCAAACATCCTTATTCAAAGAAATTTTATCATGCAACAAGTTCCACAACGAACGAGTTTTAGATATTCACTCATCAAAATTTTCCAAACAACATAATTATGAAGTGTTTGAAAAAAGTTCCAACCACTTTTTCACTATACATACCTAAATTATCCAAAGACAAATTAGGAGCTTTAGAGATAGTCAAAAATCCAACTCTTTAGATTATTAATGACTTGCCAAAAAATTTCCACATTGTTATCATATATTTTTTTGGATAAAAATATTATATATTGATTTATAAATGATTGTATTTTGTATAGTTAAATATTAATTTATATTTATTTTATCATATATATATATATATATATATATATATATATATATATATATAGATAGATAGATATTGAACCATGTTTTTTTTAGAAAAAGTTGAATTAGACTTTACAGAAAGATTTTATTTTATTTTATTAAGTTCCAAAAAGGTTTCATTTACTATTTTATAACTTAATTTTTATTTCTATTAGCTTTTGTATTGATTGATTTATATGTATTCTGTAACATCCCAAAATACAGTAATCACCATAAATCAGAATTAATTACAATTAACAGTAATCACAAACAGTCTTTGTATTAAATCAGATTCACAAAAGCCTAAACGGCATCAGTACAGGGAACGCTTAAAAACGCATACAAAGAAAACCCAAAACGGACGTTCTTATATGCACAAAACAACGTACGCAAAATAGGGGGATACATGATTAAGACGAACGGCCTTACAAAATACTTGGCCGAACGTTCTTTAAGCACTAACATTTACAGTTCCTATTCTAACGAGCGCCTCTAAGGCTCGGCCTTCACTTCAACCTCTACCAGATTGGCTTCATCCAAATTTTCTTCTTCCAGCACTTGCTCAAGGGATGCACCACCATCTGCTCACATCCACAACGGATGATCATTGCATTTGGACAAGACGGATATACATGAACAGTAGACAACACAATGGAAATGCAAGGGTAAGCTTATAATATTTAATTTATACAATCTACACATACAATTACATTTCAAAACGCACATACAACATGTAATTCATCAAATAATAATCATAGAAAAATGTAATATAAGACAGACCGTCCGGACTGTATGAACCATGTAGTTACAAGCGTCCTTGCACCCGAGTGGTGTAGTAACTGATCAAATCTCCCAGCTGCCACTCGAGGTTAACCCTATCTGCCCGAAGTACTCAATGGACTAGGGTCTCCTGCCATTCCCCCGCATGAATACCCCCTTCTACTTGAAGAGGCGTATCACGGAATATCAGGATGGACTGCGAGGCTTAACTTATCCAGGTTCATACTTTACCATTCAATATTTCATATTCAGCACATCTGAGACGTTCCTCCTTGGAACGCTCGTTAAAATCCACTTCCAATTATTCATTCAAAATATCATTCGCCCATAATAACCAGTTCTCTTTATTCACATTTTCATTCAGTGTTCCATTCTCTTAACATTAACAACATGCATCCTTTAATCAATTAAAACGAATGTATTCCAGTTTGTTTGACCACACGTTTCTGAACAAAAGAAACAAACTCTTTTCCATTTACGGACGTTAAGAAAAACTAACATATTTAAATGAGATTGAATTTAGAAGATCAGTATAATACTTAGAAGATTTGGAGTACAAGAACTTTATGTTGAATAAAGAGGATAAATACCTTACAAAATGACTTGGATAAATAATCAGAGTAATTGTAAATCAGAAAACAACACTTACTGTCAATGACCGAACGTTCCATAAATAACCGTGGACGAACGCCAGATACGTTCGCTCAGAATTCAATAATAAGGACGAGCGTTCAGTTATAAAACCGAACCCTGCTTGGACGAACGCTGGGTCAATGACCGAGCACAAATCAGAACGACCACTTCGGTATAAGACCGAGCGCCAATTGGGACGAACGTTCAATATAAGGACGAACGCTCTGTAGAACGAACGTTCGACATAAGGTCGAACGACATTAAGGACGAACGCTCGACTTAAGGCCGAACGTCATTGAGGACGAACGCTCGACTTAAGGCCGAACGTCACGTATTTATAAAGTTTCAAATATTTATCTATACTGAGCTGAACCGAACGCTCATTCACAAAATGGGGACGCTCGTTCTCGAGCAGAATTCTTTCCAAATGAAAGAATTCCAATCTAAGTTATTTTAATGAAAACCGAACGGTCTAAGACCGTACAGTGACGAGCGTCATTTATCAAAGGGGATGATTAAATTTCAGATTTTTCAACCTTAACAGACTTTTCCAGATTTCAAATTTTCAAACTTTATAACTTTCATTCCAGATTTAATTCACCTTAAACATCATCATCATACAGATCTCAACATGTTAATCATTCCCAATATACAATATCCATTCTTCATTCATACATAATCAAATCAACATGCATTTCAAACCACCAACAACATATATATTCCATACAACCAGTGATCGTTCATGACAAATAAATCAAACCAGAAACCATATCAGATCTCAGTAAACTTTCATAACAGCTAAATCTTCAGATGTATCACACATGCAAATCAAAGCATATAACATACCGTATAAATTAAACATATAAGCTTCCCTTACCTGGATAACAGTGAACGTTTAACAGTATAATTTGAATCTGTCCAACTATGGCTTTCTACCCGTTAAGCTCTTCCTTACGCTCCTTAACTAAGTCTAACCAAAAAAACTCAGAAACTCAGATTTTATCCTTGCATGCAACTGAAACAGCGTTCATAGTAACTCCAGAACTAAGGTATGGCTGGGTAACTTACCGGTTACAGGATCAAAAGAGGTTCGGATCAAAATGGAGCTTACTGGCCCGTGAACGTTTCTACGGTTTCAGAAAGTTGATTGGAGTTGAAAGAAGTGAGTAATGGTAGAGAGGAGGTGAAGGTTCTTGGAGAGAAGTTGGAGAAGATGAAGGGGTGAGCTTCGTGAGGAAGAAGGTGAGTGGCGAGAGTGAGAGGAAGTGTTTTTAGAGAAATCATTTTCTCCTCCCACGTCAAACGGTCCTGCACTCACTTACTGCCACCTGTTTCCCACTACAGATTTCCTAAGGTTCTAAAATGACACATGGCAGGCTTGCATGCGGTGCAAAGTGGGTTTTTAATTTCCCTGAGCCGTGATGTGGCGTGTATTAATGGTGATGTAACAGGGATTTGCAGTGCTAATTTTCTAGGGTCTCACATTCTCCCTAACTACAAAAATTTTCGTCCTCGAAAATTGGAAACTTACCCATAAATAAGTGGGAATACAAATCTCTCATAGCATCCTCCACTTCCCAAGTTGAGTCACCAGTCTTAGCGTCCCACACTATCTTCACTAACCGAACGTCCTTCCCTTTGTGTAGCTTTGTGCGAACGTCTTCAATACGGACTGGCTGTAACTCCAGCGTTCGATCTGGACGTAACTGGATGTCCTCCAACTCCAACACATGAGAAGGATTAGCTATGTACTTCCGGAGTTGGGAAACGTGGAAGACTGGATGAAGATTTGATAGTTGAGGAGACAAAGCTAGTTCATACACCACTGGTCCGATCTTCCTCAAAATCTGGTACGGTCCTATAAACTTAGGAGATAGCTTCTTTGGACGAACGGTTTGGTCTACTCCAGTGCTCAGGTTGAGTCTAAGAAATACATGATCTCCTGCAGCGAACTCCAAAGGTCTTCTTCTTCTATTCGCATACGACTTCTGCCTGCTAAGGGACGTCTTCAGCCTTTCTTGAATTAACTTCACTTTCTCGGTAGTTTGCTGGATGAGCTCAGGTCCAGTTAGCACATTCTCTCCTTCCTGGAACCAACAAAGTGGTGTGCGGCACTTACATCCGTACAGAGTTTCGAAGGGAGCCATTCCAATGCTGGACTGGGAGTTGTTGTTGTAGGTGAACTCTACTAACAGTAAGACTTCATCCCAAACGCCCATGTGATATAGAACACACGTCCTCGAAAATTAAGGGATACTAAAGGGTATACGGGAATATTTTGTCTCTGCTTGCAAATCTTCAACTTCTCTCGTAATGTCGTCATTCTTCTCGTTCTAGACCACTCTCACCCATCTGATGGATTTTCTCTTGAAACACTTGGTTGGGGTATCTCCCATACGTACTGGTTGGATCTATACAATTCGGTATCCCTAAATATGAACATCTTCTAGCTCTAGCAAATTAGACGAGTCTCCATTATACTTCCAGAGTGATGATGCGTGAAAACTAGATGATGATTCGCTAATTGAGGAGGCAATGATATCTTCATACTCAACTCGCCAGATTCTATTTAAGATTTGATAATACTAATGAATTTGAGAAACAGCTTTTAAGGCACACGGCTCTACCTACCCGCGCGCGTCCTTAGTGAATATTCAAGGCTGACTGGTTCCAACTATACCGAACGGAAAAATTTTGGTAAGGCTGAATGGTTATGGAAAGAGAGTGAACTACAGAAGAACTCTGAAGTAAGTAAACGGTTGATAACATTTAAATAAGGAAATCATGGCTTTGAACGATTGATCGATCGGTAACCTAAATACCGAACGAGAAAAACACTATTAAGAAAAGCTACAAGTCTTTCAAGAGGAAAATAATTAATATGGGAGTTGGTTTCTATTGTAGTCGAGTGTGAAACAATGAAACAGAAGAAACAGCGAGACAGAGAAGAGAAACACCGAAAGAATAATATGAATATCGTGGAATAGAATTATTAATGAAAAACAAGATAAGGTGAACTATATATATTTGTATAGTTAATCCAAATAAAGGACATAAATAACGAGTGCTAAAAAAAACGAACGAAGCCGAGCAGCCAAAAGATCGGAACGTTCGTTCATAACCGAACGCTTAGAAGAAAGAGAACGTTTGTCAGATGAAAACCGAACGATTAATCACAAGAAACGCAATGAATAAAATATAAGGCTGATTCTAAATGACAGTTACTGTTTGAAGAAGGGGATACAAGGAATTCCCGAGTGGTTTAAAGGAAGTATCAAACATTTTAGATTTAGGCAGAGAGTGGATTTTCTTGGTTATTGGAGAAAAATAGACTTCATCTCTGACCCCTATTCGATTCAAAACGAGCATACTTCCATGTCTTCATGTTTTTGGGTTGTCCTATCCGTCCGGCCGTTCGTCTGAAGTAATAAGTTGAACGAATCCTAAACTGGTTACCCAACTTACTCTTAGATGATTGCACAGATCCAAGAGATGAAATGATAGTCTCTACCTGGATTGCTACTAAATTGTATTCTAAACAATCCAACCACTTCCCGGCTGTCCTGTGAAACCAATCCTTATCATTAACTTCTCAAACTGATAACTATAAAACGAAAATTCTTGTTCAATCTACTCTCAGTAAATCTAGTAGTATCTTAGAATTATTACCGATCGGTTCTACCGAACGTTTCACTCTCTATACTAACGTTTGTATCCTTCCTTATAATATTAATTCCTGAAATTCTCAACGAGACCCAAATTTCGGTTTATCACTGCTTACACCCGTCTTAGTGTTTGCACATTGTTTATCCAGTAATTCATACTTCGAACGATTCTACACTTAGCTCTTATTGTTCCTAACATTCCTAGCAATGCTCTCACCTGTTTCACTCTGACTCATCCATCTTGTATACCAAGAAAACGAGAGTACTATATAACGAAATGTTCGCTTCAATTAAATTAGTTATTGAGTTCCATCCACTCCGCAATTGCTACTTTGCAATAAATTACTGATGTTATCCTAACATATGGTATTAGCGCAAAAAGAGATTTAACTTTTAGCTAGCCTGGGCGTCTCTTCCGGAGAACTCTATGATTCAAATGTTTATCATTACCGTTCTGTTACCCCCTTACTACCGAACGATTTAGTTTAATAGATACGAGCGTCAACACTCCAGTTTTATGGAGTATATCCTAGATCAGTCAATTCCAGTAAACAACACTCCCTAAAATAATAATTAACAACTATTTCACAGGTTAGATATCCAACTAACTCAATTGTTAGTACTTTCATCCCTAGATCAAACGACTCCCTTATCACAACAATTTAAAACCATGTACGGCAAGACCGTTCATACAATAAGTAAGTGTGGTTGTTGAATGTACCTAAACTTGTTGTTCCAGCGCCTGTCATGGCCTAATCCCGACCGATTGTTTGTTCGACCACGCCCCTTGGTTGATTTCTTTCAGCATCTAGAGGCGTCATCACTGCTCGTCCTCCCATATTACACTCGCGTTCTAGATGACCGTTTCTCCTACAACGAGTGCATAACTTCACTCCCAACAACTTAGGACATGATGATCGGTAGTGTGGTCCTCCACACTGAAAACACTTCACTGCCCATTGATGTCCAGACCGATTGGCAGCAGCTAACGATTGCGCCTGAGACCCACTAGAAGTAGATGGTACTCCAGTACGAGCGTAAGGCGTCCTCCTAGTCCTTCTTGAATTTATAATATTCCTAGTGATTTCTATGATCTCCATCAACTGTCTTTGGGTAGCTTCAGAGTGTGCCCTCGCAGCCTCCAGACTCTGCAAGGCGACCGTGTTTTGCTGTATCAAAGCAGCGTTCTGCTGTTGAAGTGCCTCTATTACGGATTCCAATAGCCTGATGTGGTCTGATGCATCACGCTCGGCAGGCTGAGGAAGTGATCTTGGTGCCATTTGTTCTCTCTGATAAGCAGAGAAAATAATCATTAGTTAAATTCGGACGGTTTGACACTCTCTTCAAATGAAACGTTGAATACGCAGCACAAACATAGCATGCTCATAACCTACAGTGTTCCTTAAGGAACAAAACTGCTCTGATACCACTAATGTAACATCCCAAAATACAGTAATCACCATAAATCAGAATTAATTACAATTAACAGTAATCACAAACAGTCTTTGTATTAAATCAGATTCACAAAAGCCTAAACGGCATGAGTACAGGGAACGCTTAAAAACGCATACAAAGAAAACCCAAAACGGACGTTCTTATATGCACAAAACAACGTACGCAAAATAGGGGGATACATGATTAAGACGAACGGCCTTACAAAATACTTGGCCGAACGTTCTTTAAGCACTAACATTTACAGTTCCTATTCTAACGAGCGCCTCTAAGGCTCGGCCTTCACTTCAACCTCTACCAGATTGGCTTCATCCAAATTTTCTTCTTCCAGCACTTGCTCAAGGGATGCACCACCATCTGCTCACATCCACAACGGATGATCATTGCATTTGGACAAGACGGATATACATGAACAGTAGACAACACAATGGAAATGCAAGGGTAAGCTTATAATATTTAATTTATACAATCTACACATACAGTTACATTTCAAAACGCACATACAGCATGTAATTCATCAAATAATAATCATAGAAAAATGTAATATAAGACAGACCGTCCGGACTGTATGAACCATGTAGTTACAAGCGTCCTTGCACCCGAGTGGTGTAGTAACTGATCAAATCTCCCAGCTGCCACTCGAGGTTAACCCTATCTGCCCGAAGTACTCAATGGACTAGGGTCTCCTGCCATTCCCCCGCATGAATACCCCCTTCTACTTGAAGAGGCGTATCACGGAATATCAGGATGGACTGCGAGGCTTAACTTATCCAGGTTCATACTTTACCATTCAATATTTCATATTCAGCACATCTGAGACGTTCCTCCTTGGAACGCTCGTTAAAATCCACTTCCAATTATTCATTCAAAATATCATTCGCCCATAATAACCAGTTCTCTTTATTCACATTTTCATTCAGTGTTCCATTCTCTTAACATTAACAACATGCATCCTTTAATCAATTAAAACGAATGTATTCCAGTTTGTTTGACCACACGTTTCTGAACAAAAGAAACAAACTCTTTTCCATTTACGGACGTTAAGAAAAACTAACATATTTAAATGAGATTGAATTTAGAAGATCAGTATAATACTTAGAAGATTTGGAGTACAAGAACTTTATGTTGAATAAAGAGGATAAATACCTTACAAAATGACTTGGATAAATAATCAGAGTAATTGTAAATCAGAAAACAACACTTACTGTCAATGACCGAACGTTCCATAAATAACCGTGGACGAACGCCAGATACGTTCGCTCAGAATTCAATAATAAGGACGAGCGTTCAGTTATAAAACCGAACCCTGCTTGGACGAACGCTGGGTCAATGACCGAGCACAAATCAGAACGACCACTTCGGTATAAGACCGAGCGCCAATTGGGACGAACGTTCAATATAAGGACGAACGCTCTGTAGAACGAACGTTCGACATAAGGTCGAACGACATTAAGGACGAACGCTCGACTTAAGGCCGAACGTCATTGAGGACGAACGCTCGACTTAAGGCCGAACGTCACGTATTTATAAAGTTTCAAATATTTATCTATACTGAGCTGAACCGAACGCTCATTCACAAAATGGGGACGCTCGTTCTCGAGCAGAATTCTTTCCAAATGAAAGAATTCCAATCTAAGTTATTTTAATGAAAACCGAACGGTCTAAGACCGTACAGTGACGAGCGTCATTTATCAAAGGGGATGATTAAATTTCAGATTTTTCAACCTTAACAGACTTTTCCAGATTTCAAATTTTCAAACTTTATAACTTTCATTCCAGATTTAATTCACCTTAAACATCATCATCATACAGATCTCAACATGTTAATCATTCCCAATATACAATATCCATTCTTCATTCATACATAATCAAATCAACATGCATTTCAAACCACCAACAACATATATATTCCATACAACCAGTGATCGTTCATGACAAATAAATCAAACCAGAAACCATATCAGATCTCAGTAAACTTTCATAACAGCTAAATCTTCAGATGTATCACACATGCAAATCAAAGCATATAACATACCGTATAAATTAAACATATAAGCTTCCCTTACCTGGATAACAGTGAACGTTTAACAGTATAATTTGAATCTGTCCAACTATGGCTTTCTACCCGTTAAGCTCTTCCTTACGCTCCTTAACTAAGTCTAACCAAAAAAACTCAGAAACTCAGATTTTATCCTTGCATGCAACTGAAACAGCGTTCATAGTAACTCCAGAACTAAGGTATGGCTGGGTAACTTACCGGTTACAGGATCAAAAGAGGTTCGGATCAAAATGGAGCTTACTGGCCCGTGAACGTTTCTACGGTTTCAGAAAGTTGATTGGAGTTGAAAGAAGTGAGTAATGGTAGAGAGGAGGTGAAGGTTCTTGGAGAGAAGTTGGAGAAGATGAAGGGGTGAGCTTCGTGAGGAAGAAGGTGAGTGGCGAGAGTGAGAGGAAGTGTTTTTAGAGAAATCATTTTCTCCTCCCACGTCAAACGGTCCTGCACTCACTTACTGCCACCTGTTTCCCACTACAGATTTCCTAAGGTTCTAAAATGACACATGGCAGGCTTGCATGCGGTGCAAAGTGGGTTTTTAATTTCCCTGAGCCGTGATGTGGCGTGTATTAATGGTGATGTAACAGGGATTTGCAGTGCTAATTTTCTAGGGTCTCACATATTCCATTATTTAATAAATTTATTTAAATAAATGGTAACAAAATCTATATATATATATATATATATATATATATATATAATCTATAATTACTATTTATTGCTTAGTAACCTCATTATTTATTGTTATTTTATCTTTGGATTTCATAATTATTTTTATAATTATCTTTTAATATACTTTTTATAAATTTAATAAAAAACTAGTTTAATAATAATTAGAAGAATTAATTTTTATTTGTTATCAACTATTCAATAACCTCCTATAATAATAACTCCAAAAATAAAACTTTTAATACAATATAAACATAAATGTAAATTGAATATTAATATTATGATATAAATATAATTAAATGTTAAATGTAATAAGTATAAGGTAATTGCAAATGTAATGGAGTAATAAATAATAAATATATTATGTGAATGAAACAAACTTTAATATTTTAACAAAAAATTGAAACTAAATTATATTATCAAATTAATAAGATTTTGATAATAAAGAATATACTTATTTATTTAATTGAGTTGAATTACATATTCCGTTATAATTCCTTGTTTTCCGCCATCTTCACATGTTATCTTTTCAATTTTGTACCTTCTCATATAATTTCTGTTTCTCATATAATTTTTTTGTTATAAATTCTGAATTCTGCTATCCCAGCTTTGAAAATTGTTTTCTTTTCCACACCAGTAACTGTAAGTTAATTCTGAACCAGTTTGAAGGATTGTTCATGACAGCTTAATCTGCAAGCGATGAAGGGTGTTGGGGGATCGAATCCTTATTTCTTCTCACCAGTTTCAAGTTTATCAGCTTTTGCAGCGCCGTTTAGTGTCAATCCTTACCCTTCCTCCGATGTGTTGTCCATGGATTCAGGGACTCACACAGACTATTCAATTGAATCCGAAGTGTCTGCGCCTCCAATTCACTATCAACCTTACGGGTACGATTTCTTTTCGAACCCCGTTAGAGAATTGGATTCCACTGCTCAGTACCCTCAACGGGGTTTTCCCTCTTATGCTGCAAGATCAAGTTTGGTAGAAGCCCAACCGTATCATGTGCCTTCTGCAATTCATGATCACTCTTCTTTGGTGCCGCTTTATCACTGGTCTTCTCTGACCTCCCCTTCGGATTGGCCCTCTCTGGAGGAGGCTAACAACTTATCTGAATTAGGGTTTTCTGGTCAAAAAGGTGTTTGCTGGGAAAGGTTTTGCGAGTTCAATGGCAGTGGTAAAGGGAAACAGGTTGGAGTTGGGAGCAGCAGTCTCCCCTCAAAGGCTGTTCCTGGCTTGGTAGAAGAAATAATGAACCACAAACAAGGTATTTTGTTTTTTATTTCCCTTGTATTGATTTTGTTTTTTCAATTTCTATTGCCAGATATAGACGTGCTCAGTCGATTTTGGTTATGTAAGGTGTGTCTGATTTCTGTGTAAGGTGTATCTGATTTCAATGTTTCTGAACAGCCCGTCGAGAAAGTTTAATGTAGTCTTCATGTAATTTACTAACACACTTAAAATCAGTCAGCTTATATTGTTAATACTAAATTATGTAATATGATATGATATCTTGTATACATAATGCATGCATATAATACAATGTAAGTATACGATTGTCTTGTGTCAGGGGATGTTTCAAATGAGAAAGCCTGCAAAATGTTTTTGGAATGAACATTTTTTTATCAGCTTTTGGAATGAACACATCTCATACAACAACGTTTGTGAATGAATATCTGTTATATGTTTCTTGTTAAATTGGATGGTGGTAAATGGGAAATCAATTTCTAATCTTTTATATTGAACATAAGTCTTTTTTATTGCATGCAGCAAACGGAGAGGTGAAGGACTCTGTTGGTGGTGAGGTTTCATATATTACTGATCGGGAAAACTACATGCCTGCAATTTCACGTCCCTTACCTGATACATCTAGCTGGTGGGGAAATCTCAAATCTATGCCAGTTGAATTTCTAGGTTCATCTTCTCTGCAGTCGCCTTCAATGCCTGTGGAAACACGTCATGAGACCCCTTTGATGAAAGCAGTTGCTGATTCAGGGAACAATCACCTGTCAAACATTGGTTCATATGACAAACACTCAAGACATATTGATAAATCTTCAAAGGTTGATACTGTTTCTTCGATGCCTAGAACAGGTTTGATTACAGATATGAATATTGATGATATTATATCAGATCAACATGTTGGGTACAGTAGTTTCTATAATACAAAGGAGGCTTCTGTCAGGCCCTGTCCTGGAATCTCTGGTTGCTTCGACTCAACTCATATCCGTGGCCATCTAGGAAGAAATGAGCCTTCCCCATCAAACAAAGCAATGGGTTCAGACAAGACTGTTTTGGGGGATGATTTTGATTATATATTTAGAGGAAGGACTGAATATCAAACCCCTCATGCCAATATGAATACTTCAAGCTTAAGACCTTGCACTATGGAAGATGTCAATGTTGAGAAATCTTTTGAGGGTGGTGACCGATGCAATCCTGCTGAAGACTCACCTTGCTGGAAGGGAGCTTCAGCTGCTCACTTTTCTTATTTTCAACCTTCTGCGGTCCTGCCTCAAGAATATGTACACAAAAAAGAAAGCAGCTTTGGTCCCATCATTCACGAGTCTCAGCATTACCTGCTTAATACAGATAGCAATACAAAAAAGTCAGCTGAAAATTCAAATGGCTATCAAGGAACAGGTTCTTCAGGTTCTCCAAGGAAATTTTCAGTAACAAATTTTGCTTATGACGATTTTAAGTTGGGTAGTGCTGTGAATGGTGGACCTTTTCCATTTAATCCTAACTGTGGTTTTGGGCTTCAAGTTCTGGATGTTACTAAAATGAAGGGAAATAGTTTGCCAGCAGCCAATGCAACCAATTCTGAGTCTGGATCTTCTCAAATGGAGTATCAAGTTGCAGAGAATAACAAATTGGTGACACAAAAACAGCACACATCATGCATAGGTGATGCAAAGGCTGGATGCAATTTGAATAAATTCTTGGAACATGGTGCTACACCTTCGGTAGTAAATACCACTACTACACCTTCGGTAGTAAATACCACTACTACACCTTCGGTAGTAAATACCACTACCGCACCTTCTACTACACCTTCGGTAGTAAATACCACTACTGCACCTTCTTCAGTAGTAAATACCACTACTGCACCTTCTTCAGTAGTAAATACCAGTACCACACCTTCAGTAGTTAATACCACTGCCACACCTTCAGTAGTTAATACCACCATTGCAACTTCTTCATTAGTAAATACCACCACTGCAACTTCTTCAGTAGTAAATGCCACTACTACATTTTCTTCACCTTCTTCAGTCGTAAATACTACAGCTACGCCTGTAAATACAGCTGGGAGAGTAACAACTGAAAAATTAAATGTCCAAATGCTGGTTAATACTATGCAAAATTTATCAGAATTGCTCCTTTACCACTGCGAAAATGATGTCTGTGAATTGAAAGAGAGAGATTGCAATGTCCTTAAACATGTGATCAGTAATCTTAATACTTGTGCTTTAAAGACTACTGAACAAATTGCCCCTGCACAGGAATGTCTTTACAATCAGCCAGAAACGTTTAACTGTGCTAGAGAATCGCGTGAGTTTCACCAGGTATGATGTTCTTGTTTCTTATATTCAATAACAAAGCAGCTCTATAAAGGATAGTAAACACTTTTTCATGGCTTGAGTAGAAGAAAACTTTTGCTCATTATATATATATATATATATATATATATATATATGTATATATATATATATATGTATATATATATATATATATATATGTATATATATATTCTCAGAATGCAAGTTTCAAGAGGGGACAATTAACCAAGCTTGGACCAGAGATCTCTAAGGTTGAGAATCCACTTGTTTCGGATGCAAACTTGCATTTCAGGTCTGCCAAACCCCTTTGGAAGCTTTCAAATTCAATTTCCTCAAGAAGGGGGGCTAGAGAAATGACAATGACTGATGGCATGACTAAGGTATTTCAGATTGTTTTATTTCTTACTAACACGTATTTTCAATTGGAAAGAGAGAAAATACAGCGGAAGGGAAATATTTAATTACTGCGGGCATACCTTTTTATAGGATCTGAAAAGGACTCTTAATGAGAATTTCCACGATGAAGTAGCAGATCCTCAGGCAGCGTTATATAAGAATCTTTGGCTTGAGGCTGAAGCTGAACTGTGTTCTGTCTATTACAAGGCTCGCTATAACCAAATTAAGATTGAAATGGATAATCACTCTTACAAGGAAAGAGGTTGACATTTTCTCTTTATCTCAATATTCCTCATTCTTATAAATATCATGGAAATTTGTTTTATATTTTATCTTTTATAAATTTTGTAGAGATAGAAAATCAATCAAAATCTGAGGTAGTTCCGAATTTGAGGCAAAATCAGAGTTCTGAAACTAAAGCGCACAATTATCCGAACAGTGGTTCAACTGCCCTTAATTTGTCTGTCTTGGATTCTCCAAGTCTAGAGGGACTATCTTGGTTGAATTTTTTTACTGATGTCAACAAGCCTAATAATGCAATGACACCTGGAGGAAGTGGTGATGGGAACCTGGATAAAGCCATTAATAGTTATATTGTTTCATCCTCAAATGAGGAGCCTGAAAGAAATCATGAATCTTCTGTTATGGCCAGATACCAAGTTCTCAAAGCCCGGGTTGACCAGTCATGCATTGATACTACCAAGCCAGAGGAACTATCAGACATGGAAGACAAGTCATCACCTAGAGGGACTGATAATCAAAATGCAGTCAGTTTCTGCCAAGACTCCCCTATTCCTGAAAAAAATAGTACTGATTATGAGGCATCTGTTGTGGCTAGGTTTCATATTCTTAAATCCAGGCTGGAAGGTTCAAGCTCTATTTCTTTAGAAGGGAAACAATTAGACGGAGTTGGATCTGCTGACAAAGATATGGATGACACAACAGTTGCAAAAAAATCTGAGGGTAAAAGTTTGGACGTCCATGAAAATCCTGCTGACAAAGATATGAATGACACAACAGTGCATCTCGGTTCCTACATTGCCATGGACAAATCAATCCCAGAGAAGTTTCACCAGGATTTGGATGACAGTCAAGAAATTCAGCCTTGCAGAACCAGTGAGTTTCAACTTCCTAACTATTACTCTGATGGCTTCTCATCTGATTGGGAACATGTGGAGAAAAGCATGTAGGCCGTTTTGAAACCGTGATGAGTTTGGTTAATATGGTACAATAAATGTCTATACTTGAGTTGAGAACACGACTGAATAATGTTTATGGATTACATTTTCTTGTTATTTTTATCAGACGTATGTTACAGAATTTGGTCTTATCAGTCTTTGTTCTGTTTGTATATAACGATGTCGTGTTAAACAAGTGCGAGTGACTAAAATATCAAGTTGCCAAATTGCTTCAAGTTAATCAACCATATGGACCTTGATGATTTTTTTTTTTTTATTTCCAAAGAATATTTTGACATTGTTTGCTGTATAATTTGCTAGCTACGTTGCTAATTACTTTTCCATTCACATGTTGCTTTCCTAAGAAGCTGTTTGATCGATGCATAAAATAACTTGCTTTGGATGCAACAAATGTCTGCTTGTTCTGTTGCACATTTAGTATTTTAGTTTGAGTATTTGAATGCAATACTGAATTAGTGATTATAACGGGCGTACAAGAAAAGGATTTTAACGGCTTAAAATTCTTTCACTTTATTGTTGTGGTGTTTTCTTAATATTAAAATTGAACGAGAGTTCTTGTTGGAAAATAGACTAAACCTGTTTTTAAAGAATGTTGGCAACATTTTCTAAAAGCATGTAGCAAATTGAATACGTTTAACAGTACTGCGAGTCCTCGCATTGTCAATGTAAATGAATTTAATTTTCGAAGCTATTATCGCTATGGTAAGAGTTAAACATTGCGCTATGAATACAAGGTGGAACGGTTATAAAAGAAGGGATGATGCTTAAACGATCTAGACGCAAAAACCTTGATGGCAAAGAGATTCAAAAAGATATGCCATTATCATTATATATATATATTTGCGAACTACCCTGGTGGAATTTTGTGAAAGATACAATCTTACTATTAATTTTATAAAACTCACTATACTAAAATACGGTTTTTGACAACAATTATTTAAAGATCATGATTTCATCTTGAGAAAATGTTGATGGAGAGAATTCTAAATGTGTATAAGATCACTTTCAGCAATATGATAATTGAGATTATGCAAGATTATATACAAAAAAAAAAAAAAAAAAATCTTATTTGGTTTTTCTCTTTAGCTCTAAGTTTATATTTCCTTTGAGGTCTTCCTTCTAGTAGGTCTTTGTAGAGACCTTTGTAAGCCTGTGTTACCTATGAGAAACTATCAACTTGATACTGTCTTCCGAACAGTAACTTCTTGCCTCGAATAAATATGATTGTATCATTGGTCAAACATTTTTTTTTCTTCTAAAACGGGCAAAAAAATATTATAAAGTTTTTGGGCGTGACCATGACATCCCTGAATCTGCTCTCAATGGATTTTCAAACATGCAGAAAATAAGTGGATTAATTGAATAAACAAGAACATATGAATGATGCTTCAAAAAGATAGTGGTAGGTTATAATTAACATTCCCTCACGATCAAAGTTACACCTAATCCATGAGAAATAGTGGTTTAGAACATATAACTAATCTTAAAATGTGACTACTACCAATTTGTCTTGGAAATTGAAAGCTTAATCAGTAAATCATTCATCCTAATCCATGCCTTCTTTCTAGGAATATGAAAGTTGCTGTAACAACTACCACGTTGGCCTAGCATGTAAATTATGAAACCAATTTTTTTAGCCTATTATTTATATTTACCAATCCATTCAACTTAACAACCAATTTGGATTTACGTGCACTCTAGTCAACCAGAATTGATTTACGCACGTATTCCTCGTCCTATCACCGCGTGAAATCTTGAGAAGGGACATTATCAAACCACTACACTAGTACTCTGCTATAACTTGTTCTACTTGTCGTTTCTTATAGCCCCCCAGTCACTTGCATTCTTCACGATCACATTATAATAATAGTAATATTCCAGCTTATTGCCCTATCACTTGACACTAAGGGTAGAACAATGCTCTTAATCATTGCCTTTCATGTATAAATAGGCTACAATTATGTTGTAATCTTACTTAGAAAAAAAAACAATCTTAAAGAGAAAATGAGGTCAACAATGCTTAAATGCATAATAAGTATAGTGTCGGTCATATATTTGTTGAATCAAAATGCTCATTGTGAACTGCAGGTTGGGTTTTACAGCTACTCATGTGGTATGGCTGAGTTCATTGTCAAGGATGAAGTCAGAAAAGCTGTCAGTAATAATCCTGGGATTGCTGCTGGGCTTGTCAGAATGCATTTTCATGATTGCTTTATCAGAGTAAGTGATTATTATATGAAGCCATTTGATATTTATCCATTACTTAATATCAGTAAAATTTGCTACTCACCTTCTTTCTTTAGTAAAAACTTTTACTTGTTTGTTAATTTTTTAGGGGTGTGATGCATCAGTGCTTCTTGATTCCACTCCCTCAAACACTGCAGAGAAAGACTCTCCCGCAAATAAACCAAGTCTTCGAGGGTACGAAGTCATTGATCAAGCCAAGGCTAAACTTGAAGCAGTGTGTCCAGGGATTGTTTCTTGTGCTGACATTCTGGCATTTGCAGCAAGGGACAGTGTGGAGTTAGTAAGTGTCTGTACTTTGTTCTAGAAACATTTCTGAAAGCAAGGAAATGAACCTAACCATTTCTTGAATTATGCAGGCTGAAGGGCTTGGTTATGATGTTCCAGCAGGTAGAAGAGATGGCCGAATCTCACTAGCTTCAGACACTAGAACAGAGTTACCTCCTCCAACCTTTAATGTAAACCAGCTCACTCAACTCTTCGCAAGGAAGGGATTAACACAGGATGAAATGGTCACCCTCTCAGGTATACAAGAGCTTCAACATATGGTTTGCTTATAGCTTAAATTTGCTAATGGCGTGTACTTTGTTCATGCAGGAGCACACACCATTGGCCGCTCTCATTGCTCAAGTTTCAGCAAGAGATTGTACAATTTCAGTGCCAGTTCTAGACAGGATTCAAGTTTAGATCCCTCATACGCAGTATGGCTGAAGCGGAAATGTCCACAAGGCAGCACAAACCCAAACATGGTGGTTCCAATGAACCCTTCAAGTCCTGGAATTGCAGATGTAGGCTACTATGTTGACATATTAGCAAACCGAGGCCTGTTCACATCCGACCAGACTCTCTTAACTAATGCTGAAACAGCCAGCCAGGTGGAGCAAAATGCCAGGGATAGCTATCAATGGGCAAGCAAATTTGCTGATGCCATGGTTAAGATGGGTCAAATCAGTGTCTTAACAGGTAATGCTGGAGAGATTAGAACAAATTGCAGGGTGGTCAGTAGCTAGCAATAGTGGTGCGGGAAATACCTGCAGCAGATTAAGATTTACATATTTTGAGTCGTGTTTCTAGTGGAAGGTTTTTTCCTCCTGTTTGATTATAGAGCACGTAACTTTGCTTATGTTATATTTCTTTTTTCATTTTGTTCGCAAAACTAGCCTTCACCTGTCGCTGAATCAGTCCTCTCTGTTTGCCCCTAAAAATTGATAGCTTGTCGTGTGAAGTATCACAATCAATTTACTTTTGCGCATATTCCAAGATCGTCCAATCACAATGCCTCGCTATTGACAACCAACAAACTTTTCTTCTAAGCTATAGATATCGTTGAGGACAAATGCTAAATTAGTATATTACATGTTTAACAATACTTCTGGAAATAATTACTTGAATGTATGGTATCCCATTTCCAAAGGTATGGGACATGAGCCTTCTTCAAAAGTAGCAGGTATGGATCCAAATCCAATAAACCAAACTGTATATACCAGGAATTAAACATGCAACACTCAGGTCTAAACTCTCGAGGGCACATTATAAAGCTCAAAGAAGGCTATTATGAATAAAAACAACAAAATAATATGATCATTCATCATCATATAGTACCACAAATCTTAGATAGCAACAAAATTATAAGGTAAACACAACCATATGCACCAGTGATATGGTTTGAGTACCACAAAATAATAAGGATGGCATTAGTTCCAAAATCATCCCCAAAAATCAACAACAACAAAGAACATAAACAGAAGCTAAGTAGTGAGCTCCATGATCGCACCAACAATGTCCCCGTCGTGAGTCTTGAGGGCCTTGACAGCCTTGCTTCTAGAAACTCCTGCCTGGGTCATCACCAAATCAATGTCATGAGGTTCAACACCAGTCTCATCAACCTCCTCCTCTTCTTCAGGCTGCGCGGATGCAGCTGCAGCATCTTGGTCTTGTTTTGCCAGCACGGATCCCACATCTGGCATCCTGAACTGTTGAGCAGCCTGTGTCTGCAACTGAGAGCTCAAGTCCTCTATTTTTGCCTCCCCAAATATGACATAGGTCTCAGAATTTGGACTCTTGAAGACATCAGGTTTTGAGATGAAAAAAAGAACCTAATGCATAAAACAATCTGGTTAAAAGCCATCCATATCTCAGATAGATCACTGAAAAGACGAGAACAATATATACAATGACTCACATTCTTTGTCCTCTTGATTGTGACCCTACTAACACCACTAACAGGTTTCAATCCCAGCTTCAGCATTGCTTTTCGGCTCTTCTTCTCACTTCTGCTCTGCTTCGATCCCTCAGTACCACCTGCATCATAAAAATACATTAATTCAAGAGAATAGATCAGCAGATACAGTGTTGCAGTTGAAGACACAATAAAACAAGACACAATGTATTTTTCTTCTGGCCAAACCCTATAATTATATAGCCCTAACCTTCATTTCATAACACTGCACAACAATATACAACCACATAGCTCAATCCTTTGAAACAAATAATACAAGTATATATAGTTTTTTAAAATTTCTGACTAAACTACACAGTGAATACTCTAACTTCTGCGCTAACAACCTTGAGAGTTATTATTAGTTACAATGATTTCTTATTGGTTATTGTTTACATACATGCACGCCTATGAACTATGAAACTCATTGGTTTTCTCATTGAAAGAGAAATCTCAAAATGATATAAGAACCTAAAGCACAGAAATATATCAAACGGAGAGAAAAGTTGACACATTAAGTTCATTGCCAACAAAGATAATCCCTAACATTACAACTATAGTCTACAACAAAGCTAAAAAATCTATTATTCTCAGAGGTAAAATTGTAAATCTACAAACAACTAAATCCATTAATCTATGTTAACAGTGATACATATAAACATGGTGATTGAGAAAAAGGAAGACCTTGGGCGTCATCCTTGTCATCGTCCTCGTCCTCATCCTCGTCTTCGGTTTCATCTTTTTCGTCGTCCTTCACATCCTCTACGATGGGAGCATCATCCTCCTGAGGAAAACACAGATCGTTGAAGCGAATGAGAGAGAAAGTAAAGTGAAAAAATTGAAAGTAAATGAGTGAAGATGGGGAACCTGGGGGTGAGGTTTCTTCTTCAGGGCTGCCTCTTCGACGGAGGGCACTTGTGGCTCGGTTCCGGCATCGGCGGCGGCTTCAACAACGGGTCCCGGAGACATGGTTTTTGTTTTAGTGAACAAACACTCCACAGACACTGAGACTGAAAGATAGAAATGGCAGAAACGATAGATTCGATGATGAGACTCTTTTTCTGCTATTCATCCTTTCACCCTTCCTACCTCATGGGCTTTCGGGTTCTTCGGCCCATCTTTTCCTTGGGCTTTTATAGTCATCCATCGACCCATATTTTTAATTTTTTTTTAAATATTTATGTAACGAAATACATTTATCATATAACAAAGACAAATACTAGAAATATAGTCTAGTATTTGTTTGAAAATTTGAAAGCTAAAAACTTTGATATCATGTTCCATTTCCAAAATTACATTTTAATAATTTAACCAATAAAAAAATTATTTGATTGTGTTATTTGTATTCCTCTAAAATACAGTTAGCAACCAAAGTAAAGACAAATTTGAAATAAATACTCATAGATCTCATACTTTATAAAAGTACTAACCAATACACTCTTAAAAGAATGCCTTCAAAATTTACGTATTTGTTGACAGACAAAAATCATAGGTTAATTATTAGTATTTGTAACTATATCTATCCCTTATTTGATAAACTAAATGATGTTAATATTAATAGGAAAGCATATAGTATAATATTACAAATAAATTATGGATAACAAATTTCTGAAATGCCAAAAATGATTCAACTTAAATTCTGAATAATGTTAATATCCTTTACATGACAAATGAGTAATTTAATCCTTAGCTTTTAGAAGAACCAAATAGAGTTGAAGATTTAATTTCACTAGATAAAATAAAGTTAATTTACATAATTATAATATATTATAAAAAACAAAAAATGTAAATACTCTACAAATTAATTTAAAACATAATATTTTAATAAACTAAAAATTAAAAAAAAAATTGACCTTGTTAACGAATGTGACGTATCTGTTTAATATAATTAATTAAAAAAATAATATAATTAAATTAAATTAATAATAATTATTTTATTAAATAAAATAAAATTAATTTATGTATAATTATGTAATATATTATTAAAAAACAAAATATTTTATAAATTAATGTATAATATAATATTTTAATAAATTAAAAACTAAAGAAAACCTTGAACGGATGTGAATATATCGTGACATATTCGTTTAACATAATTAATTAAAAAATAATATAATTAAACTAAATTAATAATAATTATTTCATTAAATAAAATAAAATAAATTTATTTATAATTATGTAATATATTATAAAATAAAAAAAATTAAATATTCTATAAATTAATTTAAAATATAATATTTTAATAAATTAAAAAAAACTTGAATGGATGTGATATATCGGTTTAAATAATTAATTAAAAAATAATTTAATTTAATTAAACTAATTATAATTATTTTATTAAATAAAATAAAATTAACTTATATATAATTATGTAACAAATTTAAAAAGAAAATTAAATAATATATATATATATTAATTTAAAATACAACAAATTAATAAACTAAAAACTAAAAGAAAATATAAACTTAGATTGGTTGTGACATATCCCTTGAAGAATCTTTCCTTTAAAATGTTGACATCAATTGAAGGAAAGAAGTGAAGATGTAGGATTTTTTAAAATATAAAGAATAATTTTAAAATTTTAAAAAATATAACGGTAGAGGGAGCAATGTTGAGTGGTGTGGGAAGTAATCTTCCATGTTCTTTCGGCTAGAGTCCAAATGAGGCCTTTTATCATGACATTTTAAACCCTTTAAAAATCCAAAAGTTTCACATTCAAACACAGATATGACCTTACCAGTATTTCATTATATTTTATGAAATTGACAATATAATAAGGACACATTTATGAAACAAATCATTGTGCAATTATAATCATATTTGTTTCAACCAAGTACAATATATCTACCGATGAATCACTTTCGGAACTATAAAGACACATTTCAACCAAAAATAGGATAGACACTCTTACACAATCATTCCAGTAAACTCAGTAGGGGAAATTGAGTTGCGGGTTCTGAACTAGAATGGTAAATGCTGTAAATTTATAAGTTGTAAATTTATAAGCATTCGGTTGTAATCTGAACTAGAATGGTAAATGTTGTAAATTTATAAGCATTCGGTTGTGCCTACTAATAATTCTCTTCCTTGACAAATGCTAACCAGTAGAACTAAAAAACTAAATCAAACAACGTGACCTGAATTTTTTCAAGAACGCAACAAAACTACAAAGGTCTGTACTAGTTCCAAACATATAAAGGTTGATATTCTGATTCGGTTTGTACTAGTTCTAATATTATCCCGCAAAAAACATACAAATAAAACATAAACCCCAATTAAGTAGTGAGTTCCATAATGGCTCCAACAATATCCCCGTTGTGAGTCTTGAGTGCCTTGACAGCCTTGCTTCTTGACACTCCCGCCTGTGTCATCACCAAATCAATGTCATGGGGCTCAACGTCAGTTTCATCAACCTCCTCCTCTTCTTCAGGCTGTGCAGCTGAAGCTGCAGCATCTTGATCTTGTTTCGCTGTAACAGATCCCACGTCTGGCATCCTGAACTGTTGGGCAGCCTGTGTCTGCAACTGAGAGCTCAAGTCCTCTATTTTTGCTTCTCCAAATATGACGTAGGTCTCAGAATTTGGACTCTTGAACACATCAGGTTTTGAGATGAAGAAAAGAATCTAATGCATAAAATAACTTGGTTAAAGGCTATTAATCTTCCAGATAGATCGCAGAAAAGAATAATACATATAATGACTCACATTTTTTGTTCTCTTGATTGTGACCCTGCTAACGCCCGTAACAGGTTTTAGTCCCAGCTTCAACATTGCTTTTCGACTTTTCTTCTCACTCCTGCTCTGCTTTGAACCCTCAGCACTACCTGCATTTCAGTCCAATAAAACAATTTAATGAACAATAAGATCAACAGATAACAAGCCAGACTAATCCATTATACCTGTGGCTGCTAAAACGCAGAGGACAAGTCGTAAAGTGCATAACTACAAAGACATTTTCTCTAGGTAAAGACCCTTTCTTCCAAATAAACTGCAACAGTTATTTACTTGCTAACATTGAAACTGCTATACAGTGTGTACTTTTTTCACGAACAACTCAACCATGTAAAAATAAAAAAACAGATAAAAGTAGATGCTAATATAGTTAAGATGTGAAGTTCAGCATCAACAAAAAGAACCCCAAACATGACAATAGTGGTATAAGAAAGAGCTCAGTGATCGGAAAAAGACTTTAGGAACTAGTTGATGAGTGAAGACTATAATAAAAATAAAAATTAAATAAAAATACAACCGCCTGACTCAAAATGTGCAGCTGAAGGGAGTATAATAAACTCAACGTTTAAAATTAACTAGCTGTCTTCGAGACTAAAAACCGAGACCAAACATGACAATAGTGGTATAAGAAAGATCTCAGTGATCAGAAATAGCCTTTAGCAACTAGTTGATGAGTTGAAGACTATAATAAAAGTGAAAAATACAACCGTCTGACTCGAAATATGCAGCTGAAGGGAGTAAGAAACTCAGAACGTTTAAAATTAACTAGTTGTCTTTGAGACTAAAAACAGAGACCACACCTTAGGATATAGAAAGATTGATCATCAAAATTTTACTTTCATGAATGTTATGCTTGAATAATTAATTGAAAGTGAAAACTAATGCAAATATATATATATATATATATATATATATATATATATATATATATATATATATATATATATATATATTACTGATTCCAACTTCTGCTAATGGTAATGTCATTTCTTCAGCAATAAAACACATTATGCCCCTGTCACCCCTGTTAATTCTCGGACAAACTGAACTATTGTATTATTAATCATGCACAATCTGTAACTCTGGACATTATCAACAACTGAATGTAGCCCAGATCTTTTGAAGCAACAGCCCACGAAATCCAACCAATCAAGTGACAAATAATGAAAAGTTTTACCAATTCCCCTTCTAATTCCTACTGTGTCCTGTGCAAACAAACAATGAATCTCCAACACAGCTATCATTAATTAATAAAAGGGTAAAGGATACGTCCAGACCCTTGTGAAAATAAGGCTTGTACTAAAAACAAAAAACAGCAATCATCCATGACCAACATCTAGAGTCAATACGCATATAAACAGCCAAAAGATTAAGCAGTTGAAAATTAACTGACAAGAAGAACAAAAACATATATAATTAGAGTGATCTTGTTATGGTTGCTACAAAATGATAGCTTGACAAGAATATAATTTAATCTATATGTCAATCTGTTTAACACAAGCAAAGAGTCATAACTATTCTAACGTGAGTTAAGCGAAGAGCTGTACCAGAACCCTAGAAAAATGCAGAAGCACATAGAGACTCAATAATAAAAGTTCATAAATTAGAGCACAGGGTTTATTAACCATACAATAAACAAAACCACCAAACAAGGATTTCGTTAGGTTATGACATAAAAACAGTGGGAAATGCAGTGAAAGAGAACAGCACCTTGAGCACCGTCTTCCTTGTCATCCTCATCGTCGTCGTCATCGTCGTCTTCATCGTCGTCAGCTTCGTCCTTCACGTCCTCGACAAGGGGAGCATCGTCATCCTAACAACATGCTCCAAAATGAGACACCAAACATCAACAAGAGAAACGAGTCGAATCGCGTTTTGGGAATTAAAACAGAAAAATGAAAAGGGGAAAGAGTGAGAATTAGTGAGGAGAAACCTGTGGTTGGGGTTTCTTCTTCTGCGTTGCGTCGTCGACGGCAGGAACCTCTTGTTCTACTTCAATCTCAGGGGAAGCGTCGACGACGGGACCTGGCGACATGGTTCGGTATGTCGTAGAGGGTTGGTTTGGGATTTCGCAGCTTCACTCGGCGTCGGTTTTGATGATCACTGAGCTTGGATGATGAGTAGATAGATATAGATAGGGATAACTCTTTTCCTCTTTATTCCGCCTCCAGGGTTTTCACCTTTATTGGACCGTTTCTCTCATCGGCCCAATTTAGTTTAGGCTAATAAAATTATAATAAGGGTGTTACTCCCTCCACCACCACAACTTGCTTCCTCCACCACCCCATTCCCCTTTTACCCTTTTCTTTATTTTTTAATTCCTATTTTACCCTTATTAAAATTTTAGGGTTAATATTATTTAAAATCTCACGTACATTCATTTTCTTTATCATTCTTTCCTCTTTCTCTTTATTATTTTTTCCAAGTTGTCTCTTACGTTCCACTATCTCTTTGGGTTGTCTCTCATGTTTCACTTCTTCTTTTCTTTTATAGAATTGTGACGTGAGAGTGTGGTGGACTTTGTATTTAGTAAGATTGAAAGTGGGGAAAGCAATTCATCTTCAGTCGTGACTGTGATGGTGCTTCAAGGTGCTGGTTCAAAGGCGTGAGAGGGCGTGAAGGTGCGTAATAAAACCTAAAATATAAACCGTATAATCTTTAAACGAATGTGAGCATTCGTCAACGGATGTCAACATCCGTTTAAGGGAAAACGGAAAACGGATGTCGACATCCGTTTTCCCTTAAACGGATGTCGACATCCGTTTTCCCTTAAACGGATGTTGACATCCGTTTTCCCTTAAACGGATGCTCACATCCGTTTAAAGATTACGGTTTATATTTTACAGTTTTTTTATATTAATTTTGAAGATATTTAAATAATATAATTTATATTTTTTGATATATTATTTTTGAATATATTTTGATGTATTTTAATAATATATTTTTGAGGATCTTTATTCTTATTAGTATATATTTAGATTTTTTTTTTATTTTGCACGTTATATATAGTTAGGATTTTTGTATAATATATATTTTTATATATGACTTTTTGTATTCTTTAATAATTTTATAATTATATAAAAAGTTATTTATTAGTTTAATTATAAAAGTAAATAATTAGGATTAAAAAGAAAAAAGGTTATTTTTGTAATTATAAAAGGTTAGTTTTGTAATTCAAAAAATATGTAATAGAATTGGAGAGGTGGAGGGAGAAAATGTGGTGGTGGAGGGAGTAACACCCTTATAATAAATGGCGTAAAACTATTTGCAATACTTAATTTTGTACTTAAAATAATATGATTTTTATATTTATTTTTAGTTTTTTTATTTAATATTTTTTATTCGTCCCTAATGAGGCATTTTTTTATGTGAGAAAAAATATTATTTTGAAAATGTTATTATATGAGTTGTTATTTTTTATTTTATTTTCAATATAAATAAATATATACACAATTTGGAAAATATTTAACAATTCAAAGTAAAATTAATCTGATTCGAGTGATTTGTCAACAAATAGTATATTAAGTGTATAAAAAAAATAATATTGAAAATAACCTTCAAATATATTTTATTAATAAAAATATTAAAATTCATGTAAAAACATTGCAATATACGTATATACAAGCTTATGAGACAAATTGAAGTCAAATATTCTTTTTACTTTAAAAATATTATTTATTTTAAAAATATTTGTTTCGATTTCGGTTTGAACCCAAGCCAAAAACTTTTAATATTATATAATATTTTTAAATCGAAAAGAGTATTCAGTCGTGTTCATATAAATTCATAAATTTTTTTATTTTTTTATTTATTTATAGTTCAGTTTTCAATTATTTTTAACTAAAACAAAAATACTAATATTTATGTTTGGATTCATAACTCAAGCAAAAAATTTACCTTGTTTATCTTGTTTTAATATGGTTTGGTTGTGAAATCGAAACCCAATGTCCAAACCAACCACCACTATATTACTGTATCTCTTCTCTACACTATTTTTTTTATTAAACTTGTAATGTTTTTATTTTATTAAACAGTTAAATATCATAATCTTATAATGTTATATAGAAGTAATAAAATCACCAATCAAATGTCATGTCATAAGTATTTTCACATTATGTCTTCATTTTTCAGTCTCTTAGTTCTTAATCCTTAGATGTATCTTCAAAGATGCTTTGACTTCTAAGTAAGTGTTTGGTACTTGTTATAGAATTGAAGATTTAGTTTACAAATGTTAACATCTTTAACTTAGATGTGTACTTATTTATATTATTCTTGTTGGGTCCTTACCTACACGGATAATTAATAAAGGTCCAAATGTGATTTAGTTCTTGTTTCATACTTAAGGTTGCTTAATCACATGTTTAGGTGACAACTTTGTATTGTTTAGATTGTTGATTGTGTGTTGAAGGTCTAACAATGGAGTAGATGCTAAGATAACAATTGTTGCTATTATGTCGAGACACTTATTTGTGAAAATTGCTGAGAGTATGTTGACATATTAAGATCAACGTATAGTTATATTAAGATCCACATATAATAGACATCTTATATTCATTTCTAAACAATGATTAAGTGTATAAAAAAAATTAACAATTCAAAGTAAAATTAATATGATTTGAGAGATTTGTCAATAAATAGTATATTATAAATGTATAAAAGAATAATATTGAAAATACCTTCCAAATAAATTTTAGGGTTAAATATGTTTTTAGTCCCTAAACTATTGGCCGTTTCTGGTTTTCGTCCCTCTTTCAAAGTAAGGTACAATTTGGTCCTCATTCTTTTCGAAACGGTCGTTTTAGTCCTCGAAAACTAAACACTGTTTAAAAATTTGGTCCTCATTTAGCAACAAATGAGGACTAAAACCAAAATTTCGAGGACTAAAACGAACGTTTCAAAAAGAATGAGAACCAAATTGTACCTTACTTTGAAAGAGGGACGAAAACCAGAAACGGCCAATAGTTTAGGGACTAAAAACATATTTAATCCTAAATTTTATTAATAAAAAATTAAAATTCATGTAAAAACATTGTAATATACATATATTTTCTTTAATTTAAAAATGCTATTTACAGTTTGGCTACGATTCTGGTTTGAACCAAAACCAAAAACTTTTAAAATTAAATAATATTTTTAAATTAGAAAGAGTATTTGGTCGTGATTGTGTTCATACAAATAATAATTTTTTATTTTTTATTATTTACTTATAGTGTAGTGTTTCGATTCTTTTTAACTGAAGAAAAATATTGATTTTTATGCTTTGGTTCAGAACTAAAAGTAAAAAATTTACCATTTTAACCTTATTTTAATATGTTTCGGTTGTGAAATTGAAACTCAATGTCCAAAACAATCACTACCGTAACTTTCTCTGCACTAGTGTGTATTAAAATTGTAATGTTTTTATTTTATTAAAAATAATCAAATATCTTGTTCTTATAATATCAGATAAACCCTATAAAATCACCAATCAATTGTCATAAGTATGTATGTCTTCATTTTTCAGTCTCAAATTTCAATTCTTGATCCTAAGGTGTACCTCCAAAGATGTTTTGACTTCTAAGTAAGTGTTCGGTAATTGTTATAGAATGAATGATTTAGCTTACAAAAGTTAACATCTTTAACTTAAATGTTTACTTATTTATATTATTCTTGTTGGGCCCTTACTTATTTAGATAAGGGTGTTGCTCCCTCCACCTCCCAATTCCACTTTTATCCCTTCTTTTATCTCTATATTCCTATTATATCCTTAAGTAAAATTTATCTTTTAGGTTAATATTTTTTAACTCCAATCTCGTAGCGACACACAACCTCTTTTTTCTCACGTTCTACTTTGTCCCCTCTCATTGTTTCTGATATTGTGCTCTTATTCTTTTTTTTTTAATTCTTTGACCTTTCTTTTTCATTGTGTGTGGTATGAGAGTGTGGTGAGTGAGAGGTTGCAGGTGGGTGGTGGTGGGAGGAATTGTTGCAACTGTGTCAGAGTTCGTCTAGGTGGTGTGTTTGAAGGTCTCCTTGGTGGTTGAAGGTGCAAATGGGTGAAGGTTCGCGTAGGTACAACCCTAACTTAAAATAACGTAAACACTTAAACGAATATGAGCATCCGTCAACAGATGTCAACATTCGTTTAAGGTAAAACGGATGTGGCTATCCGTCCACGATATCGACATCCGTTTCAAGACCAAACGGATATGCGACATTCGTTCAGGCCTGAATGTCTTCTTCCTTCTACGCACTCACAAAGAACCTCCTCTACCTCCTCTGAACACACACACACAAAGAGATAGAAAGCAGAGCAGAAAACACAACATCAACCTTGAACACGATATATTACAAACATTTACAAAAAAAAAGCTTATAAACATATCATGCAAAGTAAGAAACGAAGAAACGAAACGAAGAAACGAACCTCTCGTAGATCCGTAGAAACGAAGCACCAACCACCGCATACACCGCACCTGAAAAGCCACAAGCGGAAGATAGGAACTGAAACGGATCTGGAGTTTGGGGGTGAGAATCCGAGAGAAGAAGAGGTGGGGCTGCTCTGACTGAAGTAGAAATTTAGAGTTTTTTAATTAAATAAGGTTAAAAGTAAAAAAAAGGTACAAAAAGATAAAAAAAGGGTTATTTTTGTAATTAAAAAAAATTACAGAAAGTTGGGGAGGTGGAGGGAGCAACACCCTTTACATAATTAATAAAGGTCCAAATGTGACTTAATCATGGTTTAGTCATTGTTTCATATTTAAGGTTGCTTAATCACATGCTTAAGTGATGATTTTGTAATTTTTGAATTATTGATTGTGTTTTGAAGGTCTAACAATGGAGTAGATGCTAAGATAACAATTGCTATTATGTCCACACTCACTTGTGATAATATGGTGAGAGTATGCCGGTATATTAGGATCGTTGTATAATAAACAATGTTTTTCTAATCCCACACCACTTGTTAGTAAAGTAAATACATTCTGGCGAAGAAACAATGATTGTTGCAACCCCTCCCTAGTTTGATCCATATCTTGGAAAATATCACCATGAATTTCATTATACATTTACCTCCATACTCCAGGCACACCATGATTTAGGTCATTCCTGATCACCTTACTAAGTATATGCATTTATTGTCATTCCCAAACATCATCTTTTACTTCTTGTTTTCTTATGAATTTTCCAAGTGCACACTTCCTGATGTTCAGTATTATCAGATCATGCTCCATTCTTGCTTAAAAGCTTTTGAAAAGAAACATTCAAGTTACAAGGAACCAAACACAAAATAGTTTAACTATAACAACCTAAAAATGAATGGTTGATTCGAAGTGTTGAAGAGAGAGCTAGAAAATTACTTTTGTGTGAAGACCAATTAAACACACTATGGTACAAATTTCTTCATTTAATCAAGTCATGGTACAACTCTTCATATCATTCATCTATCAAGTGCCTCAATTTTCAAGTGTTATATAGTTGACCATAGCTAACCAGCCTATGATCCCTTTCTTCATTCACCAACTAGAGTCATTGATAATGCTAATTTTCATCATCATTATTAGTCATTTTACATTAACAAAATTAATTCTTCTTTAGCTCTTAATTTATTTGATCCTCATTTTGATTATTTTTTTTTTTGCAAATATTGAGATATTGATTACTTTCATCTAATTATACCATTATATCCACTAATTTTTGTTTAATAATTGAACAAAAAATTCCTAGGGGAAGTAAAGCAAGATTATAATATATGGAAGTGTAAATAGAAGGTCAAATTTTGGGATTTCCAAATGATCACATGTAAGGTAGTTAAAATCGAGATTATGATTAGGATCGTGCATTTTTTTAATTAAAATCCCATTTATCAACTTTAATTGGAGTTCACTTTAATTGAAATTCATTCAAGAAGGTGAGTGTTAGGTTGGGTGATGTTGCATCTGAGAATAACAATAAGGTAACTTTTAATTGTATTAAATTTTAATTAAGTTAAATAAAAAAAGAAAAAAATTAATTGTATTTATTTTTTATTAAGTTGTATTGCAATTGATAATACATATAACAATAAATTTTTATTTATATTGAATTATAATTTGGTTTAGGTTTAATTGAAATAAATAATATCTAAGAAGGTAAACAAAGGGTGCAACAAAAAAGAGTTGATGATTTACATGATTTTACGATTTTGTTCGACGATCCTATTGATCATACTATGTTATACTTATGCGTAGGATTTAACTCGTAAATACTATGTAAATTCGTAAGATCATACAATTTTACGATTTAAATATCGATTTTAACTACAATAATCACCTGCAATAGACACCACTTGAATTAAGACAAACCTAGAGGTTTGATAAATTTGTAGATTAATTTTAGCATTAGATTAGAAAAAAAGTGAGAGTGATGTTCAATAAAGTCTTATCCTAAATACAACTCGTCGTATAATTTAGGTTTAATATCTTTTTTTCATCCCAATTTTGGTCCCAATTTTGGTTGGGAATGTTCGAAAGGGTCTGTCGCAACCGGAATCGCGACGGGACGACGATCCAAAAAGAAACGGGTTTCGAAAAGAAATTTGGAGTCGCCACCATAGTTTATTTTGGAAAACTACGGAAAAACCATAAAATGATAAGACACAGTCCACGAAAACCAGATTCTGGGTTCGGGAGTCGGTTACGTGTAGGGAAGGTGTTACCACCCTACAACGCCTGCCCTAAGGTAGTACCTTTAACTAAATGCCCTAAGGCAGTACCTTTAGCTTTTGAAGATTTTATATATTTGTTTTTTTTTTTGACATTTTCGAGAAAAAGAAGGTAATGAGTACTAGGCCGACGCGAACGGTCACACGAGTACTCATACCTTTAGAATGGTATTTAAATATGTTTAATTATTTTTTAAAAGAGAAATAACGATATTAAGCACTAGGACGATGCAGACGATCACACGAGCACTCATACCATTATCTACTTATTTAGGAAGACTTGAGAGTATTGAGTGCTAGGCTGATGCGGACGATCGCACGAGCACTCATACCCTCGTTTAATATTACGTAAATAGGAAAGAAAAGTATTGAACACTAGGACGATGCGGGCGATCACACGAGTGTTCAACCTTTAAACGTATTTTTGAAATTTTATTTAAGAAAAGAAGAAAAAGGTTTTTAGCACAAGGACGACGCGAGCGGTCACACATGCGCTTAAACCTTTAAATATTTTTGTAATAATTTTTATAAGAAAGAAGAAGAGGTTTTTAGCACAAGGACGACGCGAGCGGTCACACGTGTACTTAACCTTCAAAACGTATTTTTTTTGTAAATTTATTTAAGGAAGAAGAAAAGGTTTTTAGCACAAGGACGACGCGAGCGGTTACACGTGTGCTTAACCTTTAAAACGTATATTTTTTGTAATTTTATTTAAAAAAGAAGAAAAGGTTTTTAGCACAAGGACGACGCGAGCGGTCACATGTGTGCTTAACCTTTAAAACGTATATTTTTTGTAATTTTATTTAAAAAAGAAGAAAAGGTTTTTAGCACAAGGACGACGCGAGCGATCACACGTGTGCTTAACCTTCAAAACGTATTTTTTTTGTAATTTTATTATTTATTATTATTTTTTTTATTATCGTCTTTTTCGTGTTTAAAGTGCAGCAAATAAACCAAAATAAAAATAAAAGACAAGATCTAGGAGTGGGGTTATCATACAAAGGGGTTACATACAGTAAAAACTAATAACCAAACAAATATTAATAAAAATAAAGAAACAAAAGCATAAAAATGAAGCAAGAGAAACAACCCAACAAGAATAGGGGTGTAGAGATTAAAAACCAGAGGTGCGGCGTAAAGTTGAGGCTCTTTAGTTTGGGCCAAAACCTTTCTTCTCCAACTTTGTATCTGCCAAGGTGTAAAGATGAAAATGGAGGTGTATCCCGAAATGTGTGTCCAGGTCCAATTCTTTTTTACTTGTAGAAACAAAATGGGTTTCAGCCCATATGGCAGAGGGTGCGAATGGAGTTGCGCGTGTGACGGGAAGAGAAGGGAAGCAAACCGCACCAGGCCCAAGGCCTCTTAACCCTTATTAGAAACCCATTAGGGGTTCTCCCAACTTCATCTCATTTTCCCATTCAGAGACCTTGCACGCTTAGGGTTTTCCTCTTCCGCATAGGACCAAGGGAGGCTTAGGGCGTCACCTCCGCACGCACACTGCCGTCTCCGCCAGACCGGCCGCCGCCAGCCGCAAATCGGGCACCGCGCCACCACCTTCCACCAGTTCTTCCCCTCTTCCTCTTCTTCTCTTCGCACGAGATTTTCTCCTCTCTCCGCGCCGCGTCTTCGCCACCTGAGGGAGGTGACCATCGCGAGCCGCGACCGATGCCACCAAGCTAGGGCCATCGCCGGTTACGTGGGAGAGGGAAATACTCTCACCTCTCCGCGTCGTGCCTCTGCCGAGTCTGCCGTCGAAGCTGTGGTTCACCCTTTCCGTTCTCCCTTTCGTGTGCAAACCTTGGCTTTATTGAACCAGCCGCCACAACAATTTTTATGCTTGACTAGAGGCGCCACTGGCAACACAGGTCATCACCGAAGTCTCCAGCGGTTGACGCGTCGTCGTCATCACCGTCAACTCCTTCCCAATTCTTCACGAGCAGCAAAACCCCTTCTCGTTCTTCTGATACGCGAATCAGAGATGAAACCCAGTCGTTTGTTATTGCGTCACCTCCATTCGGCATCCACACTCGCCGCCAGCGATCTTCTTTTCTTCTCATTCGTACTGTGCTGTATTGGGTGTGACTCTTGGGGTTTGGTGGGTGAAGTCGAACAGGATGAGAGTAGATACTGCCTTGTACTTTCATTCCTAATTGAGTTGCAAAGAACTGAAAACGCAAGAAACCTTGAATCTGATTCTGAAAAGAATGTTATGATCATTAGCTTTCATTTTTCTCTATTCTCGTAAGTTTTGTTATGGATGTTGATGCTCTCTGCTTTCAGGTTCAAGAAATATTGGTTTCGAATGGTTGCTTGATGGATGAAACAAAAGGATGGAAAGGTGATGAAAATGGAAGAAGAAGGTAAGGTGTTTAGGAAGAATTGTGGTTGTTTTGATTGGGTGTGGGGTGGAAAAGGATGGTGACCAGAAATGTGGTGGAGGTGGATGCTTTTGATCAGAGTTGAATGATGTTGGTGCCTTACGTGAAGAGGCCAAAATCAAGGGCTGCCAGCTGACACTCTGTTGCCTCCTGCAGTACCAAAGAACATGTCCTTTCTTTTACAGCGACTACCCCCTTGTACGGCAGCTTTGCTTTTTACCATTGGAAATGACCGAGCCAAATACTTGCTTCCAAAAGTAGTTGATAGGAAAAGATTTCAGCCAAGAAAAGAATTGACAATGTTGGAAACGCAAACGGTTAAGTAAAACCTCTTTTTGTTGATTTTTCCTTTGCTATTTTTATAAGTTTTCCTTTTCTCTTTTTTTTTATAGAAAAAAGACTAAGTAAAAATGCAGTCAAATAAACTAATATAATAATATAAAACGAAATGATATATATAGTAAAATAAAATTAAAATAAGAAGATAAAATGAAGTAAAATAACTTAATAATAGTAAAATAAAATAGAATAACCAAGAAAGACAAAAAGGATAAAATAATAAAATATAATAAAGTAAACTAAAGAAATAAAATAATATAAAATAATAAAAAAATAAAAATAAAGAAAATAAGAATAAGGCAAAATAAAAAGAGACTCATTATTTAGTCAATCCGGACGAAATTGGGTGTTGACAGGGTCCAATTTTTTTTTCTATTTAATGTAGTTCTAAAGAATGTAATTTGTGTTCAATTTAGTCTTTTTTGCAAACGTCGTTTAAATCGTTAACGACCAGATGTCCATATGTGCAATTATAGAGTGAAATGTCATGCATTGTGAGTTGGATTTATTATTTTTGAAATTCTATTTCTGTTATTAGGGTTATTCTTTTGAAAAATCAATTAAAGGTATTTAGTTTTGAAGTTTTGATCATGGTTTGGGAGGGAAATCTACGAGATTGGGAAGAACATGTTTGGGAGAGAACACCAGTGACGTGTTGTTCAAATTGGAAGTATTCATCTTTGGGAAAATCAGGTTTGCGTTCGTAATCTTTGATTTGTGGCATTGGTATCTAACATTTTTGTTCAACACTGTAAAACGAGGAAAATTTTTCGTTAGTGAGTGTTAGATTTTGGAAAAGTTAGAATTTTTTTTAACATCTGTGTAAACTATTTAGGGCATTGGTGTGTAACATATTATAATTGGTTGTGTGGAGGTCATTGTCCTTTTTTGTCTTTGGTTTTGGTTTCCCATACCTGTTAGCAGTTACTTTTAGCGTTTATATAGTGGTCTCATGCCCATAAAGTTCATTTTATAGGCTTACGTTTGGGATGTCTGAGGAGAGGTTTAATGTTGTGGTCCACCATAGTGGGACCCTAGTAAATGATATTCCTTTTGAATATGTTGGTGGGGAAATAACATATTGGAGTTATTTCGAAGTGGTAGATGCTATTAAGAAATTGGGGTATATTAAAGTGACTGACATATTTTATTGCGTTGAAAATATTATGCATAAGTTGGTTGATGACAGAGGTGCAATGAACATGGTAAAAATTGTTAAGTATTTTGGGGAAGTTCACTTGTTTGTGATCCACGGTGTGGATGATGAGCTAGAGGTGGTTAAAAATGAAGTAAGTGAACAAGTTCTTTTGCTTTGTCATGGAAGTTTAGACAATGGAGAAAATAGCCATGTAGGTGGGGATGGGGATGAAGTGGAGGTGCAGGGTTTGGATGATGAAGTGGAGGTGCATGGTTTGGATGATGAAGTGCAGGGGAGGAGGAGGAAGTAGAGGTGGAGGATGAACAACAAGTGCAGAGGAAGGAAGAAATAGAGGCAGAGGACATGGATGAACAACACATGCATGTGGAGGAAGAAGTACACGTTGAAGATTTTACTTCAAGTGTGTCTGATGATGCAGGGAAGGTGCATGGTGATGAAAGACAAGGGCATGAAGGATAACGAGATGTTGATGAAGGAGAAGGGGATAAAGGACTAGTTGATGTTGATGCAAATGTTGATGAAGTAGACGATATAGAAGGAGTTGTATCAGTGGAAGTTAATGAAAATGAAGAAAGTGGAAGTGAGGATGTAGATGATATTGCACATAGCTAGAAAAATCCATATGACAGGGGGTTGTCTGATGATGAGTGGGACTCAAATTTTTTGGCCACTCTAGAAGAAAGTGGAAGTGAGGATGCAGGTGATGAGAGGCAAAGTTGTGGTCCATTTGGGACATTTGTTATGCAAAAGAGTATGTCTGAATACAAGTGGGAAGTGTGAACAAAGTTTAGGGATAAAAATGAGTTTATGGATAAAAATGAGTTTATGGATGCTGTTAGAAGTTATGCAGTCCAAGGTGGGAGCAATTTTAAGTTTATTAAGAATGATAACATAAGGGTACGTGTGAGATGTTTGGGTGCCCAAAAAAGTTGTCCATAGATGACTTACTGTGGGTATTTGGAAGGATGTAGGACATGGCAATTGAGAAAAATATTGGATAATCATACTTGCAATAGGAAATTCAACATTAAAGTGATGAATGCTAAGTGGTTGAGTGAGACATTAGATAATTCACTACATGAAAATTCGAATTTGAAGATAAATGAATTACGCTCAAAAGCTTTGAGGAAATGGAATACCAATGTCACAATTTCTAAAGCTTGTAAGGCAAAGATAATTGCATCTTGCAAAGTTGAAGCTAATTTTAAAAATCAGTTCAAAAGAATATATGACTATGCACATGAATTATTGAGATGTAACCCTGGATCAATAGTAAAAGTTAAAGTGGATAGTGACAATGGTGAGACAACATTTCAGAGGTTTTACGTTTGTTTGAAAGCTTGCAAGGTTAGCTTCCTCTCTTGTAGGCTATTTATTGGTTTGGATGGATGTTTTTTGAAAGGAAAGTATAAGAGAGAGTTATTAACAGGTATTGGTAGGGTACCTAATGACCAGATGTTACCTCTGGCATATGCAATTGTGGAAGTAGAGAACAAATATGTTAGCAAAAATCAAAGATGTAGTTTTGATGATGAACAGATTTGCACAAGTCAAGATCCACAAAGACAAATTGAAGATCTCTGTATTTTATAAAGCTTTTATAATAATCAAAGTTGATGTAATAGTGCTCAAATATGTATTAGGGTTGATTCTTGTAATTTATATTTGATTTATTTAGTTAATCGATTATTCCTGAGAATAATCAATTAACACTAGCCGTTGGGGGTTTCAGATTTGAAAAACTAGCCGTTGGGGGTTTCAGATTTGAAAAACTAGCCGTTGGGGGTTTTAGATTTGAAAAACTAGCCGTTGTACTCATTATTAATCGATTAATATTTATGTTAATCGATTAAATGCGTTAGATGGCCCGTTTTCGAAGAATGGAAGGGTATTAGGCTGAGTCTATAAAATGACTCACTCTTTATCTCAAAAATAACTCTTCCCTTGTGCAAAAGATCTCTGAACTCTTTGAGAACTCTGTGAGATTGTTGAAGCTAAGGAAACTCTTGTCTGCAAAGTCCTGAAGTGCTACTGCGGTGACAGAGGAATAGCTTGTTCATCCTTGGTGTGTTCGAGGAAGTGCGTGGAAGAGAATCATCCTTCGTGAAGCATTCGAAGGAGGTGGTCATCCTTTGTGAAGATTCAAAGGAAGTGTAAGTTCGTCTCTTGTGGTTTCAAGAGAAGTGGTATCATCCTTTGTGAAGATTCAAAGGAAGTGTAAGTTCATCTCTTGTGGTTTCAAGAGAGGTGGTATTTCTAAACTCTTACAAATTGTTTTTCTTTGTGACTAATATTTGTAAGTGTTTTGTGTTAGTGAAAAAGGTTTATCTTGTTTGAGATAAGCGACTGGACGTAGGATCCTAGTGATCTGAACCAGGATAAAATCACCTGTGTAATTTTTCTCTTTCCCTTACTCTGTCATTTATATTTAATCATTCGCCCAGTAAGAAAAATTAAGAGAAAAATAATAAAAGGCACAATAAAAGTATATAACCAATTCACCCCCCCTCTTGGTTTGTTCCACGCTAATAATTCCGTTGCAGCGATTCTAACAAAATATAGTTTGACATGATTTTTGGAGTTGTTGATAGAAGACCTTGGGGGTGCTAAAGTATGCAATTCATGCACTTTTATGTATGATCAACAAAAGGTAAATGTATTTCTCATATGTTTCTGTTTTGTTTCCTAAGATTAATTGTATTAGTGATATCAAAATTGGTCCCCATTTTTGTTTAAAATGTTCAATTTGGTCCCTTTTTACAGGGTTTACTCCCAGCTATGTATGAAATTTTACCTGAAGCAGAGCACAAATTTTGCATGCGACATTTATATGCAAATTTCAGGAAAAAGTTTTCTAGGCAAAACTTGAAGAATCTGATGTGGAAGGCTGCTGCAAGTACATACCCCGAAGCTTGGGAAAGAGAAATGTTAAATATAAAGGAAGTGAATGAAGAGGCTTACAAATACCTAATTGCTATCCCGCCAAGGTATTCTTTGTTCCTTAACAATACATTGAAGACATGTAGAGTGGATATAAACATAATTTTTATTCCTTGTAACAGGTATTGGTCTAGATCTAGATTTACAGGTCGAGCACTTTGTGATACACTAAATAATAACATGACTGAAGGTTTTAATAGTGTGATTGTTGATGCACGAGGAAAGCCCATTATAACCATGTTTGAAGAAATTAGGGTTTACCTCATGAAAAGATGAGAAACCAACAAAATTAAGATGTGTAATATGGACTTTGATATTTGTCCCAAGATTAGAAAGAGACTTACAAAAGAGTCAAATTTATCCAAAAATTGAATCCCTAGGTATGCATTTCTTTTCCCATTATTAGTTGATGGCACTTGGTCTGTGATTAAAATGGCGGTATTGATCACTTAATTTTTAACTTGTATTCATCTATTACTTCATGGCAGTTGGTCTGCAGAAAAACTCTATGAAGTTAGACATTTTGCACAGATTACAAACAGGTTTGTAGTTAACTTGGACAATCAAGATTGTACGTGTAAGAAATGGCTTATTATTGGGATCCCTTGCTGCCATGCAATTGCAGCCATGAGGTTCTTAAATTTAGATCCAGAAGATTATGTACCCATTTCGTTCAAACGGTCCATGTATGATGAAACATATGCCTCCATCATATTTCCAGTCACTGGCCCCCTGTTATGGGAAATAACATCCTACCCAAATGTCCTCCCACCATTCAAGATAAAATTACCAATTAGAAGACCATGTGCTTTATAATGTTATAATGTTGTAGTACTTTTGTTTTGTTCGAATTGGTCACTTGTGTGCTAAACATTTGGACATGACACTGGATATGTTTTGATGTACTTTACAAATTAAGTGACCAGTATCATGTTTTGATGTTTCAATTTAAATCCTTACATATAACCATGACCTCAGTTCTGTTTATGCAAAGATATCGTTTTTATGCTTTATACAATTGCAAAGATATTGTTGTTTATTGCTTTATGCACACATCAGTCATCATCATAGGGACCATATTCACAAATAATTAACGAAAATAGGGGCTAAATTGAACAATTAATTACTAATACAAATTTCATTCCTTCATTCATTACAAAAGACATAGGCACAACCTTAACATCACAGTAGTTCAACTCCATTGACCTAAAAACACTACATTCAACCAGATTGGGACCACCTAAAACACATCATTAGTTGAATGACCATACACACAACACATCATCCTAAAAACACACAGAACATAACTATGTTCACTACACTAACAACACCAGTCACTACTACTAATATTTGGATCCTTTTCTTCAAAGCTTTGACTGTGTTTTCCAGATCATAAATCTTCCTCCTTTGCCTCTCAATAATAACATCCATTTCATCAAGATTTTCTTCATTGCACCACTTGAAATAGTTGCAACACATCGCATTACCAGCTCCACTCTGTTATTCATGAACAACAAAAACTTCAAACACAATGTTAATTACTAACACATAAACAACATAGGGGTTATTCAGATTACCTTGTAGTTACGACAACCCCAAAAATATCTTCCCGCATTCTTTGAAGTTCTAGCCATTTTTACTACTATCATATCACCACAATTGCAAATGGGGATTATCCCTAGCCCCATTGAACCACCACCATGTGAACAATGACAACTTCGGTGCCCCAAGCTATTGCAACAAGAAGAAGAAGATTGGGAAGCAGACACGGCTCATTAACCACCAAGATTGGGAAGAAGATTAGT
Source organism: Vigna umbellata (assembly GCF_029865625.1). Classification (NCBI taxonomy): domain Eukaryota; kingdom Viridiplantae; phylum Streptophyta; class Magnoliopsida; order Fabales; family Fabaceae; genus Vigna; species Vigna umbellata. The sequence goes on from NC_142166.1 coordinate 35,910,284, forward strand.
TAACATCCAATCTCCCTATAACTTTCAAAGAACAAAAGTAAAAACCCTAATTTGAGAATCCACCCTCATTTCACCTTTATAAAGGGTTTCATAAAATAGAATTTCAAAAATAATAAATCCAACTCACAATGCCACAAAGGACTCCACGTCAGCCAATACATGACATTTCACTCTGTAATTGCACATCTGGACATCTGACCGTTAATGATTTAAACGATATTTGCAAAAAGGACTAAATTGAACACAAATTACATTCTTTAGGACTACATTAAACAACAACAAAAAATTCGGACCATTTCGAACATTTTCAATCAAAATTCAAACAAAAAAATGATATTAAACCTATAATTTATTATCTATTCCACCTATTCCACCTTTCGAGTGTTTAATAAGATTCCGAAAATAACGTGTTTTTTCATAATTTTAATTTCTTAAGTATCAACACAATTTATGAAAATTTTTTCTTTTGTCTAAATTAATTGTGAATTGCAGTTTTGTCACATCACACGTCTTTTGAAAAAACAACAGTTACTTATAAGTTCCTATTGTGTGACAAATACACTTGTCATTGAACTAATCATACTAACATATATCCACAACTATCCTAGCACAACTGCATTGTGGAATGACCGAGGAAGTTACGGTCCTACAATGTATAGTTATTTGGCCGATAAACATGAACAAAATTGTACCCTAAACCCTAAGAGAAAGATTGGGTGTGGTTAAAGCTGCAAGGAAGACCATTGTAGTAATTTGTCATTATTTTTGCCCCTTTCAAGTTGCAAACTCATTAGTTGGGTGGTGTATAAAGTAGACCTAAACTTCGTGTGCATCCAACCACAACCCTACTCTACTCCCAATGACGAGAACCCTAACTATCCTTTAGACATTAAAAAGTTTAACTCTTATGAACTTTCCTTAATCCCTTCACTTGGATCATATAACCCTAACTCCCCTTTTGATAATGAAAAAGTTTAACTCTTATGAACTTTCTTCTTCCCTAATCCCCGATATTTTCCCTTCACTAGGACCTTATTTTGTTTCTCCAAAACCACATCACCTCATCTCTCATCCTTTATCATTCAGGTAGAATATGGAACTTAAACCAAATTGATTTTCAATATAAATTGATTTTCAGTATAATTGATCCTCCCAACAATAAAAAGATTCAAGTAGATCTAAAATATAAAAGGACACAAAGGTAAACATCCACAAATAAAACATAATACAAAAATGAAAAAAAAAAACACCATCTACATAATGTGTTATTTTGCTTAACGTCACTACGTATATATGATAATAAAATATGACATGCTAATTAATTAAGAAGATACGCACATACGTATTATTCTAAATCTTGAGTTTAAATAGATTTAACTTAAAAAATTATTAAGGTTATTTGTCCTTTTAGATATTTCATTTTATCTATATTATTGTTTTAAGCATTCCACTTTAAAAACCAACTAACAGAACATGCACTTATAATTAATATATAAAACTATAGTAAATTGAAAATTGGTTTTTAAGTGTCAAATAATAATTTTCTTATTTTAATTTATATTTACTATTGCGAACATATGATTGGGATTATTGGTTACTTGTTATACCCTTCTAAGGCCATACTCGGTGCTTTCAATGATATGAGTTGCCCGTATAATACAAGAAAATCATGATATATAGTGTCATTATTTTTTTTTATATTATCAATTAATAATAATGAATAATATTCTTTTATTTTAAAATTTTATTTATATTTATTTTTATAATATTTTATCATTAAAAGGATTAAAAGGAAAGTAAGACAGTTAAATCATAATTTTTCATAACAGAAAAAGTCTCTTTTAATGAAATTGTCAGAGGACTATCAAAGGGTTTCTTACTTCTAAACATTCTTTTTAATAGCCATTCATAAAAACATGAAGTTGAAGGGATGCGAAATCTGCAGAATTACATAAGGGGATTCTGAACACACAGAAAGCAAAATTTGAAGCTGATAAAGCACCCCATTCCCCAGGCACACATCATCATAAAACTTCAAACAAATCTGCAAAAATATCCCTATGATAGACTTCATCACAGTGTGGAGACGTTGATCGGGTCCAATGCTTACAAGGAGCACGTATGCCACATACACGACAGTAACACTGCACATATGATCGCAGGGATATTTCAGAACAAGTTGGTGGTCGGAGGTAATTAAGGTGAACACGAACAAGCAAAATATAGTTAAAGACAGCAACTCCTATCACAAATTAATTAATAATTACCAGTTCACAATAGCTATCGTGAGGTGTTGCGGTAAACGGAAATTTAATACACAGATGTCTTGGATGAGGGTAATCCCTGCAAGCTACCTATACATTTGTAAGAAACAAATAACTTTTAAATAATGAACTTCGACAACAAACATCTTCACTCAAGCAGCAAGAATATTCTCAAAGGTTTAGAAATGAAAACTTTTTGCGACATTTTACTTCACCTCCAACTACAGCATACCTTTCAAGCTATGCAGCGACATCAACTGTGGGAGGGTTAAGCATACTGTAATACATACTGCAGTAAAATCTTAATATGTGAGACAGGTTTTTGTAGATATTTACCTTACCGTTTTCACCAACAATGTAGACATCTTTAGAGGCATCACCTTGGTGGTTATTTTTGTCGTCCAAGGAAAGCACGGAGAAGTCGAATGAGTCATATGGGTCGAAATCTAAGATGAAACAATCCTCAGTTTCCTCGAAACGTTTCATGTCCTCTTTTCTAAAACAGACTATGGTTCTGGTTGGAGTCTCCTCCTTTATCCATAGAAGGCCTGATCTTTTTCCATTCACCGTTATCTCTTCCATTGTTCTTGCTTCCCTTTCTGTCCCTTTTGGCTTCAAAGAAATGAGACTGTGGACTCTACGAATTCCGCAGCTAGCTAAGCAATAAATATCAAATTCTGAAGCTCTTCGCATTCCTCGTGTGCGCGTGACTTCCATGCTACTGTAGCAATTTAAGTGGGACTGGTTTGGTAAAGTTGGAAGGGGCCAGAGGGGTAGCAGTTCAACGTTAACAACTTTATAATTAAAAAATATATATTTTGAAACACAAAATTTTTATATTTATTTTATAGTTCTTTTTTCTTATTTTTTTTTACCTTTTTAAATATAAATATTTATTCTTTTATAACATTTTATCCTTGTACGATATGTCAAATGAATATAAAAATGCATCACCATAATTTATGAATAAAGAAATAAGTAAAAATGCAAGGTACTAAAAGAAAAATTATATTTACTATAAATATAGAAAAAGAAGATAATTTATTTTATTATTCATGTTTATTTTCTGTAGAAGTGTCTCAAAAATTATTATTTGTTAATTATTTTTACATTATTCATATATGTCAGATTACAATGATGAATCAAATAATACACTTATTAAACAAATATAGAAACAAATTACACGAATACATATTAGACTTAGACTAATATAACAAAAAATATTAGACAAGTCATTCTATATGTTAATTAGAGGAGTATAACAAAAATTATTACACAAGTATAGGAATTGATATCAACCTCCTTTGCTAGGTTGGGCCAAAGCTTAGAATTAAGTAAGGGGATGGTCTCTATGGATGGTATGGTTGCGGAAATGGGATGAGATAAGGTAATATGATGCACAAATAGTGGTGGTGAAGGAGATATCACAGGCTTGGGCTATGTGGTGAAGATAGTGAGTAGGTTAATGATTTAAAGAGATGTTAGGCCAACTCCATGAGGTAGGTGACTAGAGGGGCCTCTAGGGTTGCTCTAGTCATGATCTAGGAAATGTATGACCATAATTTGACAGCATAACATTACAGTAATCCAATATGAAATACAAGGGTGGAGACACCTCTATTTATAGGCCAAGAATGTCTCCTTTTAACCCTAAAGCATAATCTCCCACCTTTTCTCTTATTGATAAAAAATGAGACCTTCTAAGGAGTGGACAAGTGTCCAAAAATTCTCTCAAATGATGGGATGACATGTGACCACTGACAAAACACAATCTTCTCCATTCCTAGAGTATCATCTGGCCACTACTAAAAGAAAATCCTCTCCAATGGTGGAGGAACATGTAGCCACTACCAAAAAGAAATCCTCTCCACTCCTAGGGTGACATGTGGCCACTTCTAAAAAGCAAATAATCTCTAATGGAAGCATGATACATGGAACACACTTTCCACTTGGTTTGCATGTCTAACTTATGGAAAATCCTATACTACTTAGGCCTTAATACAAGCCTTAAACAAGCTTACACTACATGGCCGAATATAATGGCCTAGATATCCTATGCTACTCTTCAATCCATGCTCCATGATGACTTCGAAGGTGGCCCACAAGGTAGAGTTGATACCATTTTCATGGATGGCTTCCACTCTCTTGAAAGTGCTTGACCATGGCTAAGGGATTTGCTATTAGGAATATATTGATTAAATGAGTGAAACAAAAAATATTAGACAAGTTTATCGATGTATTGATTAAATGGGTCTAGCAATACACATTAGAAACATTATTTATACATTAATTAAACGACACTAGCAATATACATAGATAAGTCTTTCCACACACAAATTAAATAAGTCTATCAATATATATTAGACAAGTTTGTTTATTTAACTAGATGAATCTTGCAATACACATTAGACGATTTTGTTCATACACTAACTAGTTGAGTATAACAAAAGAAACATTAAAAGAGTTTAACAATACACATTAGACAACTTCATCCATATAATGATTAGATGAGTCTAATAACTTTAGTTGAGATTATCAATGCACTGATTAGACAAGTCTAATAATACATATTAGATCAATTTGTTCATACATTTTAGCGAGTTTACTCTACTTATTTCTACACATCCTTTATATTTTAGAGAATCTACACTGTTTTTTTGCACATGTTTTATCCTTTGTATTTTTACAAAGTATATTATTTATATTTTGATAGACATATTGACTTTCTAAATGTATAAAATATTTTTCAGGTTGAGTGTATTCAAAATTCAGAGTTAAATATGTTCTTGGTCCCTTAACTTTTATTCAAATTGAAGTTATTTCATCTCCAAAACTTTGGCCCATTTTAATCCTTCAACTTTAGTAATGGATTTAGTTTGTTTAACCAAATTTTTTTAAAGTTTATTTGATGTTTCAAATGTGTTTCATGATAACATTTGAGTTGTTTACGTTGTTTGATACATTTTCGCTCTGGTTTTAGTAGTTGAGAAACGTATTTGAAACCTCAAATAAACTTTTTGTTAAAAGGATTAAATCAACGTATATTTCACAAGTTGCGAGACTAAATTAGATCAAAGTTTCGAAGATAGACTAATTCCAATTTTCACTTAAAGTTAAGCAACTTAAAAACATATTTAACACCAAATTTGATTATAAACTTAAAAAATCTTTGTTATTTTTTTCCTCAACCTCTAAATCTCTCTTTATAAGCATAATCCGTCCGTGCATGGAGGCGAGTTTAAAACTAGTTTTGATACCAAAAAGTTTTACATTTATTTGAGATTATCTTTTATAATATTTTTTTTTTACAAATATAAATTTTTTATTTTGCTCTTGAAATAAATTATCATATGATTATTTTTGGTATCAAACAATATGTTTTCCTAATTATAATTGTTTTTTAGTTTGAATTTTAGTAAATTTATATGGTAAAATAAAATAAAAACTTAAAAGACTCTATAGATCTATAAAATTAAAATAATTTCATAACTTTATAATGCGTTTAAAAATTTCAAAACTCAATGAAATAATAAAAAAAGATTAAAAAAATCATATATTTTTCAAATTATTAGTAGTTAATTACTTTACTTTTTACTGTTGTATTTAGTTTTTAGCACTATGAATTCCTCACAACCATTATACACTAATATTGCGAACTTTATTTATATATAGAGTAAGTTCAAAGTATCGTTCTCCCAAGGGACTTGTGCAACACAGGACAATTCTTCCTTTTATAACTCAATTAGACATCAAAGTGTACAAAAAAATATTTGAAAATATTTTTGGTATTTTTATCAAACAGTTGGTGTGCAAGGAATTATATTTAAAAGAAACTTCGTTGGAATTGGGTTTCATGAATCATATGAATATAAAACTCTGTTCAATATTTCATTACTTCATTCAAACATTCACATCAAGGCAAACTAGTCCTAATTCCTTAGCAACTAGTTCTAAATTAATATATTAAAATGATAATCCCTTAGTCAATTTAATATACAATTTGCATTAAGTCCGATGTTAAGAATGATCAAGTTATTCAGTCTATCCCTAGATCCCAAATCACTTAAGTGCTCTATCTACGTTCGTTCATGTTCAAAGTTACTTTCCAGTAATCAAAGACATTCAGATAACATTATATTTTCATACAATGATAATAAATTCAAGAAAGAGCATATGAACGAACGATATATTGAGCAGGAAAATTACAGTGAGTTCATTACATCCAATCCCAACGAAAGAGAAATTTAACTACTCCTAGTCATCTAAAACGTACACATTTGAAGCAATCCCTTGCAACAATGGTGTCTTGATGCCTTGAAGTAGTCTCCTGAAGTTCCTGAGATGTTTTCGTTTCTTTCTTTTGTCCGGAACTTCTGTTAGAAGACATGTTTTTGTCGCTCTGTCACGTCTTTTAAAGCCACTTAAATTCATTAATTCGCTCAGCGCACATATACTGGTGCGCTATGCGAATTTTCTTAACTGATGCACTTTAACTTATGTTATTCGCTCAGCGCACAGGTACTGGTGCGCTATGCGAATTTCCTTCTTCTGGCAGTGCGAATTTTGGCTTTCGCTTTGCGAAAATTGGCTGACAGAGTCTAAATAATACATCATTTCCTGTACAATATTTTACATAACAATCTACTACCTATTACAACTTTTCAATGAGGAACAACATGAATAATTACAAGATTGAGCTCATTTATAAGTATAAAAATAACTCTTTTTCACACTTATCATATATATATATATATATATATATATATATATATATATATATATATTATTGTGAAGACCTAGAAAATGATATTTTAAAAGTAGTAAGTTGAGAATAATGAGACTTCATTATTTTAATATTAAAAGGTTTTAGTATAAAAAAGAGTTGTTATAAACGAGTTTCATTGTTTTAAAATATATACTGCCCGAATTCTCGCTTAAGCTAAATTATTGTCGCTTAAGCGAGAATTCTTCTTGGAGAAGATAGTCATTCTCGCTTAAGCTAAATTATTCTCGCTTAAGCTAAATTATTCTCGCTTAAGCGAAAATGACTGTTAAATCAATGACTTCCTGGATCACTAAGGCTCTTCAATGTAATGGAGGATCTTCCTAACATCGAAATAGATCAAAGAAAACAAGGGATTAGAGTATTATTTACGTAATATAGCTCAAAATATAGATAAATACTAAAACTAAATAAAAGAGAGGATTGAAGCAAGTAATAAGCTAAAGAAGAGTTGATTTTGCTACTAAAATGATGCTTAGATAATGGTAAGAATTAGCATTATCACTCTACAAAATGTGAATAGTGATTAACGACTAGACATAAAATCTTTTGATTCGAACCAGGATAAAAATCATTTGTGTGATTTTTCTACTCCCTATACTCTTTACATTTTCTTCACATCAACTGTTTGATAAATCGTTTATAAGAAAATTAAATGAATCATTTTTTTAAAGTTGATCGAACAGGCTTTCTGCAATTTTATTCCGCTGCGCGACTCGACGATACTGGTTGTTCTAACAAACAATTGGTATTAGAGCATGCTTTGATAGTTTTTCAAATTTTTCGAAAATGGGCGGTCATAACCAAGTGTATGCCGAGGGTGCTTCTATTGATAGACCTCCTTTGTTTATGGGGGAAAATTATGTTTTTTGGAAAATAAGAAGGCAAATATTTTGTGAGTGAATTGATAGGGTTATTTGGGAAGTTGTTTTAAATGGTCCATATATTCCTAAAAGTACTATTGATGGGATAGAAGTAGAAAAACCATATTTTTCATGGACTGTTGAAGAAAATAGACGAGCTCATTTTGATATAAAAGCTCGCAATATAATATCATGTGCTTTAGTATTAGATGAATTTTACAGGATTTCAGTGTGCAAAACGGCTCAGGAGATGTGGCAAGTTCTTCAAGTAACCCATGAAGGAACCGACGATGTGAAGCGTGCTAGGAAGAATACCCTGATACAAGAGTATGAGATGTTCAGGATGCAACAGGGTGAAACCATCGTTGATGTGAAAAAACGTTTCAGACATATCATCAACCATCTTTTTGGTTTAGGTAAGAAATCTGACACTGACGAATTAAATGTTAAAATTTTGAAACCATTGAACAGGACATGGCAGCCAAAGGTTACTGCAATAACTGAGTCTCAGGACTTGACGTCCATGTCTATGGTTGTGCTTTTTGGAAGTTGAGAGAGCACGAGCTTGAGTTGAATAGACTGAGTGCTGAGGAAGCCCAAAGAAAGAAGAAAACATTCGCCTTCAAATCTAAACTTTCATAAAGTAAGAGTTTAGAAAAGGGTGAGGAATCTGAAGATGGAGACTCAGACGACGAATATATGATTCACATGTTTAGAAAATTCAACAAGTTCTTGAAAGCTAGAGGCAGTGAACAAATTAAAAAGGACCGGAAGAAGAAACAAAGATCTTCTTCAAATTACAGGTGTTATGGTTGCGGAGAAAAAAGGGCATGTTAATGTGGATTGCCGAGCATAAAAAAGGGTGAAGAAAAGAAGTTTTTCGAGAAGAAAAGAGCTTACATTGCTTGAGAGGATAATGCATCAAGCACTTCAAGTTCAAGTGATTATGTTGAAGAAGCAAACTTGTGTTTGACAGCTAATATTGATGACACTGCAAGCCAAGTAAGTTGCTCTAGCCTTGACACTAGTGAATTTGATGTACAAAAAGCTTTTCTTTAATTACTTGATGAATCTGAGAAATTGAATGCTGCTCATAAAAGTTTGAAAAATGAGTTTAAGGATTTGAAAATTAAATATGAGAAGGCATTGGATGAAGAAGTTATTTTAAGGAATAAAATCTGCAATTTAGAAATGAAAGAGTCTTCAAATGTTGAACATCCTGCTGAATGTCTTTCATGTAAGAGTCATATGCTTGATATTGATATTCTTGAAAATCTTCTTGAAGTGGCAACTACAAATAATTATAATTATGTTGAAACACCTATATTTGTTAAAAAGATTTATAAAAACAAAAGTATGCATAAAAAGAAGAACCTGTAGGGTATGGGTCGAAAAGGGAACTATGTGTTATAGAAATTCAAATGTTGTCACATGTTTTTATTGCATGAAAAAGGGGCACACTTCAAATAAATGTAGAATAAAACATTTTGATGTTCCTAACGGAAAATATGTTTGGATTCTTGTTATAAAGTAATTTATCTCTAACCTCAAAGGACCTAAAGGAAATTATGGGGACCAAAAGTCTATTGTTTTGTTTTGCAGGTTGAATTCTCAAAAGGAAAAAGAAAGCTCTATGGTATCCTGGTAATATTTAAGAGCTTTGAAAATAATTTATGAATGCTAGATGTGTGTTAGATTGAAATTTTGGCCAAATTTACGTTTTTTGGAAATTAACGTAAATAATCGATTACCAAGGGTAATAATCGATTATCTTGGTCTCAAAATATGAATTTTAATAATTTGGTTAGCAAATAATCGATTATTTGGTGTAATAATTGATTATCTTAAGTAAAAACGTAAAAAAAAAAATTCTTCGAATCTGTTTTTGATTTTAAGAGGGGGAGAATTTTTTAATGAATTAAAAGGTCCTAAATTCTTTTAAAGTTAACTAATTTAGGGAGAGTATAAAGATTATATGATCTTTTAAATATGATAAAAAAAAAGAGGGAGAATTTTTTTATTGACATCTTCAACCTCCTGATTATCCTCCAAACCCCTCCTTTCTAACTCTTAATTGTATTTCTTGATTCGAGTTGAATTTCCATTATGTAATTCATGATGTATTTTGCTCTTTCATGTTATAAAAATTTAAATTTTATTTTAAAAGAAATGCATCTATTCTTTTGTTGAGAGGGAGAACCATTTGAGGGGGAACTTTTATTAATGATTTTTTTTCTTATGATAAAAAGGGGAGAAATTTTTATTGACATCTTATGTCATAATCTTGTAATAAATGGTACCTATTTGAGAGAAAGATATATGAGTTTGTTTGATATCTTGTTTTTTATCTCTGCTCTAGATTAATTACTTTTTTCTCCTTATAATATTTGAATTACATCTAGTACTCAATAATTTTATAATATTTGAATTGCATCCATTCTTTTGTTGAGGGGGAGCAATATTTGAGGGGGAGTATTTATTTTTACTTTTTGCTTATGATAAAAAAGGGGGAGAAAACTTCTAATTAGTATAATTATTACTAACATCTTTATATGTTTATAAGTATGAAATTTTGCAGATATTTAGAAATGCTTTTAAATAAGAGATTTTTTATCATCATCGAAAAGAGGGAGATTGTTACCAATGAGGAGCATTGGTGTCTTGAAGATATTATGGTTTTGATGATGGTACAAGATGAAGAACTTAAAGACTTTTGTTGTATTTATTTTAAAAGCATTTTTGTAGAATAAATTGTAATAGGAATAACTTTGTTGATGTAAACACTTAGAAGTTTTCCTGTCTTTAGGAAGTCTGCATAAATAATTCATTATTTGGTGTAATAATCGATTATCACAGAGCTCATTTGAATAAACTTTGCATGCGCAGATAATCGATTATTGCTCAGAATAATAGATTATCACTTTTTGAAAATTCCCATGACGGACAAGGATAATCGATTATTACTTACAATAATCGATTATCATTGGCAATTGGGAAGTGTTCTTTTAAAATCTGACCCTGCCTTATAAATAGAGGTCTTCACAACTTTTAGAAAGTAACTTTTCAATTTGACAGTATTAGAGCTTTGTGCCTAAGGGAAACTCTCTGAGAGTGAAAAGGAAACTTTGCGATTTTGAGAATACAATGCAATCTGAGGATGTTCTCAAGTGTTAGTTCTTGTTCTTGTCAAGTCTTGTGAAAAGGAGAAGCTCGCGCTTTGTGTGTCAAAGGTTGGAGCGGTTCTCTTCAAGTTGGCTGAGTGTTCTTGCTTCCGGTTCGTTTGTCGAAGGAAGCTGCTTCTAGTTCTTTTGTCGAAGGAAGATTGTTCCGTTCGTTTGTCGAACGAAAGGTGTTCTCATTTCTTAATCTCCACTTACTATCTTGTAATCTGTACAAATTGTGAAACTGTTTTTAGTGAAAAAGGTTAATCACTATTCATAGTGATTAACGACTGGACGTAGAATCTTTTGATTCGAACCAAGATAAAATTCATTTATGTGATTTTTCTACTCCCTATACTTTTTACATTTTCTGCACATCAACTATTTGATAAAACATTTATAAGAAAATTAAAGGAACCATTTTTTTTAAATTGACCGAACATGCTTTCCGCAATTTTATTCCGCTGCGCGACTCGACGATATCGCTTGTTCTAACCAAAACTCTACAGCCTTTCTTGGCAAGAGTTAAACTACTGAACCTAGAAAGGATGTTGAAAACATACATTAAAATCAACATTAGATTTTCGTAGAAGTGACTCTACAAGGCTTCCAAGTCCGTGCGCATAAACTATAATTAGTATATATATATATATATATATATATATATATATATATATATATATATATATATATATTCCCAGAGAGGTCTATATTACATCATTGTAGTGTATAATGTTTCATTACAGAATCAACATATTCCCTTTTGTATATCATTATCTTTACTCCTTTTCATCCTCTCTCTTTCACCTTTCCTTTCAATATTAATTGTGTATCATTTCTTGCACAACCCGATGTTCCATACCAAGTGGATGAAATGTCACAAGTTAATAAATCCTTATAAGGATTATTAGTATTAGGAATTTCAGACATTTGATATTATTAGTAACTTGTTAGATATCTTATATGATGGAAGACTATTATTATTCCATCAATATATGAATGTATGAGAGTATTGTGCGTCTTTAAAATGTTTCCATTTGTATGATTGAACTGATTTTACAGGTATGTGGGATCTTTGCACCAGGTCATACATTTAAATCTGCCAACATTGTTACATACAGATTTATCTATATGTAATCTGTGTGCGCTTACATACGGATTTTTTTCGTATGTAATATTCGTATGTAATATATGTATGTAATATCCATATGTAATATCTGTATGTAATATCCACATGTAATATTCGTATCTAATATCTGTATGTAATATCCATATGTAATTACATATGAATTTATGCGTATGTAAAGTTATTTATGACCACATTATATACGGATTTTTGTCCGTATGTAATTCGTATGTAACTCATCATTACATACGGATTTTTGAGCTTACATATGGATTTTGGTCGTATTTAACAGCGATTTTTCTAGTAGTGACTACCGTACTAGTTTTAGTTTCTTTTTCAGGTTTTGAAAATATAAAATTTGGGGTTTCAGGTATTAGTTTTGGATGTTCTTTAGGTCATTTTGGGGGGTTTTGGAACCTTCTGAAGCTATTGGTGAGGGTTTCAAAGTTGTTTTTCTTGCCTAAGTAGGATTATCATGTTGCTATGAAGAAATTGTGTTATTGTGTGATTTCTTATGACTTGTATGTGTATTTATATTTCTTTAATGTATGATTAGTAGTCTCATATATTGATGTACTATGTGAATGTGAAGTGATCTCAATGGTTTCAAAGGTATGGATGAAAGTTCCAAGGAGGAACTTCTCAGTGGTGGTTTCAAGTATCATTAGTATGAATGCAATGAGCTCAATCTTGGGGTTATCCTAACACTCTAATGGTCTTTCATTCTCAAGTAGAGAAGATTGACACATGTGGGTAGAAGAGTATTAGGTCTTATTCTTGAGTGCTTCTAGTATGATCTAGGGCGTGGAGCAGACTAACCTTGTGAGTGTGGTAGGGTGAAACTCATTGGCAATGACTTTGCAAAGCAGTAGAAGTCACCACAAGTGCATAACCCGCCATAGCTCGCCATTCATTCTAAGTCGAGACAGTCCAGTTAAAGTATGGTCATGTGTAAAGTGTTATGGTTGGTTAAATTGTTATATGTATCATTGTGGAATGTTTAAAATACTTAAGTATATTATGAAATGTTTTGTATCACTAGTTTACCCTTGTTTTTGTGTTTTGTCTCTTTGTTGTTTTCTTTTTTGCAATGATTACCTTAACTAGTGTGAGCTTAGGAAAGAGACATCTTTTCAATTTTGCAGCAGTTGGTTGAGAGAGAAGCAACAAGATAAATAGTTTTTGCTCTTCAAAGATATAATCTTCTCTCTATTAATCTCAAGTTCTTGTAAGTTATCATGTATGTATATTTTATTTTAATAGTTCTATACTATTAAAATGGAATTTATATATAATTAAGAATCGATTATTTATATCATATAATAATTTTTTCATATTTCATAAAGCTATGTTTTTTTTTCTTTTAAATCATGTAATTTGTTTTTATTTTCGCTTTGTTGATTATTTCACTATTAACTTATAGACAATTCAATCAATTGAAAAACAAACTTAGAACGATATTATAAAATTTTAATGTGAAACATAATTACAAGATCATATATTATTTACATTTGCTATATATGTACACTATTATCACCATATTAATGTATCATTTACTTTCAATACACTTTTTTTTCCTGTTATGATAAAAGAGAATTATTTTGACATTGATTATATATTAATGATGCGAGTGGTGATTCTTGAGTTTTTGATATATTTATTGACATTAGTTAAATTATGTTAATATTGTTTTAATTTATTATAATAATAATAATTATTATAATAGCTATTATTACTATTACTACTACTATTATTTATATTAGTATTATTATAAATTATTTTATTATATTGTATTAATTATTTATTGATATTAATATTTATATATGTATAAAATTTGAGATTTGATATTTTTTTCAAAATTGAGAATTATCATTTATATATATATATATATATATATATATATATATATATATATATATATATATATATATATATATATATAATGAAGAATCCTACAAAGAATCAAAGAATCGATTATTTATATCAGAGAATCGATTTTAAAGTTAAGTCATCTTTTTTTGTTTTGAACGTGAGAAATAAATAATTTATGTTGTGCAACATGATTTTTCTTCATGGATCACCCGCAGTTTTTGTGTTAAGACTATTTTTCCTTGTAAAAATGGTCAAGTTAAATAAAATTTTCCTGTTTCTAAACATTCTTTTTAATAGCCATTCATAAAAACATGAAGTGAAAGGGATGCGAAATCTACAGAATTACATAAGGTAACATAAGGTAATTCTGCACACACAGAAAAAAGCAAAATTTGAAGCTAATAAAGTACCCCATTCCCCAGGAACATCATCATACAACTGAAAACAAAAAATTCAGTTTATATTCTACAGATTTCTTCATATTCCCCGAATTCCAAAAACTCTGCTTGAAAATTTATGATAAACTTCATCACAGTGTGGGGACTTTGATCCGGTCCAATGCTTACAAGGAGCACGTATGCCACATACACGACAGTAACACTGCACATATGATCGCGGAATTAAGGTGAACACTAACAGGCAAAATACAAAGACAGCAACTCAAATCACATGTTAATTAATAATTACCAGTTCGCAATAGCTCTGGTGAGGTGTTGTGGTAAACGGAAATTTAACACACAGATGTCTTGGATGTGGGTAATCCCTGCAAGCTACCTATACATTTGAGAGAAACAAATAACTTTTAAATAATAAAATTCGACAACAATCATCACTAAAGCAGCAAGAATATTCTCAAAAATTTGATTCAGAAATGAAAACTTTTTGCGACATTTTACTTCACCTCCAAACCAAAACAAACCCTTCAAGCCATGCAGCGACAACAATTGTGGGAGGGTTAAGAATACTGTAATATATAATGAAGTAAAATCTTATCTATGATAGGTTTTGTCGATATTACCTTACCGTTTTCACCAACAATGTAGAAATCCTTAGAGGCATCACATTGGTGGCTATTTTTGTCGTCCAACGAGTGATGTGGGTCGAAATCTAACACGAAACAATCCTCAGTTTCGTCTAAACGTTTCATGTCTTCTTTTCTCGAACAGACTCTGGGCGGAGTATCCTTTAGCCTTATAAGGACTGAACTTTTTCCATTCACCGTTATCTCTTCTTCCATTTCTTCTTGCTTCCTTTCTGTCCCTTTTGGCTTCAAAGAAATGAGAATGTAGACTCTTCGGATTCCAAAGAATATCAAATTCTGATGCTCATACAAACCCTTCGCATTCCATCATGCGCCTGACTTCGATGCTACCGTAGCGATTTAAGTGGAAGTGTTACGTTACGGATCTGTTATAATTGTTTTTTCAGTTTGAATTTTAGTAAATTTATATGCTAAAATAAAATAAAATAAAATCTGAAAAGAATAAAAATTAAAATAATTTCATAATTTTATGAAAAGCGTTTAAAAATTTCAAAAGTCACTGAAAACAATTAAGTTTATTTTTTAAATTATTGGTAGTTAATAATTTTACTTTCACGTCTTGTTATTATAGATTAGCATTTTCCCCTACCTGTAAATAGGTTTGAAATATGGATTTATAATTATAGTATTTGTGGGATAAAATCAGAATTTTATTTAGAGTTTAAACTTTCTGTGGTAAAATCATGATTTTTAGTGCTTTATTTGGAAACTTAGAATCTTATATCCCAGTCATCGTAACGAAGTTAATAGCGAGGATAAAATAATTTACTGATCAAATTTTTTTATTTGGAAAAGTTGAAATTTAAAATAAAAGAATAAAGAGAGAGAAAGAATAAAAGGAAAGCCTAGTGGGGCTGTGGCCATTCTTTATCCCTCTCACTACAAAAATCTACATTTTTATCGAGGTTATTTTTTCCATTTCCAGCAGTTTTAACCCCGGAAAATACGTTATCCGTGGTTAGGAAAACCGCTGGAAAAAGTTGCGTCGCTAAGTAATTATTAGCAGTTTTTTGAGAAACTGCCGCAATTTTTAGAATTTTGAAAACCGCCGGTACTAACGGGGGTTTTCTGAAAATCGCCGGTATTAGCGGGGGTGTCCTGAAAACCGCTGGTACTAGCGGAGGTTTTGTGAAAACCACCGATATTAACAGGGGTTTTGCTGAAACCGCCAGAACTAACCGAGGTTTGCTAAAACCGCTGGAAATGTGTACAAATTTTTTTTTTTTAGTTTTTTATTGTAATAAAATGGGATTATGATAAAATTAGTTTTATTAACCAAACAGACAATGAAATAATATGAACTAAAACTGAATATTGTATATAAAATAAAGTACATTGTTCAACATATTAATATGTTCATACAACTAATTGTTCATATATTAAAAAGAAAGATGTTCAATACTAAAAATATGACTGAGATGTTCATTACATTACTAAAAAAGAAATAATGTCTAATTTTGTTCTTTGTTACTTTCATTGTTTGGCTTGATCAAATACCTACAATATAACATAATACTTAGTTAGTATATTTAATAAATAGAATTATACAAATGAATTTAGCAATTATTACCGGTGATGGTTGAAACATAACAAAATGTAAAGGCAATGGACCCTGATGATTTTGCAACAAAAGTAGGACAATCATATAAACATATAAACAACAAGGAAACTTCAACTACTGGACTTGTTCCATCTATGTGGAGCAGGAGTGAAGATTTCAATTGTGAAAAACACAATTCTAAGTAGCTACCAGTGAATAGAATGCAAAAGTAAATTGAGCACCAACTAATCCAATGTATCTTGCATGTAAAAGCCAAATTAGTAGGGTAAAGAAACTGTGAAAAATGGGAGTAATGGTGGACACCTGATTACAAGCTCAAATAACATGATCTTGTGAAACCTTATAAGCCAACTTGGTTGTCTCATACATTATTGCATAAATTAAGTCATCCAAGCAATCCTTCTGAAGAACAAATTAAAAATGGATCTTCTTCATTAAATAAAAATGTAAAACCTATCGCATAATGTTCTTTAACAAAAAAAATGTTCATACACCGGTTGAAATAAAGATATACAAGCCTACTTGCATGCCTTACCTAAATTACTTTACTTTTTTTTTCAATGGAATTATGGTCCCAAATAATCTGCTAAAGATCTACACAGAAACACAGTTGGTTGGAGAAACAATAATAGAGGATTGTAAAATACCTAGCTTTGTTGAGCACACTCATGAGAGGCAAGGACAAATAGTATTGTGGTATCATAAATGGGTGCCAGTAATTGTTCAAGCCAATGACGACACCACATCCTAGCAATATCAAGAGGAAGCCACCTAGGGGCAAAAGGTCCAAATTTGTATTAGTATGATATCAAGCAAGTGAAAGTTTTCACTGAATAAACATTTATATATAATAATATCTTACCCATTGCAATTTAAAGCCATCCGACTTGCACCTCGTGCAACAAGGATCTGAAAAGAATAACATCAGTTCCAGTTTCAAAGGAAAAGCCACTAGGAATATTGAAATCAAAGCTAAATCAAATCTTGCCTGACAACATTTTAAATTGCCTCCACAAGCAGCATAATGCAAAGGAGTACTTCCAGCCCTGGATCAAATCACGTTAGTTATGTTGAAAGGGAGGTGTGGGGGAAGAACAACCATAAGAGATATTAAACACATTATATAAAAGAGATACTGATTAAATCCATTGATGTTCCATAATGAAATGTCACAGTAGACACATTGACGTTAAGATCAAGTAGATGTTGTACGCAATCAAAGTATCCATTTAAAGCAGCGATATGAAGGGCAGTGCTGCCACCATCAACAATCTTATTTACAAACTTGGACATGGCACTACATTGGAATAAAGTAAATAAATTGCAAGAATATAAAAACCTAAACTCTTGTATAGTGAGGCCTTAAATCACTCATAACAGCAAGCACCAAAAAAAATATCATTTTCATCGTTCCCCCAATATCACGGAGAGTGTGGGGTCAAGAAGAAAGGAAGGAACACAAGGGAGTGGGATGGGCAAATCGATTTTCAGCAACAAGGGAAGAAACATGAGGAATCTGCCCTATGAGGAATATGTGAAACGAAGGGAAGAAGGGAGGTGCTTTATATGCAGCGGATCGTTTGGTCCTGGTCACCATTGCCCGGAAAGGAGCTTGAGAGTTGTGATATTCGCGGAGGACGAGGAAGAATTGCCACTACCCGAGCCTCCAAACCTGAATTGAAGAGGAGTCATGAGATCAAGCTCCCCGGTTCCAACCTTGAGGATAAGGTTGTTCTGCAGCGGGGTGTATTGTTAGGATATAGGGTGATAGGATAGAAGGCAGGGGATCCGAACGGTAGGAGGAAGGGGGAAGCAAGCCGAACGGTGGAAGGCGGTGAAGAGCAAGAGCCGAACGGTAGGAGGAAGGGGGAAGCAATCCGAACGGTGGAAGGCGGTGAAGAGTTGGAGCCTATCAGTTGAAGAGTGACTATCCTAACTGCTATAACAGTTAGGATGGGCGGGAAATAGTTATATTAAATAAAGATATATTCTAGGAAAAATATTCAGTATAAGATATTTATAGTAAATAAAGATATATTCTAGGTGTCAATACCCAATTTCGTCCGGGTAAATAAGGTTTCACAAAAAAAAAAAGAACAAAAGAATAAAAAAAAAATATTATTTTGTTTTACTATTTGCACCCCCAAATTAAATTTTTATTCCTTAATTTAATGGCCCAAAATAATCTCACACTTTTTTACTTCCTCACCACCCATTTTCTCTTTTCACACCCCACTCTCCACATCACCATCCACCTCACCCTCCATATCACATTCCACATCATCTACCTTTTTTATTTACTTTTTCCACCTCATTTCCTTATTAATTTTTATATACCAACTTTTCTTTCTTCATCAATATTATTTCACCTACTTTCTCCACCCACTTTTTATATTATTTCTTTCACTTATTTTCCACATTAATTTTTACTATTTACTATATTTTATTTCCCCTACTTTCTCCACCCACTTTTTATATTATTTCTTTCACTTATTTTCCACATTAACTTTTTCTATTCAATTTTTTTATTATATTTTATTTCATCTAAATTTTCCACTAACTTTTTATATTATTTTTTTTACTTACTTTCCACATTAATTTTTACTATTTACTATATTTTATTTCACCTACTTTCTCCACCAACTTTTTATATTATTTCTTTCACTTATTTTCCACATTAACTTTCTCTATTCATTTTTTTTATTATATTTTATTTCATCTAAATTTTCCACCAACTTTTTATATTATTTGTTTTACTTATTTTCCACATTAATTTTTACTATTTACTATATTTTATTTCACCTACTTTTTCCACCAACTTTTTATATTATTTCTTTCACTTATTTTCCACATTAACTTTTACTATTTACTTTTCTATATTATATTTTATTTCATCTAAATTTTCCACCAACTTTTTATATTATTTCTTTCACTTATTTTCCACATTAATTTTTACTATTTACTATATTTTATTTCACCTACTTCTCCACCAACTTTTTATATTATTTCTTTCACTTATTTTCCACATTAACTTTTACTATTTACTTTTTTCTATTATATTTTATTTCATCTAAATTTTCCACCAACTTATTATATTATTTTTATTCATCAACTTTCTTCATCCTTAACTCTATAAATACCTACATTTTCTTCACACACAATTACATAATATGCATCTCTTCTCTCTCAAAACCTCTTCATTCCATCCCAAAACTCTACTTCATTTTTCCCTCACATTTTACTATTCCCTAATCCCTCTATACCTAGTAAATCCCATACCACATTTCTACTATAAATTCATCTTCTTCACCATCAATCTATCTCTCCTCACAACTTATTACAAGCAAAGTCTGGCTTCATCTTTCAAATCTTCAACAAGGTACACATTTTCTTTTCATTCTATTTATATGTATGTTGATCATTTTTTTTAGTTTATTAATTTATCCTATTTTCTACCACAATTTTATCCTATCTTTTTCACATTTTTACGTCATAGATATTTCCACTCACCTCTTTTTCTTAATGAAAAGAAAATATAAAAAATATATAAAACTTAAAAAACATGTAATGATATAAATATCGGTATGAATACTCGTGCGATCATACGCATCAGCCTAGTACTCATTACCCAAAATATAAAATAAACAAAAAAATCCGTGTGAGTGCTCGTGCGATCGTACGCATCAGCCTAGTGCTCATTACCCAAAAAATATAAAATAAACAACGAAAAAGCTGTGTGAGTGCTTGTGCGATCGTACGCATCAGCCTAGTGCTCATTACACAAAAAATATAAAATAAACAAAAAAAATCCGTGTGAGTGCTTGTGCGATCGTACGCATCAGCCCAGTGCTCATTACGCAAAAAAATAAAAAAATAAACAGAAAAAAGTCGTGTGAGTGCTCGTGCGCGCATCAGCCTAGTGCTCATTATGCAAAAAAATATAAAATAAACAAAAAAAGCCGTGTGAGTGCTCGTGCGATCGTACGCATAAGCCTAATGCTCATTACGCAAAAAATAAAAAATAAGTAAAAAAGTCGTGTGAGTGCTCGTGCGATCGTACGCATTAGCCTAGTGCTCATTACGCAAAAATCTAAATATTATATCAAAATACCAAAAAAAATATAAAATCTTCAAAAATAAAAACATCCATAAACAACAAACAATTTCTCTGCCAAAACTACGTGATCCTTGATTCTCCATTAAAAGTGGAGATACGTATAGGAGCAAGGCTAGTCCTTGTCAGGTTCACTTCCCCAAAAGTCCAAATTTATCCTTAATCATTTTCCAAACAAATTTTCTAAACAATTTCTCAAACAAACTTTTCAAGCAGTTTCCAAAAGAACTACGTAACCCTGATTTCTCGTTTTGAATGAGGATACGTAGGAGCAAGGTCAATCCTTGTCGGGCCCAAAAAACTAAAATATATATTTTGTTTCTTTAGAGTTTTATTTTAGGGGATAGTTAAACATTTTGAAAACCACATCATATTCGCGTATTTAGTTAAAGGTACTGCCTGAGGGCAGGCGTTGTAGGGTGCTAATACCTTCCCTACATGTAACCGACTCCCGAACCAAGAATCTCATTTTCGTAGACCATGTCTTATCATTTTATGGTTTTTCCGTAGTTTTCCAGAATAAACTATGGTGGCGACTCCAATTCTCTTTTTTAAACCCTTTCGTCGTTTTTTTTTTCAGGTCGTCGTCCCGTCGCGGTTCCGGTTGCGACACTAGGGAAATATTCAATATAAGATAATTATAGTAAATATATTCTAGGAAAATATTTAGTATACGGTAATTATAGTAAATAGAGCTATATTCTATTTACTATAATTATTCAGTATAAGTTGGGCAGGAAATATTTAATATAAATATAGCTAGAGGTTATTGTTAGGGTTAGGTTTTTATTATTGAGTTTGTTAACAGGCGACTGCGGCTGCAGTTCTGTGAGGGAGGTTATGCTCCCAAACTAGGGAGGTTATGCTCCCAGTTATCTTTGTTCACTTTTGCTTATTCAGAGAGTTATATTACCATCAATAAAAGAAATTCATTCGTCCATTATCATTCGTTCATTGTTCTGTGCTTGTTATGAGTGTGTGAGAGGTTATCTGGTTAGGTTTCGTACCTAGGAATCTAACACCTGCACTATATTCTCATACTTCCATTGTGAAAGTCATTTACTTTTCAATTGGATTCTAACAATGTAGGTAGCTCATTTCTTGTCAACAGTAGGTCATTTAATAGAAATTACTCTCAATTCCCTTTTATCAGTTAGTAGTTGACAATGACTTCAAGCATAAATTATCTCCATTTTTCTTATGTGTCTATTTGATTAATGCAGATTCATTTAGTAAAAAGGCAGATGGGTGCTTCTCTCTCAAATTAGCTTAAAAAGAAACTCATTGCTTTTTTTATTCTTATTTTTCTCTTTTAAAAGTCTTTATACTAAAGTTTGTCCAAACGTACCCCAAATCCACTTAGACAATTTAGCAGTTGAATATTTTTTCATTAGCAATTTTTTTTCTAATCTACATACTTTCTATCTCCAATTTTCTGATATGTAGATTAACTTGGTCACAAAGGCGGATGGATGTTGCATTCCTCCCAGGTATGATGATCAACTAATTTATTTGTTCTAGTTTTTGTTTCATATATGACAGATGGGAACACTCTGTCTAACTTTAAATGTCAAATGTCTTTCTTTTCATATTCAAAAAGCATAAAATATGTTACTTTTAAACTCCACCAATGATCTCATTGTCGTTCCAAATTCATGGTTGCATTAGGCCATCAAAATTCAATATAAAACCAATAGAAACCATGAACATAAATCACTCAAGAGGTCTAACTAAAAATGAATTAGAATTGAAAAGAAAATAAGAAACAAAAAGGAAATAAATTCCCTCGTAAACCAAATCAGCTACCGGACGAGTTAAAAACAATATACGCACAAGCTAAGTTTAATTTACGAAAGAGCTAACTCATTGTTCATTCTAGTTTCTTTAGCTAACGTGTTTCCAAAAAGGTTTATTCAAATATACACCTAATCCTAGGCAAAGATGAGGTTTGCATTACACCATTTCCATTCAACCAAAAATAGTCAAAACCCCAAACGTGAATAACTCATTTGACGATTGATTCATTTAACAATAAAATTTCATGTAAAACAAGAAAAATGACAAAAATAATGTTTGAAAGTACCTTTTATTTATCCACAAGACAGTCATTCAGACTCAACCGACTCAACCTTAGGAGTTGTATCAGAAAATTAAACAATGAATAAGGAATCACAAAAAAATCATGATAATAAACCACGATTACAAACATCGTTAATGAAAATCACCAAACAGATCACACCTCTGTAGTTGAAAACAACAAAATACGTAATGGAGTTTCCACATTGCCCAATAATTCCCAAAATAAAAACCCTAAAACATTCAATTTGAAAAAAATGGTTTCAGAAATTGAGTGATTGACCATGGAGAAAGGGATGGCGACCGTCCTTGCCCCAACCAATACCATGTCTGGATTCGAGGTACTACATACCCAAAGAACATGAAGATTGAAGAGATAAGATTGAAGAGTTTGAGGGGTACCCTTCAGTAGAGTCCTCGACGACTCGCCGCCTCGACCTCGACGCTCAGCCCAAGCAGGGGAAGAAGCTCCACGAACACGAACCAGGGGAAGATTGGGGGTTTGGGGGAAAATTCCACGAAGGCAGCGGGGAGTGAGGGAATCAATGCTTAGATACTTAAGAATTAGAAGAAGGAATGAAGGAAGGAAGGAAGGTGAGAGAACAATAATATTTAGTAATTACAATGAAAATAAAAAAGTATTTGCGATTTTAAACATAACCACGGGAAATTATTCGAGGTTTCTAAAACCGTCAAAAAATAACCCCTTCCAAAATCTATTATTTTTGTAGTGTCTTTTCCGCTTATTTAACACCCGGAATAAGGAACCTTAGAATTCATTCTACCCATCGACTATTGGATCATTAATTTTTTTTTATGGAATGTTGCTCGTTAGAGCTTGATAAGAACAATAAAATAAATGAAACATGAAAGAAAGTTGTTCCCTCCATCACAGTGTTTTCTACACCTTTCCAAAAAAAAATTTAATTCTAAAATTATCCTTTTTACTTTTAACATTTAACCTTTTTTACTTGAAAAATTATTCTTTGACACACCTAAATTGTTTACATTCATTTGACACTACCCTTACTTACTTTTTCTTCTCTTCTTTCTTGAAAAAATACAAAATTTTACACTTTTATGACCATTTTACCGTTATATCCTGTGTTAAATTAGTGTAAAAGTGTGTCATGGTATTATTTCTCTTTTTACTTTTATGTCAACTTTAATTACCCTACAGCTCTCTCTCATTTTCACTTGCCTACAACTGCAACTCCACCCTCCCGTCTTACTTTCTCTCTTTCTCTCCATATCCGTTTCTTCTCCTATCATTCTCCATTTCTGTTTCGAGTTCCTTCCTTCTTTCTTCTCCATTTTTGTGCCTTGGTGTGTGTTGGCGGTGCGCCGTTCGTTCGGACCGTCGTTCTTGTTGTGGTGGTTTGCGTTTTTCGTTTGGTCTACGAGAGGTTGGGTTTTCATCCTATGCTTTGTATGAATGATAGATAGTTTCATTTTAATGTATTTGAATGTATATTCCATGTGCTGTGATCTGTGATGTTTGCTGCGATGTGTGCCTGTCTTTTTGTGTTTGTGCAAACGAAGAAGATATCCGCGAACGGCTCAACGGATATGGGACATCCGTTTGGCCTTCAATGGATGTCCATATCTGTTCACGGATGTTGATATTCGTTTAAGAATCCAACGCACTGACATCTGTTATAGTGTTCAAAGTATGTTTCCACACCTGCGTGCGTGCCACCTCCATTGGACCACCAGTAAGATAAATCTCTGCCACCAATGATCCTTCTTCTTGCATCACCACTAAGCTTTGCCACTCCTCCAGTAACCACTAGAGCACCTTCTTGCACTACCATAAAGAAGAATCACAATTGGGGAGAAGAAAATGAAGAGCATATTGATTTCCGTGAAAGTGGTGGGATATGGGGGTGCATTCATATGAAGTGGTTGGATGTTGGTGAAAGTTAAAACAAAAAATTAAAAATTTACAGTAGGGCAAAAGAGGAATGAGGAGGTGAATGGAGCATTATGTGGTGGTGTAATGGTGGTGAAGGGAACAACTCTCAACATGAAATGCAAGTAACAAATAGTTGGATTTGATCCATAAAATCTAATTCATTTTTACTACAACTTAACACCCATAAAATCTAAATCGTCATAGTGGAGATCCTTCAAAACTCATGTTTGAAAGAAGATTGGAGGTAGACTCTTTTTATTCGAACCAATATAAATTCAGGTGTGTTTCTTGTTTCATTCCTTCAAAATCATACTAGCTATTACATCAATGCTAAACTTCAAGTTGTTCCAAATGGATGTAAAAAGTGTCGTCTTGAATGGATTCATCAAAGAGAAGGTATATGTAGAACAACCTCCAAAATTTCAAGATTTTGACTTTCCTTGTCACAACTTCAAACTAGAGAAAGATTTATATTTCCTAGAGCAAGCTGGCTATATACCTGATAAGTGTAAAAAAGAGTTGTTTTTACACTTATAAACGATCTCAATCTTCTAATTATTCATGTTATTACTCAGTGAAATGTTGTAATAGGAAGTAGATTGTCATGTAAATTACTGTACAGGAAAGGATGTATAATTAGGAGTCTGTCAGCCAATTCTCGCATAGCGCAAGCCAAAATTTGCACTGCCAAGAAACGGGAATTCGCATAGCGCACCAATACTTGTGCACTATGCGAATAACATCAGTTGAGAGGCAGCAGTTACACGAAATTCGCATAGCGCACAGACACCTGTGCGCTGAGCGAATTAATGAAGTTATGTGGTTTTAAAAGACGTGACAGAAAGGCAGAATCTATCTTCTGACACAGGAAAATAGCCAGAAAAATACTGGAGAATTCAGGAGACGATCAGGAGACCTGTCAAGACATCAAGACTTCACTTTCTGCAAGGAATAGCTGTAAAGAGTACGTTTGAGATGTCTAGGATAGGCTAAATTTTCTGTTCCTTGGAATTGCTTGCATGACGAAACATAATGTAAATTTCCTATGCAATATATATTTCTGTTCTTGTTCTTTTCTTGACTTGCTTTTGATTATACAGAAGTATTAATCTCTTTAAAAAGTTCTTTTGTACTGGGAAGTGTTTCTATAACTAGGAAAAGAAACTAAAAGTAACTATGCTAGGAATAGCTTCTGTGCTTTTGGTCATTCTCAACATCTGAATTTAATGCAAAATTATCTGATGAATTAATTAAGGAATTAATACCTCAATAGATAATTTTAGAACTTGTTTTAAGGAATTAAACCAAGATACTCTCATGGGAATGCTTGAACAGAATATATGTTGTCCAGGATCTTACTGTAATGTTAGTCAAATACCAATTCCAGTGATCTTTTATCGCATTTTTCAATATTAATTATTTTTACGTTGTTAATTTCATGCTTAATTCCAAATTGAAATCACAAATGTTCTCATCAGTAATTGATCTTGATAAACAATTATAATTGAATAACGTAACTCAAATTCCCTTGGGAGAACGATACTCTTTTACTCATTCACTGTATTACTTGAAACGATTTGATATACTTGCCAAAAAGTTATCAAGTTTTTGGCACAGCTGAGGTTGGCTATGCGACTAGATGATTTTTATGAAGCAGTGATTTACTCGCACAGCGAATAACATGCGCTATGCGAGGGAGAAAAAGAAATTGTTCAGAGATAGTGGTTCGCATAGCGCATTACATGCGCTTTGCGACTTAAAAATTTAATTTACTCTCTATAAAACGATTCGCATAGCGCATTGGATAAGCAAGGCGAGCAAAATCACTAGAGCAACTTGGGAGAAAGTGAGCATTTAATTCGTAGAGCGCACACTTTGCGCTATGCTACCAAAGTTTGAAGGACATCTTTGTCAAAATATTCGCAAGGCGAAAGTTTGCGCAGAGCGAATTAATTGTGAGAGGGGATTTTCGTACTTTAGTTCGCATAGCGCATAGCTGTGGTGCGCTATGCGAATGTTCTTGTTCAAAAAAAAAAAACTTAGTCGCACAGCGCACAACTAAGGTGCGCCTAACGACTAACCTATCAATTAATGACATTTATTACGAGCTGATTCGCACAGCGCACAACTGTGGTGCGCTATGCGAATCTACTCGTCCCAGGTTTTAAAATATTACTCCTTCCATTTTCATTTTACCCTAGCCACACTTCTATCCCATTTCCGCACAGCGAACGCAGACATCTTCTTCAACCAACTTCTTGTTCTCCATTGCCACCACTTCCCATTCTTGGCTCTGCTTCTGTCTCTTCAAGGCCATCTTCACTCTCTGTTCCTTGGTAACTCTCAACAGGTTTCAATCCTTCTCTTTGCTTCTGTGTTCTTAATGTTCATAAGAATCTCCTACGCTTTCTTGTCTACTGGGCATGCTCTGTTCATTTGAAGCAAATCGTGCATATAATTTTCAGTCCAAATCTGGTTTTGCTCATATGATGAACATGCATTTGCACTGTCAATTGATCTCTACTGGATGTCCTCTGCACTGTCTCTCGCTAGGCAATCAGTTCGCATAGCAAATGATAAGTCTAGTTTTCTGATATGTCTCTCGTTAGGCGACATATTCGCATAGCGAATTATATGTTTGCTTTCTGATATGAAATTCGCACAGCGACTCTTGTCGCATAGCGAATGGTCTTGAGAGAAGACACATATTTCTAATTTTTCGCATAGCGAGTTCATCGCAAAGCGAATTATTCTTCACAACAGGCACTGAAAGTGCATTTTCGCATAGCGCACACTGGCGCATAGCGAATTCCATCTGGCAGCATATCTGTTTTATGTCATTCACTTGCTTTATCCCTTCTTCCACAATTGTTTGCACTGTCTATTATTTCTTGCAGATGGCACCTCCCAAGAGCACACAAGAAAAGAAGAGGAAGACCACCCGAGGGTCTTCTTCTAGATCCCAACCTTCAGAAGCCCAAGAGGAGAACCTTGTCCTGAACTATGATCAGGACCGTTTTATTTCAGAGGCACATTCTGATAGGTTCCAACAGAATATTATGGGCAGGGCATTATTACCTGAGAGGAGGATTGAATTGAAACCTGGAGAGTATGACCATATCCAAGAAGAATTGGAGAAGAGAAAATGGAATTTTGTATTAGCCAACCTCCCAGATGAGATTGATGAAGTATTGGTCAAGGACTTTTATGCAAATTCCTGGGAACTTGACCACTCTCAGCCTCACTCTAGAGTCTCCAAAGTGCGAGGCAAGCTAGTACGCTATGACCGCAGTTTATTGAATAGGATTCTGAATACACTAATGTTTCAGCCGTGCCCTCTAGGCGCTTTCATGTCCAGCTATCCTGACCATGACCTTATTGCATCCACTTTATGCCTCCCAGGATATGGCTATCAGTTAGGGACTAGTGGGACGCCAGTGAGAATATTAAGGAAACATTTGAATTCACTGGCCACCATCTAGAGTCTCTTCACGTTCACAAACATCTGTCCCAACTCTCATACTTCCGACATCAACCTAGAAAGGTCGTATATGGTATATGGTATTATGACAAGGATTGATATGGATGTGGGAGCTTATATCTCTCAAGAGATGGCACTAATTGCTAATAATGATACCTGTAAGCTTGGATTTCCTGCTCTGGTGACAGCCGTGTGCAAGGCAAGTGGAGTCGCTCAAGTCTCTGATATCATTTTGAAACTTCAACCTCCTCTCAACAAGAATTTTTTTGATAAGAATTGCACCAACAGGGGAGAGTTCTCTGCTATGAATGCCCCTCCTCCAGTTCTCCCTCCTCGCAGGAATGTTAGAGCTGCCAGACCACCCGTAGCGCCTTCCGTTCCTTCACCTGATCTTTTCACTCGCTACATGCAGCAGAGTCTGGCTCGACAGGATGACATTCGCGACTGGTGCACTAGTATGCGGCAGGGTCAAGTGTCCTTACAGGATAACATGTATAACTTGTCCCTGGGCATCCCTAATTTTCCTCTAGATTCACTGATGACTGGAGCCTAGTTTGTCGCGCAGATTCCATGGCCTGAGGTCAGGCCTGAGTCCAGGTGGGGGAGTGCTTATCCAGGAGCACCAGAGCCAGAGCTAGATGAGCAGGAGGACATGATGGCAGGCGATGGTGATGAGGAGGAAGAGGAGCCAAATCCCAGATGGACACAGTAGAGTTATCATTCACAGGAGAGCCAGTGGAGATCAAGATCTGATGGGTCTTGGTAGAGCGACTCATATTGTTTATGTTGATTGTCATTTTGTAGTTGAGTTTAGTTGTTCGTATGTGGAACTTTGTTTAGTTGATTTATGTTTGTGGTTGTAAAGACAATTGTCTTTTGATTTAATGTTTTGGCATTGTCTGATTAAGTTATGTGATTTTTTAGGATGATGACATGTATGTTTGTGGTGGTTGTGCTTCAAAAATTTTTATCTGTGTGTATGAATATGACCAGATCTGTGAGTGTTGAGAGCATATATTGATTGAAAGATATTGAGTTGTCTAGATATGGAATTGGTTTTTGCATTATTTTGATTCTACGTATGTACACTACACTTTTTGGTTAAGGATGAAAAAGGCCATGTTTAATATTGATTATATAGCTACTTGGCCAGATAGCCAACCTTTAGACACTGTGATACATTTGTGAACCTGTTGAGCCTTGAAAATTTTTTCCTTCCACCTTGAACCTATTAGATGATATCCTACCTTACACCTTAAAAGAGAACATGTATTATGCTTTAAAAGAAGTTAAGGTTGAATTCAAGTTTGTGAGAAGAACAGATCAATAAAAAAAAAGCTCAAAATAAAAAAGAAGGTTGAGCTGTGAAAGAAAATGGTATGTGATGAATGATATATTTTGGGATTTGAGTACTGGATTGGGAATTGAAGCTGTTCTCTTCTTAATAGGTGTCTTTGAATCCAAGAAAAACCATGATTCTTTTTCTAGCCAAGCCAAGCTTTAACCTGAAAAGACCTTTGGACATAACCAATAGTGTGTAAAATTTGTGAATCAAATGAAATTCAAAAGCTGATGAAGTTCTATGACAATTCTACTATCATGTGAGGACAAACACTTGAGTGTAAGTAATGATAAATGTTGATCTGGTTTTTCATATTCTATGAACAGGTGATTTTGTGAGTGATGCACCATGTCATACTTGTTGAAATCTTTGGGAATGCATGTGATTTTTTTTATGTGCAAAGTCATTCTATCAAAATGTCAAATGTCTTTTGTGTTGTGTTGTTCAGTTTCTTTCTGTGATTTCCTGAGGGCATGAAATAGTTCAAGTTTGGGGGAGTTGATAAGTGTGAAAAAGAGTTGTTTTTACACTTATAAACGATCTCAATCTTCTAATTATTCATGTTATTAATCAGTGAAATGTTGTAATAGGAAATAGATTGTTATGTAAATTATTGTACAGGAAAGGATGTATAATTAGGAGTCTGTCAGCCAATTCTCGCATAGCGCAAGCCAAAATTCGCACTGCCAAGAAACAGGAATTCGCATAGCGCACCAATACTTGTGCGCTGTGCGAATAATATCAGTTGAGAGGCAGCAGTTACACGAAATTCGCATAGCGCACATACACTTGTGCGCTGAGCGAATTAATGAAGTTATGTGGTTTTAAAAGACGTGACAGAAAGGCAGAATCTATCTTCTGACACAGGAAATAGCCAGAAAAATATTGGAGAATTCAGGAGACGATCAGGAGACCTGTCAAGACATCAAGACTTCACTTTCTGCAAGGAATTGCTGTAAAGAGTACGTTTGAGATGTCTAGGATAGGCTAAATTTTTTGTTCATTGGAATTGGTTGCATGACGAAACATTAATGTAAATTTCCTGTGCAATATATGTTTCTGTTCTTGTTCTTTTCTTGACTTGCTTTTGATTATACGGAAGTATTAATCTCTTTAAAAAGTTCTTTTGTACTGGGAAGTATTTCTAGAACCAGAAACGTAAGAAAAGAAACTCAAAGTAACTACGCTAGGAAT
Source organism: Vigna umbellata (assembly GCF_029865625.1). Classification (NCBI taxonomy): domain Eukaryota; kingdom Viridiplantae; phylum Streptophyta; class Magnoliopsida; order Fabales; family Fabaceae; genus Vigna; species Vigna umbellata. The sequence goes on from NC_142166.1 coordinate 35,941,078, forward strand.
AACTTCTGTGCTTTTGGTCATTCTCAACATCTGAATTTAATGCAAAATTATCTGATGAATTAATTAAGGAATTAATACCTCAATAGATAATTTCAGAACTTGTTTTAAGGAATTAAACCAAGATACTCTCATGTGAATGCTTGAACAGAGAATATATGTTGTCCAGGATCTTACTGTAATGTTAGTCAAAGACCAATTCCAATGATCTTTTATCGCATTTTTCAATCTTAATTTTTTTTACGTTGTTAATTTCATGCTTAATTCCAAATTGAAATCACAAATGTTCTCATCAGTAATTGATCTTGATAAACAATTATAATTGAATAACGTAACTCAAATTCCCTTGGGAGAACGATACTCTTTTACTTATTCACTGTATTGCTTGAAACGATTTGGTATATTTGCCAAAAGCATGCCTCAAATACCCTGATGAACCTCGTGACTATACTTTGTTTAAAGCAGGAGGAATGAAGAGATGACCGATTAAGTGCATTTGGAAATGTTGGAAATGCCATATTACAAGTTTTAATTGATTGTTGTGATAACATAGTTTGTTAAAATGCTTCACTATGTACATCTATATGTTATTAATTGATTAAGTTAATATATAATTTATTAACAACATTAGTAATAGGTTTTGTATAAATGTGGGGCTGACTTCAATTCGAAAAAAATATACAATGAAATCAAGAACAGAGAATCTCGAAGAAAGAAGAATGATTAACATTTCTTGAAGAGTGCAAAGGTTGGACACTTGGAAATCAATCAAGAAGCTGTCAAAAAGAGGCTAAGCATGTCTAGATCTGCCTGACTATTAGTTTATATTGTAAAATTTGCACTTCAGGTGTATTTAGTTCTTTACTTTTACTCTGAATCAACATGTTATATGTGTGTTGTGTAGGTAAGAAAGATAAGTGATTGTGTGTAGCATCACTTGCAAAAATTTGTTCTTTGGTTGATAGAGTTTAGGATTACTAAGAATAACTTGGATATATATAAACACTAAATCATTATAATGGAGATCCTTCCAAACTCAGGTTAGTGAGAAGAAAACTGGATGCAGACTCTTTTAATAAATTCTTGTGTGTTTCTTGTTTCATTCTATTACTTGTTTTTGGTATCTTTAAAAGAGTGAAAAATCTATTGAAATAGCTACCAAACATCAATTTCTTATGGTAAAAGAGTTAAAAAAAAGTGTAAAATCAATTCGCCCTATTTTAATTGAGAATTATTAGTGTTAACATCTTTAACAATCACCGATTCATAATAGAAATTATTTTAGTTACTAATTTAGAAACTAATTATAACTTTTTGAAACTATTTTATTTATCAATAATTTTTGTTTATAAATTGGTATCTAAATTGGTTACTAGTGGCTAATTACTTTTAATCTATAATATTAGTCATTCTTTAAAGATTTATATATATATATATATATATATATATATATATATATATATATATATATATATATATATATATTAAAATTTGAATTTTAATAATTATTCAAAATTTTTATACAATTAAGTGTTTGTTGTGTAGTATATAGATGAACTTATATAATTTTTTTTATGAATTTAAAGATGTGAGACATATCATTAATAAAGAAGTTTAATTAAATGTTAAGTCTCTTATAAATATTAATATTTTTAATTAAGTTCTCATTAAAAAATTATTTTAATTGATTGTTTATTTTATTTTATTTTAATCGAGTCGTCACTTTATGTGATGTGATCCTTTAAGTAATCAGTACAATACTATAAACTTAGATAATAATTTTTTTTTTAATTTCTTATTGTTTAACGTCATTATTTAGTGTTTTCACAATTTGAATTTTATTTTAATATTTAATTTATAAAATGAAAAAAATATGTTTTGTTTCTATGTAATTTAGAACATGAATGTATTAGACTAATTTGCTCCTTAAAACAACTTTACTATTTTTTAAATGAAAAAACTAGACCTTTTTTCAAAAGAAAGTCTCATTTCAAGTACCAAATTTTATTTACAAGAGAAGAAGCAAAGTCACACTACCTTTATAAGAAATAAAATCGTATTTAAAACTCAATTTTTATTTTTGATAAATAATGTTTGACATATTTATGTCACTATGACAATATTATATCAATTAGATTAGATTGGAACATCAAATTTCATCAAATAATATATAACAATGGAAACTTAATTTTTGGGTTAAATATGTTTTTAGTCCCCAAACTATTGGTCATTTCTGGTTTTCGTCCCTCTTCCAAAGTAAGGTACACTTTAGTCCTCATTCTTTAGAAAAACGTTCGTTTTAGTTCTCAAAATTTTGTTTTTAGTCCTCGTTTTAGTCCTCAAAACGTTCGTTTTTTCGACTAAAACAAACGTTTTTTAAAGATTGAGGACTAAAGTGTACCTTACTTTGGAAGAGGGACGAAAACCAGAAATGACCAATAGTTTAGGGACTAAAAACATATTTAACCCTTAATTTTTTTATATAGCCCATACTTTTTTAAAACCTGAACACTTTTCTTAGTATTTTTAAAAGGGGTTTTACTCCCTACACCACCCCACTTTGCTCCCTGCACCACCACATTTTTTTAAAATTCCAAAATTATCCTTTATATTTTAAAATATCCTACACCCCACCCCTTTTCTTCAACGGATGTCAACATCCGTTGAAGAAAAAATTCTTCCACGGACGTGCTACATCCGTTAACGGATGTGGCGACATCCGTTGCCTTTTTTGTTTTTTAGTTTTTAGTTTTTTTATTTTTTTTGTTTTAAATTAATATATAAATATTATTTAATTATTTTTAAATTATAACTTAATTATTTATAAATTAATTTTATTTTATTTAATAAAATAATTATTATTAATTTTAATTTATGTATTATTATTTAAATAATAATTAAAAAATTTATTATAAATATATTAAAACGGATGTGCCACATCCGTTAACGGATGTGGCGACATCCGTTGCTTCTTTTGTTTTCTAGTTTAGTTTTTTTATTTTTTTGTTTTAAATTAATATATAAATATAATTTAATTATTTTAAAATTATTACTTAATTATTTATAAATTAATTTTATTTTATTTAATAATATAATTATTATTACTTTTAATTTATGTATTATTATTTAAATAATAATTAAAAAATTTGTTATAAACATATTAAAACCGATGTGCCACATCCGTAACGGATGTGGCGACATCCGTTGCTTTTTTTCTTTTTTTAGTTTTTAGTTTTTAATTTTTTATATTTTAAATTAATATATAAATATTATTTAATTTTTTAAAAATTATTATTTAATTATTTATAAATTAATTTTATTTTATTTAATAAAATAATAATAATTATTTTAATTTATATATTATTATTTAAATAATAAATAAAAGACTTTTTAAAAATATATTAAACGGATGTGGCACATCCGTTGAAGTTTTTTTTTTTTTAAATAAAAATAATAAACTAAAATATAAAATATGTAAATGGATGTTACGGATGTCAACATCCGTTGAAAGTGAAACGGATGTTGACATCCGTTTTATAGAAGGGCAAATAAGGTATGGGGAGGTGCAGGGAGCGGTTGGCGGTGGTGGAGGGAGCATCTCTTTTAAAAGTACTTTAAGTTGAAAAAAAACATGCATACATTTTACAGGAACAAATAAATGACTATGTCGAGTGGAGCTAAGATGTTATTGATTTAAAGTTCTCCAATCATCCTACGGTAAGAATGTTAAACTTTTACATGTGGCATATTGTCTTTAAAACAAATTTCTAAGAATCTAAAAATTTTTACAATTATTTTGAAATCAATTTTTGTATAAGAATTTTCACATAAAACAAACGATGATTCAAGAGTTTTTTTTTTTTTAACAAAAGGATTGTGTTTGTTTATTTATAGGTGTCTCATATTGAAGCTTACATAATCTTTTGGTACACTAAGTTTTCATATAACACTTAAATATAGTTATGTAAATACATTATTTATTTAAACATAATTATATAAATAAATTATTTATTTAAATATAATTATATGAATAAATTATATATTCAAATAGAATAATCACACTTCTTAATATAAATTAAAAATAATAATACCCGATGCAGGAATCTCAAACTAGTTCTTTAAAACAAATTTCTAAAGAAATCAATTTTTGCATTAGAATTTTCACTTTTACTTATAATTTTGAATATTAATTTTTTTTCATCTTTTTATTAAAATTATTTTAAATTTATTATATGTTGATATATTACAATATGCTAAAAATTTATTGAATATTGAAATTTATAAACATAACAAATAAGTATAAATTAATAACCAGCGTAATAATACTTATTAATCATATGCCACATTTTTAATTTGATAAAGAAGACAAATAAGATAATAATTGTATTCCATTTATAAATAATATAAAAATTTTATTATACAATTATATAATTTTTATAATATTGGGTAATGTTTTTGCTATGGGTCCTAGGTTGTCAAGGCCCAGACTGTAGCAGTTTCTAGATTCCAAAATGAATTCTAAAGGGTTAAAATGGTCGTGATTGTCCACTCCACTTATTAAAGCGTATGCAAATTACACAAAGTACAATACGCCACCAGGGATGACAACAGGTTAGATTATTGATAGTGTCTGTCCTTGTTGAATAAAATTATATTTGCTATCCAACCTGTTACTCGTGCGGTTTTTATTTAAAAAAATATGTGCAGGTATTTTAAAATATGTTTATATGTAAAGGATAAAAAAAAATATTTTATATATTTTTAAAATAAAATTTAAATAAAATTATACAAATATATATAATATAATATAAATTAAATTAAATATAAATTAAAATTTAATTTTAATTAAATTTAACCTAATGAAATATAATTTAATTTATTTTTAATTAAAAAATATAGAAATTATTTTGTTTTTTGCGGGTAAAGAGTATCCGTGGGTTGGGTAGTATACTATCTATATACGACCGTTTAGAAGCGGGTATTAAAATATTCGTTATTCGTTATCCGCGAATAGTATGCGGATACCCGTGTCCGCAGATTTTTTTTTTATCATCCTTAAATACGACTTCATACATCAAATAAAAAATGTTTCTTAAAGAAGCATATTAAAGAGTGTGATTCAATAAAATCTTTTAAGTTTTTCTATTATAAGATAATTTAAATTTATGTAAACTTGCACCATATTTACATACTATAATTAAATTTTGATAATTTAATATATCGGTTATTATTTATAATTCGATTATTATTTATTATATTGTTATTATATTCTTTAGGTAAATATTATTCTAATAAAAACATAAATTCATAATCATGTTAATTATATAAATATAATTAGTATTTTCTAAGGAATATTCAATTTTAAAACACTCACTCTCATGTTATTCTAAACAATCTCCTCTCAATAGTAATGAAATCATTTACTAATAAAAATAACAATCAAGCCATTGTTAGTCACTTAATCACAAATCCACACTCAAGATCTGAATAAGGACAATATAAAATTTAAATAAATTTATTAAATTATTAATGAATATAAATATTATTTTTTAATTAATTAAAATTATATATCATAATCACTAGTAAAAAATCGGGTTTTTACAGCGCACATTATGCCACGGTTCAACGAAAACCGCAGCATAATGGTGCGCGGTGGCAGTTTTGTAAATAAAACGAACATATATGCCGCGGTTCTACTGGGAACCGCGGCATATACCCCAGTCAACCATTGCCTTTGACGCCACGTATGAATAAAAAATTAAATAACAGAGTATATGCCGCGGTTCTCTGCACAACCGCGGCATATACCCAGCCAATTTATTGAAGGTGCTGACTGGGTCAGAGAATTTCAGAAGTTACAGGGGGTATATGCCGCGGTTCCCCAGAGAACCGCGGCATATACCCCTGTAACGTCTCAACTTCTCTGCCAGTCAGAGAATTTCAGAAGTTACAGGGGGTATATGCCGCGGTTCTCTGGGGAACCGCGGCATATACCCCCTGTAACTTCTGAAATTCCCCAGAAGGCAGTTGGGAAGCAGTTGTGTTGAGTACGTTACAGGGGTATATGCCGCGGTTCTACGAGCAACCGCGGCATATTCTGCTATCTGAAATTAATTTAATATTGATTTGAAATATTTCGAGGTATATACCGCGGTTCAGCGGGCAACCGCGGCATATAGTTTGAAAATAATTTCAAAAATGCCATTTAGTATTATTTTTTTAATCAGTATATGCCGCGGTTGCTCGTAGAACCGCGGCATATACCCCTATTATACCGCGGTTAAGTAGTGAACCGCGGTAGATTCTCCCGTTCAGAGTTAAAAATTAAAACTTTGAACAGTGATCGTCTTCTTCCCGCAAGCTGTTTCGCGTTTTCTCTTTTCCCTCCGACTCCCATCATCTCCGATACGCTATTTTTCTCCGTTTAAACTTCAAATTGTTCGGTTCTTTCTCATTTGTGACGATAAACAACAGTTTTTGGCCGATCAAAAGCATTTGAAACGCGTCATTCCCACTCCTTTGCGATTTCGTTTTTTTTGCACCAAGCGTTTTCGTCGTTCTTCTTCCAGGTATTTATGCCCTTTTGCATTGTTAAGATGATTTCTTCATTAGTTTTTGCATAATGCTATAGTTTTGGTAATGTATGAAGGTTCTATAGTTTTGGTAATGTATGAAGGTTCTATAGTTTTGGTAATGTATGGTATAATTTTTGCTTTAATTTTGATAATGCATGAAATTGTTATAGTTTTGGTAATGTATGGTATGATTTTTGCTATAGTTTTGGTAATGTGTGTTGTAGTTCTTGTATTATTTATAAACCTTAAAATATTATTTATGTAATATTTAGGAATATGGATCGAAATTGGATTAATTTACCACGTATTAGTGCTGAGTACGAGAGAGGTGTAGAGGAATTTATACAATTTGCGCAACGTAATGAGGGGAGAACTGATGATGAAGTGAAGTTTAGATGTCCTTGTGTGAACTGTTTGAATGGGAGAAAGTTGAACGCAACTCAAATTAGAGAACATCTTATATGTGATGGTTTTCTAAGATGCTATACAACATGGATCTGGCACGGCGAAGAAATGGATTTTCCCACTGACTCTCAAAGTGTAAATGTTACTGATTCCACCATGGAAGAAGATCGACCGGATGAAGACAAATTGGAGGACATGATCCGCGATGTTGGAGCAGAAAATTTTGCCAAAGCTCATGTGTATGAGACGATGTCGACTGATGCGGAAACACCTTTGTATGTCGGTTCAACTAAGTTCACACGTTTATCAGCGGTGTTAAGGCTCATGAATTTGAAGGCGAGCAATGGATGGACTGATAAGAGTTTTACAGAACTGTTGACGTTGTTGAATGAAATGTTGCCAGATGGAAATACACTGCCCACTCGTAATTATGATGCGAAAAAAATTCTTTGTCCAATGGGTATGGAGTATAAAAGGATACATGCTTGTCCCAATGACTGCATTTTGTATAGGAAAGAGTTTGAATTTTTGACAAAGTGTCCAAAATGTGGCTTATCACGATACAAGTCAAAAAACAATAGTGAAGATAATGGTCAGATAGAAAAAAATGGATCTGCTTTGAAAGTAGTTTGGTACCTTCCAATAGTGCCCAGACTTAAGCGTTTGTTTGCGAATCCCAAAGATGCTAAAAATCTTAGATGGCATGCAGATGAGAGAAAAATTGACGGGCTGCTTCGTCATCCAGCTGATTCAAAGCAATGGAAAAATATTGATCGACAATTCCCCGAATTTGGTAAAGAGTGTAGAAATCTTAGGCTTGCTTTAGCCACTGATGGAATGAACCCATTTGGTAATCTGAGTACCAATCACAGTTGTTGGCCAGTTATATTGATAATTTACAACTTATCTCCTGCATTGTGCATGAAGAGGAAGTACATGATGTTATCTATGATGATATCTGGTCCAAAGCAGCCTGGAAATGACATAGATGTTTATCTAAGCCCACTAGTTGAAGACTTGAAGGTTTTGTGGGTTGACGGGGTTGAAATATTTGATGCATTCGCTTCAGAGACTTTTATGATGCGTGCAATGTTATTTTGCACCATTAATGACTTTCCTGCTTATGGTAATTTGTCAGGATACAGTGTCAAGGGTCATAAAGCGTGTCCTATATGTGAAGAAAACACTGCAGCTCATCAATTGAAACATGGAAGAAAGACGGTGTATCTGCGTCATCGGAGATTTCTAAAACGTAATCATCCATATCGAAGGTTAAAAAAAGCATTCAATGGAGATCAAGAGAGGGACGAAGCACCAAATCCACTTACTGGCCTTGAAGTTCTTCAAAAAGTTAATAAAATACATCATGTATTTGGGAAAACATCGAAGAAGTCATCTGTAACGACCCCTTGGAAGAAGAAATCAATATTCTTTGATCTTCCATATTGGTCAAAGTTAGATGTTCGACATTGCATAGATGTGATGCATGTAGAAAAGAATGTGTGTGATAGCTTGATTGGTACATTACTCAACATTCAGGGAAAGACAAAAGATGGAGTGAATGCTCGTTTGGATTTGGTTGACATGAATATCCGAGAAGAGTTGGCACCGAAGGAGATTGGTAAACGTACTTATTTGCCCCCTGCATGTTACACAATGTCTAGACAAGAGAAGATAAGTTTTTGTGTATGTTTAAAGAGTATCAAAGTACCACAAGGATACTCTTCAAATATGAAGAGTTTAGTGTCAATGCAGGACTTAAAGCTTGTTGGCATGAAGTCTCACGATTGTCACGTCTTAATGCAACAGTTGTTACCGGTGGCTATTCGTGGAATTTTGCCCAAAAATGTTAGGCACACCATAAACAGGTTGTGTTCATTTTTCTCGTCAATATGTAGTAAAGCCATCCATCCTACAAAGTTAGATGAACTTCAAGGCGAGATTGTTATCATCTTGTGTCAACTAGAGATGTTTTTCCCTCCATCTTTTTTTGACATCATGGTACATTTACTTGTTCATTTGGTTAGAGAAATCAAGTTGTGCGGACCGGTATACTTAAGATGGATGTATCCTATTGAGCGTTATATGAAGATTTTGAAAGGGTACGTTAAAAATCCATATCATCCTGAAGGTTCGATGATTGAAAGGTATATTGCTGAAGAAAGTATCGAGTTTTGTTCAGATTACATGACATCAACGAATCCAATAGGAGTTCCTCGCACAGCATGGTTGAATAAATTTTCTACAAGTAAAAGCATCCGAGGTGTCAATGTGGTGACAAAAGATCGCGAAGAATTGTTGCAAGCGCATCTTTATATATTGAACAACACAGATGAGGTGATCCCTTTTTTGGAAGCACACAAAGCCATTGTTAAGAATCAAAATCCAAGACAATCAGAGAAATGGCAATTGATGGAGCATAACAAAACATTTATGTCTTGGTTCAAATCTGAAATTGACAAAGAGCCACATTCTTCTGAAACTTTATTGTGGCTTGCAAATGGTTTGAAGTTTGATGTCGTGTGTTGTACAGGTTATGAAGTCAATAATTGCACATTCTATACGAAGACTTTGGATGATAAAAGCACAGTACAAAATAGTGGAGTCAGTTTAGAAGCTGAGTCACTTCAATTTTCCACATCAAAAGATCAATCTCCTGTACTTGGATCAATGAGATATTATGGTATAATAGAAGAGATATGGGAGGTTGATTACACCAAGTTTTCCGTTCCATTGTTCAAGTGTAAGTGGTTTGACAATAAGAGTGGTGTGAAAATAGATGACTCGGGTATGACACTGGTTGATTTTCGCAAGGTGGGTTATCGAGACGAACCGTTTATCATGGTACATCAACCATCTCAAGTTTTTTATGTCAAAGATCCTTCGTCTGACCATTGGTATGTTGCTCTTCAAGGCAAAAAACAAATTGAAGTTAACGAAGACAATCTAATTAATATTGATATTGCTGACAACCATTCATTTCAAACTACAACAAAGTTGGATGACCAATCTGTAGTTGACGATGATGTACATGCAATTCGGTCAGATCATGATGAGGGAATATACATATGATGAATCCATATCTTTATGTATGAATTTTCAATTTGGATACTATTACATGTTTTGTTAATTTATATGATATTACATAAGTCTTGAAAGAAAATTTAATGTTGTTATTTATTTTGACAGATATATGGCTGATCATCCACATTCTTCAGGGGATGAGGCTCCCCCACCCAGATCCACTAGAGGACCCACTAGGATGAAACAACTATTAATCAGGAAAAATAGTGGTGAAAGAACTCCGGTGAATGTGAATGTCACCACGGGTGTGGCAACTGGCCCCTATGCAGATGACTTCCGATCATACCTTGGAGTAGTGGCACGTGATAAGATTAGCATTCTCATTCCATCTTTTGATCATGTGTCCGAGGGTGATCGGAACATTATTTGGCAAGATATATTGGTAAGTTAGTTAATAGCATTTGAATTATAATTTGTTTATATTGATAATTTTGTACTAATACAACTTTATTATGTTTTTTTCAGATGACATTTGACATTCCAAATGTCCCAACACTTAGAAATAAGTGTTTGTCAACTGTTGCAGAAAATTTCAGAAACTTTAAAAGCAAGTTGACATCAAGGTACATCTTTGGACACCTTAAACATAAAACTCCATGTAATGCATATAAGTCCATTGATGAGGAGACTTGGCGGGTTTTTAAAGAGAGTCGGATGTCAGAGGAATGGCAGGTTAGTGTAGTTCATATTATTCAATTCCTCATTAACAAATATATATCATATGAACTCATTAATTAATGTGTATGTGACAGGCAATTAGAAGCAAAGCACAAGGAACAAGTGCTAAGAACAAAAACCCCCACCTATTATCTCGTGGTGGGTATAGGAAGCTTGAGGAGAAAATCCTCAAGCAAAAGGCAGATGCTATACCACCATCTCAGAGTGGTAGCCCTCCTCAGCCTCCTTCTCCACCGTCTAGACATGAGAAATGGAAGTTGGCCCGTATGCGACCATCGGGCACCTACTCTTCCGACACTGCACGAGAGATTTCTGAAAAAATTGTAAGTTATCACTGTTCCTAAAATAATAAATATTGTCATTATACATACTACATTAAACTATTTAAAGAATAATGGTGTTTTGTAATGTTACAGGACGCCTTGGTTGAGCAGAGCTCCCAAGGCCAATTCACTCCAGAGGGTCGCCAGGATATTCTTGCTGCTGCAATTGGACGACCTGAGCACCCTGGACGTGTACGTGCTGCAGGTCCTGGAGTAGGCATTACGGATTATTTTGGGAGCTCTTCTCGTCAGCCTTCATATTCGTACAGCGATACACAAAGGATGACAGAAGAGATCACAAAAAAGGTCCGACAAGACCTTATGCAGGAGATCAGGGCCGAGGTGAGGGCTGAATTCCAGATGCTCTACCAGGAGCAGTTTCAGAGCATGCGCCCGATGCAGTCTCCTATAGAGGAACATGTGGTCCCTCCCCCTCCCACAGGTAAACTTAATAAACATTTATGTGCAATTATTTCTATCTCTTGTATAATCTAACATTTACTCTGACAGGGAGAAGCGGCAAAGGAAGTTGTTCCGCATCAGCCATCCCAGAGGATGACATGGACGATGGTAGTCCATGTCTGCTATACATTTTAGAAGAAGATGAGATGGTGCTGGTAGCTCGTGGAACAGAGTTTAGGTCAGCGACTGTATGTCATGGTATGCAACTATTAGAGGATGAGGTGAAGGTCTCAGTGGATGAAATGATCATGCCAGATGCCTCGGTTCCACTGTCCACGGAAGAGATTTTCACTGTGGAACAAGCATATAAGTCGTTTATCACTTGGCCTAAATTTTTGGTTAAACCAGTTTCTGACCCCTCGGTATGAAATTCTTCTTTACACTTCTCAATTTTAAAGGTTTTTGATGTCAAAACTTATCTTATCTTTTCATGTAACAACAGACGCAGGAACAACAGAAGATTCCTCTATCTGAGGATGACCCTCTTTCTTCATTGCATCTACTTGCTGACATCCTTGATGATAAGCCTTTGGAGGTTCAGTATGATGCTAATGTATTTGGGCATGGCTCTGAGGTCCCAATATACCTTAATAGCCAAGATGTCCGTGAGCTTGCGTCGGGAACACAAGAGTTGAATATTTCAATTATTCAACTATGGACGATGTAAGTCTATGACCAATTATTTATATATAAAATTGATTTATATATCAAGTATCCTTATATCAAAGTTAATTTTTGATTTCAGGTATATGTTTGGGGTCGCTAATAAGTTGGGGCGTTCTGATGATTATGGATTCATTGATCCCCAAGAAATTCATGAATCAAATGATTTTGACCATATCAACATGAGTCTGATAAGAAGTTTTGGAAGGGGCAAGAAAATATACTTTTTGCCTTATATATCCGGGTAAGTGAACTTTGTTAACATAATAATGTTCCATATGTGATTTTAATATTTAATAGTTACGTTATTATGAATTTCAGGCGCCATTGGCAACTTCTTGTTATGTCTGTGCAAGACAACTATGCTTTGTGGTTCTGCTCATTGCACAGGCCTCCTCCCACACAACTCAGACAAGCAATTGATTGGTAAGAACCTCAATGTTTGGACTTTCTTTGTTATATAACTGAATGCTAAAACATTTTTTTATATACAGTTCTATTCCAGCAAGTATGATGATGGACGGGAGATCAATTGCTAAGAGTAGAAAGATTGCTTGGATTTCTCTCAAGGTTTGACATATGCTAAAGTCTGACTTTGTTATAATTGTTTTATAACAAATGTTATTCACTAACTATTATCAACTGTGATGATATATTGTAGTGTAACAGACAAAATGGGTCATATGAGTGTGGATACTATGTAATGTATTGGATGACCCATATTGTTCGTTCTCACATCACAAGAAGCTGGGAAACGGTAATATTTAACTTTAACAAATTTTGATTTTTTAACAAATGTTGAATTCATATACACTAATTAAAATGAATTGTCTTTTGCAGAGATTCAAGACTACTACACCAGTTCCTGAGAAGTCACTACTATTCATTAGGAACGCTGCTGCGAAGTATATAGTTAGATTATACAATAGCTCTTAGATTTAGATTTAAACAATGCATTTGATTAGATAGAATTTTCTTAGACTCTCTACTTTATTTGATGTTGAAATACATTTGAACATGGGTTATTTATGTTGAAATTGAATTTCTGTAAATGTTTTTATATGCAGGTCTGTTTTTGTGGTAATGGATATCACAAAAACAGACCTGCAATTTTAAAAAACTGCAGGGGAATATGCCGCGGTTCTAACCACAACCGCGGCATATAGTGCTTCGTTTTTTTTTACAAACGAGACATATGGCCGCGGTTTTGACACTAACCGCGGCATATTCATCGGCCTATATGCCGCGGTTCAACCGCGGCATATAGTGCATTTTTTAATTTTTTTTTTAAATTTTTTTAGGGTTTAGGCAGCGGTTCCCTAGACAACCGCGGCATATTCCGCAGCCTATATACCGCGGTTCGAACCGCGGTATAAAGTGTCTGACTTACTACCGCGGCTAAATATGCCGCGGTTCAAGAACCGCGACGTATAGTGAAAATGAACCGCGGTAAAAGCCCTTCGCTGCACTAGTGAATGAAAATTATGAATACAAACATAAATAACATTTAGTTCAAAAAACAAATAAGTGAAGAAGATTAAGTTAAATGAAGATTAAGTTTCGTACATACTTAATGTTAAACTCATTTAAGTGAGGACTATATGGGTTAAATTGTACATATAGATAATGTTTACATGTTATTTACCTTACAACAACAATATTCATTCACTAATTCATTATCTGTTTCGAATAAGACACATATTTAAAAAATATTTATAAATATTTTAAAATGTATGGATATATGTGGATATTTGTAAATATTTAAAAAAATATATTTTATAAATTTTTAAAATAAAATCTAAATAAAATTAAAAATATATAATATAATATAAACTATAATTTAATTATAATTAAATTTAACTTAATAAAATAAAAATTAAATTTTAATTTTAATGTTTTTTTTTAATAATGAATATTATCCGTACATACTGGTGTAAAACTCATTTATAAGCATATCTACAAATAATAAATATCAAATTTACTAATTATCTATTACAAATTTTATATACAAATATTCATAATTACAATATTTTTACTATCCCTAATCTTAAAGATTTGTTCATTAAACCGTGATAAGCGAGCAGAGTAAGAAAACAAAGTTGGTTGGGGTTTGGTGGAAGGTTGGCGAATCAAGTTAAATATGTTTGTGGAATTTCTTTTTGGTTTGTCAAAACAACTTCAACCACCAAACATGGGAAAAAGGAAACACTAGAAGGCTTCCACCTTCTTTTATTTCCTTTAATTATACTTCACAAATCACACAGTAGATTATATTAAAAATTGGGTAACAGACGTGGAAATTCTACCACGAACTATTAGAATGTCCTGTTCCTTATTAAATACGTTAGGTTGAAATGTGAAGTGTTTTTTTTTTAAATAACTATCATCACATTTTAGTTATGCCAATTGGATGTAGATAAATTAGAATTTGGGATTTTATGTGATGCAGATCATTTAATCATACTAATGAAGATTTGAGACGTCTGATCGTGTGACCAAGGTGATGCCAATCAACGTTTTAGCGGACACGAGAATATTTGTTTTATCCTTAGACTAAAATTCCGAACCATATTATACAATAACATATATCTTTTATAAGAGTCCACTATACTAGTAATGATAATAATTTATTAACACCAATTTATACAAAATATAATTTCAATATTAAGATCTCTATATAAAAAACGACTTGCCAAAAACACGGTCAAAGTTTTACAAAACGATTTCAACCACAACAAAATTTCGAAAATGTCAAATACTGCAACGAATTTCGACCACAATTGTAACTTTGTAATACATGAGTGCTGAATTAAAATGTAATGATATTTTTCTTGAAAAGGGAAAATGGAATAAACATTTGAATACCTCAAATCTGTTCCAACTGCCATTGTCTCTCTTTTAATCAATGAACAAATTTTTAGTTGAAGCGCCGTAAATAAACCTGTTTTTGGTAAACATGTGGTAGTTGGTTTTCTTGCTCATAGCAGGGCAAAATCTTTATTAGTCTTTTTTTCGTCCTTACAATGGCATGGCCAAAACTAGGTAAGTTAATTGAAT